>NC_046156.1:44585220-44920687 GCF_011064425.1 Rattus rattus
CAATAAAACAAATATCCCAGTAGAAAGACTAAGCTTTGGTACAAAAGCAAGAGAACCAGCTTTTAAAAATATTGTTTATCAAAGGATTTCCAAGTGATGCTCACAAAGGAAACCTTATGACAGATAGAACAAAATTGTGGTAGCTGGCTTTAAGATAGTAAACTTTTGTTTATATTAGTATGCTAGGTGCTTTCATTCTCCTGGCTATCTTAATTTTATGTGAAAAACTCCCAATTCAGTGTCTGGAGTGTGTAATCACAAAACTTTATTCAGCACAAAGTGAGCAGGAGAGCGTGGCATCCTCCACTACACGTGCTGCCTAATTGAGCTCCTTCTTTCCATGATACTTGAAATTCACATGTGTTGTCACCCTTTGCATTACTCACACCACCCCAGCTGTCCTACTGTATTCAGAACCCTTCACAGACAAGTCTGAATGGGGATCATTGAAAGCACCATTCATTGCCTTCCTCCTACCTAACTACGTATAAACAACCTTTCATGAGCTGACTTTCCTCTGTAAATGGGAACAAATCAAGGGCATTCTGCATTTGATTGTTATGAATCCAGCTTAAGTAAATTGTGGAGAGAATGCCACGATTTGAGTGAGACTGAGAGCTTAATGTTCAAAGGAATGATTTAGAGAATGATGATAAACACTTAGAATTATTCATTATCTGTCCAGATAGCTTGCATATTTCATGTCATTATTTTTAACTTCCTAGCAAGATTATTAATAAGAGTCTAATGTATGAGCTCAAAGCGCTTTGTGTGATTCGGAATGTTGAGGCTGAATTGTCAGCATTGGAAAAACACTCCCTGCTTCCTAAATCCTTTAAGAGAAAAAAAAAGGTCATATATTAAGATATATGGTAGAGAATATGTTTTAAGAAAGAAAGACTGGGAACAATAAAAAAGAGTCCCAGAAATTGAATAATATGGCATGAAATTTGAGATTCACATTTCAAAAAACTGGGAAGGCTCTTATTAAAAGAGAGCAAAACCCAGGGAAACTATATGCTATTAATCCACCACAGTTCCCCTCTAAAGAGTGACAGATTTCAATACAAGTATTCACGGAGAACAGAAGCCACGCACCTTTTCCAGCAGCTGGCGGAGCTGCCTGCTTTTGGCATCTCTGGAACACAGGTTTTGTTCTGGAGCCACCACAGTACAAATGCATCGCCCATCGGGGTCCTGTGCTGAGCTGTACACTTGCCACCCTTCTTTGGGGCTAATCTGAGTCTGGGGAAAAGCAAGAGTAAACACAAAGCAGACTTTCACTATAAGGTAAGGAGCAGACAGAGGTATGGTATCATAAGGAGAGGTATTTATTTATTTATTTAAAATTGTGTGTCTTTGTGGGTTTTGTTTTATTATTTTGTGAGTGTATTTTTGTACATGTGTGCAGTTCTGAGGACGTGCTCTCACGTGCATGTCCTGAGGATCTTTCCACCTTGTTCTTGAGACAGGGTCTCTCACTGGCCTGAAGTGCCCTCAAACTGGCCAGCATTGTGCAGTGACCTGTCAATCTCACCATCTCCAATAGCAAGGTCATAAATACATGATGCCACAGCTAACTTTCTATGTTAGTGTTGAAGATCAAATTCAGGTCTTCCTGACTGCATAGCAATTCAGAGATTATCCACAAGATCAAGATAGAAATGACTTAGTAGAATAGTTTTTATAATATAATTGAAAACGTAATCTGAGCAACAGCTTGCAGTTAATTTCTCTGGACACACACCCTTTGGACTTCTTGTAACATTGCAGACAAATTTCAAATATGCCAGAAAATTAAAACCTGGCTCTAGAATAAATTTAGCTTTTGGATAGAGGAGTAGGGCCACCCAATTATCATATTAAAATATTTTAAGAGCAGTGCAAACACTGATTATTAAATCTGTCAGCATTCATGTGCTGTGTCTTTGCTGAGTGGTTCATGGCGTCCATGCCAATTGTCTCTCCAGGGCCAGTTGCCTGTCACCTTCTGTTGTTGACACAAGTGGGAAAGGTGAGCAGGCTCTGATGTTCATTTAACATCCCTTGGCACATCGTGATTAATAACAGTAAAGACTGCAGTCATATTTATACTCTCAATTGCCTTCTTCTAGGATTATTGAAGAGTTATACCCTTCTGAACTATAGTTACTTTGAACCATCTAAAGGACAAAAATCTCACCTTTTTGTCAAGAAAACCAAAGTGCATAGCAGTTCTGTGGTTTTTTGATACAAAACCCTGTATTGGGGACAGTGACGAAGAGTGAAGTTTTGTAGGTATTTCTAGCACTCTCTTTTAGGACCAATAAACATTGAAAGGAAAACCAAAATCAGACCAACTATGATCTCAGATGGAAGGACGTATGTAGATATTTTTAGATACCTAGGAGAAAAGAAAGACCTGCTCCCATTCTAACTTACAATGACAATTATTCAAATGTCAATAAAACTCATGAACTGGGAAGATCAAGCATCTGTGGATCTCTAGCTGCTGTTGGGAAGGTTTTATAACTTATTGTCACCTAATAGCTTGATATTGTGAGATCTAGGTGACATCATTCTGACCAACCGTGCAACAGGAACTAACTTCCCCACAGTCACAGGCAGATGCATCAGTAGAATTGACCTTTGAACTTGTGTAGTCTGATCACAGACCATAAGGCTTAAACATCATATTGAACTATGAATTATTTCTGTCTCCCTTAATATGGATGCTGTAACCCTGATACAGAATCTATTTGTATGGTGGTGACGTCCAGTACTTGGATCTTGAAAGTGAATCCGGTTGATTATGAACGGCCCTTAGCATCCAGGCAGAGCAGCCTTTACTGGTCCAGTTCTCTTTGAACTCTTTGTGTTAATTAGAAGAGCTAAATGAACTATTTAGCAGATTTTAATATTACAACGCTCATTAAATATTTAAGAATGTTCTAAATAAGAGAATTAAAACAATCATTTTTAACAATTGTATCTGGTCTGAGTTCTTTGATTATAATTTAATTGTGTATCTATGCTTTGTAAACATAAAGCTACCATGTGGGAATTCCCCTGAACCACAGGGATTTGGTGTTTAAAAATAAATAAATAAATGGGATAGCCTGAGAAGCAGGAAAAGAAAATCAAAATACATTGCATTTCAGTAGAGTTTCCTTGTAACATCTCGTCTCTTGTAATTGGATTCATTTCTTTGGAACCAATTGCCTTTAGAAATAGTATTTCACGCTACTTACAAGGATCCCATAGTGTAAAGAGCTTAAGGCAATTATTTTTTTCCAAGGTAACATTTAGTACAAACTTGTACCTGTTTTCTACAATTTCAACCCAGAGTTCTTTGTATTTGTCCTCTGCATGTCAATTCACTGACATTCCTAAGCAGGACTGTAGATGAAACAGGCTCTTCCCCCACCCCCAGCAGCTGTTTCCCAGCAGGCAGGAGCATTATCTTGTGTGGAAACACATGACCACTGTGACCATAAGGAAGCAGTGAGCTAAGGGCCAGGCAAACAGAGTACTCCTGAAGGAGGAACTGCAATCATTTACCAGAGCCTAGACAACATAGAAGGCAAAGGAAAGGACCCCATATCTTTGACTGAAAGCAAGTTTGTGGATGGAACATTTTGTATTATACTATTCATGTTTAGTTTGAAAATATTTCAAAAAATTAAAGACCAAGGTAGAAAGATACGAGGGACCGAACTACTAAAAGTGGGGTCCAACATGAGAGATGTAAAGTAGGAAAACATCACATTAAAAAGCATTGTTTATCGGAGTGACAAAAACTTCTCTTAAATTTCTATCTAAGGATGTGTCTCGCTTGCTCCAGAGAGTTAGGTGAGGAGGAGCGTATTAATAGCTTTGGTTACAGAGAAAGGGAAAATGTGAAAACAGGAATTAGAGAGAGGTTAAGAGATCATGCCAGAAGAAATATGCTGTGTAGGATGTGTTAATCAAGATGTCACCCTGTGGCAGCTTTTGTGCTATTACTTACATGAATTTTTGGAACCGAAATAAATATTCTTCATTCAAGAAAACTTCCATCTTTTAAGGGGAAAAAACCCCAACTATGAAAAATAAAAGCAGCAATAGAAATATCAAAAGCATTGTCAAATTTAAGGTGGTCATCTCTGCTCATATTGTTTAAAAACCTCAATGAGTTGGGAGTGGGAAGGGTCATAGAGGTTGTATTTAGCCATATGTCCCTCTGTACAATGGAATTTTATATACATGTTTTTGTGCTTCCCTATGGTCTCTGCATGGTCAGGACTCAGTGCTTCATGTGTCACCCTCTCACTTTGGAAAACTGAGATTTGCGAGCTGAAATTATCTTTCTGGAAATTTTCTCTTAGTCTCTACTCCTGCTTCAGAATTCCAAACAAAAATACATCCCCTTTCGCTCTTTATGTGATGCTTCTATAAAAAGGCAATTGTCACATTCTTTGTTCCTCGCAAGATTTGTTTTTCAGAGCTTTCACGAAGTCTCATTAATTTACTTAGCACAGAATGGACTTAGCCTAATGTTTTGAGAGAGAAAAACAGTCAGAAAAATAGGAAATATGATGGGAAGGCAGCATGTACAGGGGACTCGCTCCTTCCTTACTACTGCAAAAAAAAAATAAATAAATAAAAAAAAACAAACACCCCCAAATCAATAACAGGTAGTAAGATTAGACATCATCATTCAGAACTATAAAACCACATTTTTTTATTTTAGAGTAATATCCTTGGTGGATACTGACAGTGTTTTTCAGAGAATTATAGTCAGGTAAACTGACTAATACATCAGAGTAGTTGCATCTGAGAGACACCAGATAGATGTCTGAAAATGTTGCAAAAAAAAAAAAAAAAAAAAGGCTTATGCCCACAGGTCCCTTCAAGGCCTCTTCCTACCACAGCAGTAGGGCTGGCTATTTGGGAACAGTGTCTGCCGAACACTCTGCTTTTCTAATTGCTCTTTTCCAGGTTATTCTTTGTAAGGCTTCCACAGCATGAGGGAGTTTTTAGAAGCTAAGCCTACAGGGGAAGTGACTGCATCAGAGAGAAGGACCTGAGGGGGCCTGAGCCTGCAGAGACCTGAAGATAACTCTCCCAGCTTCTCCAAAGGCCAAGAGTCCACTCCAGTGTGTAGAAGGGAGAAAAACTAAGCAAGAAAAATAGTAATATCAACATTTAAAAAAATACAAGAAACTTCATCACTTAGTAAAGAACTCTAATAAGCCCCTGGTAGACAGTGTCTTGCAATTTTGAAACTTTAGCTCTTGAAAACAATCACACACTATTATTTCCGAGGCACCTGCCATAAACCAATTTAGTTATCTCTTTTTCAAACTGTCTTTCTTGCTCTTCTTTTTAGGTCAATTGAAACTTTTTTTAAAGCTATGATAACATTTGCATAACTACATGTTTTTCTTTCTGTTACTATGCTATACAAACATAGAACCTATTTTGAGACGTTTTTGTGTGTGTGTGAGTGTGTGTGTGTGTGTGTGTGTGAATGTGTGTGTGTGTGTGTGTGTGAGTGTCTATGTGAGTGTGTGTGTAAGTGTGTTTGCATGTGTATGTGTATGCGTGTGTGTGTGAGTGTGTATGTGTGTGTATGTGTGTGTGTGTATGATATTTCTGCATAGTTACAAGCTCATTTCATTTATACTGATTAACATAGAGGTAGAAGTTAGGAGTGGAAAAATGAATGAGGAAAGCTGATCCCTACATTTGCTTGTACCTATTGTAATAAGGAAGTGTCTTCCCTTCATCTAATTAGACAGAATGCTATGTAGAAACAGAGTTAATGACCCTGTATTTCCATAAGGGATTATTGTAAAGGAATCAGGTGGAAAGTTCCCTTTATCAAAGAGCCTCCCTCACAACACCCATAATATGTATAATGCCACTTAGGAATCTTTTTCCTTCTTTCTTGCAAGAAGTTGGAGAATGTTAAGCAGAGAGCTGAGGTACATAGCTATTTTCTTTTTCTTTGAGGCCAAGAAGAGGAAGAAGTAAGTTTCAAAGGGTGAGGCTACAAGCCTTTAGGAAAGGGATAGAAGAAGGTGCAGGAACATGAGAAACAGTTTGAGCAAGGCAGGGTAGACCTAGTAGACACTGGAAGCCGTGAGGGTTAAGAGTTAGCAATTGATATTACGGAGATATGGCTGGCTCACTGGGCAGGACTGTATCTTATGGTTTGGTTCTCCATCATTATGCATAAAAACCTAATTGGTACACAATTTCAGTCAGCTGTCATACCTTTACAGTGTGGATCTTTGATTATCTCATTCAGAACTCAAACCCCAGAGCTCTAAGTTTCTGTGGAGTATCTTGACTGAGGCAAGGGTTAGACTGTGTGGGAGGGAAGCAGATGGTAGATGTCCAGGACATCTTCCTCTCAGCTATGTGACCTATAACCTGTTGCGCACATTGTATTTTCTCTAAAACTTTAATTAAAAAAAATTCCTCACTTATCCTGTAAGATTTAATTTTCAATGTAAGTAAGCAATTGAATAAATAGTCGATATTGCCAATGATAGTGTGAACACGGGCAGACCAAGCCATTTCTAAGGTCTGATGTAACCTTGCAGCATCGACATTTGCTATTTCTCTAAAGATGATCTGATTCATTCATTCTTCATCTTACAGATTCTAAGCCATGAGCAATGATCTTGAATAATTAGGTAACAGACACTAGTTCTCTTTGAAGAATCAAATAAGAAAAAAGTTAAAAATATTGATACTTAATTTTTTTTTCTTTTTCTTTTCAGAAAATACTAGAATACCATTCATTGATGATTGATCAGGGACCGTAATGAGACTTTCACAATTCTCTACAGTTTCCTAAATTTGTGTTTATTTGCCAAGGAGGACCGGATGAAGTCAAAATTGTTGTTTTAAGATGTATGCACATGTATAGCAGTGATTCATAATTTGATTATCAACCAGACAGCTTTCACTTTGAACTTAAAAATAGAGTTAAAATCCTGAAAGAGACGGAGGGCTCCTGGAAACTTGGTGCTCTTTATTTAGTAGCAGTAGAAAATATGCATGTTGATGCCTATGCGCATATATATATATATATATATATATATATATATATATATATATCTCCCATACTTAATGTGCCAAATTTGATCCTTTATCATTAGTTAAGAATCATCTTTCTAAAAGTATTAATTCTACAACCGCGTTTTCAAAACCAAGTACTTGGACCTTGGAAAAAGTTGACTCAGTAAGTATTAAGTATCTCAGATTGTTTGTTGCAGAAATGTGCATCAATGACATATCATGCTGTCTGCATGACTGTAGGTCTCCTTGACAGCTCTGCTGCCTGGCCTTGCCGTGTAAGTTATGAAGAGACTCTCCACAGAGAAGTTACAAAGGTACCATGAAGGACCTTAGGAAGGTAACATGCGCAAGGCAGGTCAAATCTGACTCCAATGCACTCTGCCGGTGCCTACATACTGTGAGAATCTGTCAAATTATGTAATTAATTCAACTGGGCTACATGGTTAATTATACATTGATTGAGAGGCTATTATTAGAAACTGCAAACAACCACTAAAATGGAGGATTTCTTTCTTTGGCATGGTCCACTAGAGTTATATACAAGATAAAAACTTTAGATATTAGGTTCTTTGTGAATGTTTTATTTGATAGCAGGATTTTTTTTAGAATATGTCTTTTATTTCAGATTTCACATTTTTATTTGAGAAACTACTAATTTATATTTTCCTTGAAATACTGGAGTGTGGATGAACACATCTAATTTTGAAACACCAGAGAAGAATTTGCTAAAATGTGGAAAGGATTAAGACTCATTAAATTTACATGGATGAAGACTCTACAGGACCGATTTATGCCAGAAAAAAAGTCTGTGTAAAATATTAAATAAAACAATCAGAAGGTTTTTTGTTTTTAAAATCAGGTATGTTTCCAGTGGTTCTCACTCCTTAGTGGTTTTGATATCTTTTTGGCATGCTTTAAATTACTGAGCTCGTTTTACAACTCGCTTATGCTTAAAAAGATGTTGGCTTCTCTGACTGAATTAATTACACACAGCCATAGGCATTGCATTCCAAAGGAAGAACTTGCTGTGGCAAAAAACAGATTAGGGGGAATGCAGTCTGTTCTCTAGGAAATTACAAAGGTTTCACACATCACAAGACATACAATAGAAACAAAGCAAAATCAAGAATCCCTTCAGATCTCAAGTTAATTTAGTTAAAACACACCGTTCTTAAGAATTTAATGAGACCGGCCTTCCTTCTTATAGCCAATTCTCCAGCAGTCCCCCTCCCACTTTTTTTTCTCCTGGTGTAACTTTAAAGTGTTCATAAATATCCATGAGTAAAGTTATCACACAGATATTCTGTCTTTGAAGTCCACCAATAAAGAAAGCAGCAGCCTCTCAGCCTTTGAAATTTACGACGCCCACTGTTTTAAATACAAGACGGGCAAACCCACCAGAGTGACTTACTAAGGTATCTGGCGCCGACAGCCTTGTGGTGTTCAGTCCTACAAGGGATGGGAGAGTTTGGGACATCCAGTTTGAGATCATTGCCATGGTGCTGAGCACAGCGCCCAGCTTCAGCAGTGGAGCACTCATTGCTGAAGAGCTAATGAGTTTTCATAGTGACTGATTAGGATCCCGGAGCCCTGGCTGGCAGCGGGAGGCGTGACTGCAGCAAGCCACATCTACAGCATGAAAAGAGACCAACAGCTCTGCTCTAATCACAAGGCAGATCTAGGAACCTGCTCCCCCGCCACCCTCATGGCAAGTGCCTTGCCCTCCTTTTCCTCTCTTCTAGGACACTTTGCTTGGCAAACAGAATAGTTTTGCTAGGGCTGGGTGTAAGGTTGGAGGGCCGGGCTGGGCCGGAGATGGGGAGCTTTTCCAGTTCCATTATACTGTTACGAGAAACAGAATCTGTGTCTTCTGGGTTTTGTGTATAATCAGTTTCTCTTTATCGTTTATAGCAAAGTCAAAAACCACTAAGTGGGGATCTGCCAAAGTGCACATTCCAAATGCCAAACTTAATTTGTACAGATTTCTCTGGGCAAGACCAGAGTGCCTGCGGAAGGGCGTGAAAACAGTCTGTGAGTAATTTCTGAGGTGATCATGCCGTGTGAACAGGAGATCAGTTGTTCAAACAGCAACCTAAAATTAGTGTCATCACTTTAAAACCACAGCCAAAGATGAACAGCTACTGCCTGTGTGAATGTCGCCTCTAGGCACCTTACAACGGAACAGACAGAAGAGCTGGCCTTGAAGAGGATCTTCTGTTGCAGAAATTCTTAGTTTCTAGTTTTGCCTTGGAGAACACAAGTTCTCCATTCTCCTCTGGAGGTTCTCAGTCCTGCATCAGATCTGGTTAATTCTATTTTTCACTTTGTGAAGATTTGCAAACTGGTATTGAAAACTGCAACCTGCAAGAATGTGTGGTCTATTAAAAATGGGTGCAGGAATGGTGGGAACGTCATTCTTGTTTCCTTCTTGCAAACTGTATATGGTGGGTGACATAATCTTTTGGTATTTAGTGTTTTCGTATGAAACACATGGGGTCTCTTCCAGCTCTAAACTTCAGATCTTACTTGAAATGTTATAATATTCTTTCTGTAGATATGACAAAAGAGTCACATCTAAATTTCAGGTTCCAGATGGAACAAATCAGGGGCCACTATTTTGTTTGCCTTTTGTCGTTCTTTTTATAGATGTATGTATTTTAAAACAAAAATGTAGTAAAATATATCAAGGGAAATGTGGGTGAATTAAGGGACAAGAAAGAAAATCATCTTCATTATACCTTGGGAAAATTCTATTGTTTGTATCTACGATTTTTGCAGTTACACACACATACACACACACACACACACACACACACACACACACCAGTGCTAACAGGACAGATGAAATATTTAATAAAGTTAAAAGATACTGATTTACAGTGTTATGCTTTATTCTCAATGAAACACAAAGTGGGGGTGTTTGTTAAGAGCCTTGCATCTACTAGCTTGGGATCTTGGATATGTTCATTTCTCTTTAAAATATATCCAAATCATTTCCTTTTACCTTTATGCTTTAAAAATCATGCCCAGAAAACCAGATATTATTTCTTTTTGTTGTTGAAAACTATGTCATTTGAGAAATCAATAAGCATTAAGTACATTAGTCTACGTGCAGAGTAGCAAGGAGCAGCCAAGGGAAGGAATGTGGAATTTTACATTAGTGTTACCAGGTTACACTGCAAGAATACAAAGTAGCAACAGAAAGCTAAATGTTTTGAAAATACACCTGGAACTCAACCAGTTTTAATAAAGGAAGAGGGTGTCCTTAGCAAAGCTTAATATCCAAAATTGAAAAATTAATACGCATGCAATTATGGGATAATTTAAAAAGCAATGTGGCAGATGGTAACTGTACTTATTAATGAATTAACCATCAACAAAATAATAGCATCTTTGCAAGAATATAGGATTGAATGACAGAGAAGAACGGGGTTCTTATTTGCAAATTACTAAGAAAGGGAAACAGACAAAAAGGAGCACAAATGGAAAGCCGCCTTCATTTTCTCAGAGATGCAAATAAGTCATCCAGCACACTGAAAAAGAGCAATAGCCCAAGTGTATGATTCAGCCATATTTATGAACAGCATAAAAGCCAAAATGTGTTGTTATTACAAGAGGTTTGAGTGCCACGGTGAAATAGAATGCCCAAATTATAATGATTGTTAGTTGTAAGAAATAAAAAATAACTTCAATTTGCAAAGACCTAAATAGTTTGCAGTCTTCTGACAACCCATTAAAGTTATTTCCATCTTAAGAGTTGAGTTCTAGTTTTCAGAGGGAGGCGGGGATTGTGTGTGCTCATGGGTGTGTGCGCATATATATGTGTGTCAGCCTGTGTTTGAGAGAAGACCTCCCTGGTTTTAGAATTCACACAGGACTATGTGAGTGGTAATGAAATAATTAGTCAGAATTTCACCTGGAAGCGCTAACTGTGGCCAGATCTCAGGCTTCAGGACCCTCTAAATATGTCTAAGCTTTATCTTGTTTGCAATGTTGTAGTTTAATGCAAAGCTGTGATGCCGTTAGTTTCACGTGCTGACGTGTAACTGACAATTTTAGGGTTCAGGATAGACATGCAGGGGCTGCAGAGAGAGCAAACAACATAGGAGACAAGAAAAAGTCACTTAGAGTTTTATATTCCCAAAGTTTAAGTAAGAGTTGGGGAAATTCTGGCAGAAGAAACTCTCAGTGGCATTGCTGAGGACTGAGTCCATTAAGACTTTCTGGATATGGCAGCTTTTAGTGATGGAGGACATGAAGAAGGAAAGTGACCACAAGCCACTTGAATGTGGTTTGAATGTGAGCATGGCCATGATTCATCAGGATGAGAGACAGAGCCAGGAGGACAGCTTTAAGTATAAGATTCAATTCTTTGTCCCACAAACACTGTTAGTCACTTGTGGTACAGAAGTACAGCAGGGTGATGTGTTCATACCTGAAATTCAGGAACAGAATTAATTACCAAGACCATGCAAGCTGTATATTGTTTGAAGATGGCACAGGTAAAAAAAAAAGTTAATGAATTAGAGTCTTAAAAATACTTAAGTTTTATGGTATGCACTCATTGGTAAGTGGCTATTAGCCCAAATGCTAATCCAACCAGATGTAGATCTCTCCAGTTCAGAATACAGCAAATACATAGGCGAATGCCAGCAGCAATCCACTGAACTGAGAACGGGACCCCCGTTGAAGGAATCAGAGAAAGGACTGGAAGAGCTTAAAGGGGCTCAAGACCTCATATGAACAACAATGCCAAGCAACCAGAGCTTCCAGGGACTAAGCCACTACCCAAAGACTATACATGGACTGATTCTGGACTCTGACTTCTTAGGTAGCAATGAATATCCGAGTAAGAACACCAGTGGAAGGAGAAGCCCTTGGTCCTGCCAAGACTGAACCCCCAGTGAACGTGATTGTTGGGGGGAGGGTGGCAATCGGGGGAGGAGGGGGAGGAGTTAGGGGGATGTTGGCCCGGAAACTGGGAAGGGGAATAATAATCAAAATGTAAATAAGAAATACCCAAGTTAATAAAGATAGAAAACTTGAGTTTTATTTAGACTTTAATTAAAAATAATCACTCAATTTATTACCTATGTATTTCATTTAATGCTAACAAAATATCCTCTATTTTAGGTAAATAGTAAGTATAATTTCCAACCCAATAGTCTGACAGAAGGTGGAACCGGACTAAAATTTAACTTTTTTTATAATCTCAGAGTGAACCAATAAGTATAAAATCTAGAACCATGAATTATGGCACACGAGATGCTGAAACGTACTAATATATTTATTCATTAGTTTTTATATGGTATTCTGTCTTGTTATTTTTCAGAGAGAGTTTAATGAGAGAGCTATACAATAAATAATTAATAAGCAATTACATATCAGGTGAAAAGATTTATAGCCAATATTGTATAACACTGGCATGCTTTATCACTGGAAGTTTTACCTTTAATTTGTTATGTAAAAGTTTAGCATTAGTTTCATTTTCAACCTATGTTTCTGAATTTTGGTACCATTGTCTTTTACTCTAAGTGTCTTTCGGACTCTTTTGTGTTTCTGAAGTCTACAGCCTACACAGCTACTAAAAGTACATATTTAGTGCTTTATACAAAGACCTAAGCTAGAATGGACTCTAGAAAAATGACTAGGCATCTTTAAAGAACAAGAAAGTGAAATTGGAATCCTTGAAGGAAATAGCATCAAATGGAAGAATTAATTACAGCTATGGTCAGCAAGTCAGGAAGCATCCCCTCCTTTACTGATGTACAAAGAGGCAGTTTACAGAAAGCATCTGGCCGTGTTTGTACCATGTCAGACACTCAAGGCATGGTAGCTTTGGACTGCGGATGAAATGACAACATTGGGACTGGCTGCAAAAAGAAGCTGAATGGGCAGTGCTTTTTAAAGAATCAAAACTGAACAACGTGGCAGGGAATCTGTGCTGAGCCTTTAAACACACTACCGTGCATTTCAGTCGCTGTTCCCTGAAGTAAACAGTATTACTTTCCTGGGCGCCAGTCATCATGTTCCCCTGCTGATGTAGTCCTAAGCACAAAGTCGAGAGGGACTAAATGATGTGACTTCTACAGTGTTGAGAACTTGTAGCAGTTAGAAAATAATTCTATTTGTTTGCATATCTGTAGCTGCCCCGCTGCTTCACTTTTCTCCATACACTCAATCTATCTTTTCCCTTTGCTGTCATAGATACATTTCTGTGGTCCCATATCACACTGTTCTCTACCTTACAGTTCTCCAATTCCCTTCTGATTATTGTCATAATTTCTCAGCAACTTGCTGATGTTCGAATCTCTAGGTCCCAACAGTAGAGTCTGATGAAGCTGTAGCAGGAACAACATAATTTGTGTTTTTCACAAGTTCCTAGACAATGTTGACACTCTGTTCCCGGTCCACTGTTTGGGTAACTACAGACTTCAGTCCTTTTATCTTATTCAGAGACAACTATTTTGATTCTTTCCTCTTTTTGCAATATCAGCCAATTTTTTCCTTCTTAATGGCCAATTCCTAGGGGCCTTTTGGCATCTCTTAATCCGTACAAACCTCTTCTTCAGTGTAGAGGGATCAAACCAAGGGCCTATTCAAGCGAGACAAGTGCTCTACCACTGTTACCACCGAGCTATGTCCTGATCATTTCAACACAGTCCTGAACCTAGTTTCTCTCCAGTAATTCCTTTCTCTTTTATCTTTTTTAAATATACCTTCTCGAGAGAATTATTTCCATTCCTCACCTTCCACGTCTGTTTTCCTAATCATATATCTTGTTGACAGTTTCCTCTTGCACCATTACTAGCCATTTCAACCCCATGATCCCACACTGCTAAGTATAGCAGTCAATTCACAGGCTTTAGCCCCCTTGACCTTCATCAATATTACTTTCTTCTTCTTGGAATGATTTCTTCACTTGGCTTCCAGAATACAACACTCAACTAGTTTTTCTCCCAAACTTCTTGACCTCTCTTTCTATTGCCTTTGCTGATTCTTCCTCATCTATATGCTAATGATTCCCAAATTCATTTCTTCCTCAAAGACCTCTCCTATCAATTCAGACTTGCATTTCCAATTATCTACTTGACACCTCCACCTTCGATGTTTAATAGGCATCTTTAATTGGGCATTTTTATAAATGAGCCCTTTATGTAACTTCCCAATCCTGAGCAAACAAAACTAAAGCAACAACACAAAGCTTGCCCAAGTAAACAACAATGCTATATTGATGCAGCTATTTCTGCAACCTCTCTCTTCTCAGTTAGTTGGCAGTGCTGTGAATTCAGCTGTCACAGTTGTGTAACCAGTGATGACTTACGTATGGTGCAGTAGATAGTTGCCCACTCCTGCCCATGCATACAGCCCTGGTTAAATCCAGAAGGTCCCAAAGGAAAAAGACATGTGACAATGGGAGAGGACGCACTGGCAGGAGGGGAAAGTGCTTGCTGAATGTGGGATGTTGAAGAGAGTGGGTGAGGGGGATGAGAGTGACCAGAATGGGTTAGGTAAATGCACGAAGTTGCCTATGAAAACATTGATTACATTTCTCTTCAGATTTCAACTGTTACCATTTCCCCTATATTTCTTAAAAGTTTATTGGCATTCTAGTTTTTACCTTCTAACATACCTGAATTCAACTTTTTATACTGTTCTTATTGCTATCATTCTTAATAAAGTCACATGGTCTTTTATTGGGGTCAACAGAAAGTCCAACTTGAACTGAAGCCACTTAGTGCGTTTATAACTTACCAGTCAAAATCATTTTGTTAAAACACAGGTTGGATTGCATTATTCTTCTAAAATCAGTAGATTTCCATTGGACTCACAGTAAAGAGCTTTCATGAGAGAAGAATCTCTTACATCTATTCGCTCACAGTTCACCTCTGACAAGAATTCCTTTGGGTTGCTCTCTGGCTGCGCTTCTATCTCCTGGTCATTTCCCTTCTTTTAGTTTGCTGGGATGATGCATTTTTCCTACTACTGTTACACTTACTTTTTGATTTTGGTTCAAAGGTCAAGGCTTTATGGCCATACTACCTTCTTATTCCATCTGTTTGCTTGCTTCAATCCTCGGCTATTTCCTCCTTCTCTGTAGGGCTAGTTAAGTGCTATTTATTTCATCTGTTTATTTATTTTCTGTTTTCCTCTGGAAGTCAAGTTCCGTCACAGCACAAACACTGTCACATTTGTTTCAATTCTTGGGGGTATTCTCAATTTCCAAGACAGTGGAAAGAATATAGTTCATTCTTAATAAATATTGAGAATAAACTGTGAAAATAGATTTATATTTGTAAACTGGAAGAAGAAAAATACATTTTCATTTTCTTTTAAAATAAGACAATTTTAGAGCTAATTTGACAGTAGAGGCTCATCATTACAATACCAATGCAATAAAGAAGTATGAAAGTATTTCATTTTACATGTGTTTCTGAAGGCATGATGATGATGTATGAGTGGGGGTGTGTTTATAATGGTATGAGTCAAGCATTTGTTCCAAGTACTGCTTTTTCTTCTAGTTTACAAACGTAAAATGGAAGCAATTGTGACCATTCCAAAAAGTACTAGTCCTAACTCTTGTTCCAGTTTTCTGTTACTAAGCCTTAAGCTTCTGAGGGCCAGAACTAAGCCTAAGTCTATTAAGTCTATCTCTTGCTTTTGGCTTGCCAAGTATTCTCTACCATAGTGAATATGGAAGAGATGGTAGGTCATGAAAATGGTCAATTATTTAAAAACAGTTTGTCACCTGTAAGTCGATCACAATATAATGCATATCTTAAAGGTACATGCTAAAATATTTAAGGAAAAGTAGAATCATACAGTTGAAGTAGAAATGTAAGTGTTTAACTATCAAGGTCTCATTCACATTGGTCCTTGACAACTACACACCATAGTTTTCTCCTGGAAAGCATCCTTAAGAACCAATCAGAGGGTGCAATTTGTTCTTAGAAAGCCATGACTTGACAACCAGTCAGACGTAATACTTTGTTTCTGGAAGGTCACCCGTTTCCCTTCCTGCCTTTGAGTTTCAGTATTGTTTTAAAAGCATTTATGAACAAAAGAAGAAATTTAAATGGAAAATATTAGTGACATTCTTTAGAGAAGAGATTTCTGTCTTCTCATTTGTGCCTTCATCTGTGAAGCTGACTGATGCTCTACAAGACCAGGGGATTCTCCTCCAGCAGCTGCTGTTGCTACTTCAAAGGAGAAAATAATGTGTGTGTGAGGGAGGAATACATTTTGAACTTAGAGAAAAACTATTATGATTTTGTACACAAAGTTGAAGAAGTGGAGAAAATATAAATTGAGGATTGAGCTAGAAGAAAAGAGAAGACACACTGGGGTAACAGGGTTTGTCACTGTCTTGACTTGGGTCTTCAGTTCTTCATCTGTGTGATGAGGACATTAAGCTGACTTAAGTCCCTTCCATAACAGAGTGGCACCTTCAAAGCCTTCACTTCCTGTTTCCACTGGTAAATTCTCCAGGCACAGCTCCCTAAGGTGTAGCTTGAGAAGTCAGGGATCCTATGACCCCTTTGGTATTTGTGCAGGTAGAATAAACTGTTGCATATAAATTATTCAGCACAGGGTCTGAAAAGTAATAAGCTGTCAAGTCTATCGTTAGCACATCATGGAGGAAGAAATAATATTGATATCTGTATATATTAATATATATATATAAATAACTATGAAAATAAAAACTAAAAATTAAAAAGTAAATATATATTATGATCAGAATGAGTGGGCCATTGAATTTAGGGAAAATTGACAATAAATGATTTATCATTATAGAGTGATGGAAAAATTAACTTTTGACATGCAAAATATTTATCTTTTTGGTATGGTTTATGTTTAAGGATGTTATTCCAGAAACTACAGGAAACATGCACATTTCATAAACTTTTCTTTAGGGCAGTGTTTTTCAACCTTCATAATGTTGCTACTCTTTAATACAGTTCCTTATGTTGTATGACCCTCAACCATAAAATTATTTCATATGCTACTTCACAACTGTAGTTTTGCTTGACTCATAATGTAAATATCTGATATGTGGACTATCTGATATGTGACCCTGTGAAAATGTCATTTGACCTTCAAAGGCTTTGCAACCCACAGATGGAGATCCAAGGCTTTACGGGCTTCTGATTACTCCTGCAACGTATTGTATGAGCTTGGCACATGCAAATCCTTTGGAGGGTGATTGCTAATTATCAGTAAGAAATGAAGCACCTATGTCAATTACCTTAACTACGTGCCCACAGCAAGGAAATGAAAAGCCAGAACTGTGCAGATGCTCAACGAAGTAGATCTTATTGACTCAAGCCAACTTAGTAACAATATAATATAATCTGTGTTGGATTTAAATTTTTTGTATTTGGAAGACCAACAGAGTCAACTAATGTGGACCCTTGGGAGCTCTTAGAGACTGAGCCACCAATCAAAGAACATACAAGGGCAGACATGCATTTCAGTCTCCTTGTGGGTTCCCCAACAAGGGGAGAGGGAGCTGTCCCAACACTATTGCCTGTCTGTGGAATCTGTTCCCCAACAGGGCTGCCTTGTCTGGCCACAGGGGGAGAGGATGCTCCTAATCTTGTAGAGACTTGATGTGGCAGGGTTGGGGGGGATATTCCTCTCCCCCTCCGGGGGGTGGTGATATATCCTCTTAGAGGAGAAAGGGATGGGGGATGGGTAGAGGGACTCTGTGAGGAAGGGAATGGGGGGATAGCAGCACTTGTGATGTAAATAAGAAAATAAATAAATAAATGAGTCCTTTGAGGCAAGCAGTGCAGTTCAGTAATTCCCATGCTCTCCTCGGAGCGCAGAGCGCATTAAAAGCAACATGTCTTCTCTTAGTGAGTTTATCCCTTTAAATATGACAGAACAAAGCTCTCACCAGGGAGACGCTGGCTCTCAGGTAAGAGTTTAATCTCTGCCTCATTTTTCACTGGATTCTAATTTCAATTTTTTTCTAATTCACCCAACTCAACGGGAGGACCGAAGTGTTAAATTATTGCCAAGAGCATGTCCGAAAAAACAAATTGTTTAGGAAGAAAATCTCAAAGAGTTTGGGAAATTGCCTGGTGATCAGAAAGGGGACTATTTTAGGGCAAGCGTGAAAGAACAAAATTGGATCTTCGAGTGTGCAATTTTCTAAAACGTTGTTACAAGTTGTTTCATAAAGCTTATCTCCCTCATGGAGATTCGAAATGTGGGTTTAGAAGGAACTAAAAGTTGGATGGCTGTAAACAACCCCAAACATCAAAATAAGAGAGAAAATTACATTTGTGGCTGCATTTATTACATTTGCATAAATGGCAGGCGCTCTACCTTGGTTTCATGTATTTGCTCTAGATACGGTGTCTGGCATTACTGTCCCTTCTGGGTAGGTAAACACTCTTAAATATGAACTGCTAATGACCTGAACTTGGAGTGTTAGACTTGCTGTCATTGAATGTGTTATGAGATCTGTACAGCTTTGTAAAAGTTCATCAAAGTTGTTAGGAGCAGGTTGTTAAGACAATGCCTTATAGATGCAGTTGTGTGCATTGGCCTTTTAGTCTCTCTTTGGATTTCAAAGTAATCTGACTTAAAACCAAGTCTCTTACTCAAAAACTCATCTAACAGGATGGTGGTGACATGAAGAAATAAATTGAACAACGAATAAGTGTCTACTTGTTATAAAAGTTGTTTTCCTTTTTATATCTTATTCTTACTACTTTTTAATCTTCAAATTTTGCAACTTAATTGTGTATTATTTGTATTGGCAGAAAAGTATTAGTAAAATTATTTTTAATTTCTTCTATAGGCACCAATGCATTAAACATTTTAAGTCTTTTTTTTTTGAGGTATCGGCTTACCATGCTGAATATTATAATATCAATATATTTGATTTTTGTTTTATCTTTGTGTATATGTGTGAGCCTACTTGAAGGCATGTACTATAGCACTAGTGTGTATGGGGGGGGTGTCAAAGAACAACTTCGAGTATCTGTCTTCACCTGACATCTTGTTGAGATAATGAATCCTGTTTGCCCCTGTGTAAGTCTAGAAGAACTGGCCCCTGATTTTCCACAACTGCCTTGTCTCTTTCTGTCTTGCTGTAGGAATGATGCAGTTGTGGAGGTGTGCTTTTACTTTTGCCATACTTCGCATGCATTCTGGTGATACAAACTCAGATCTAATATCATGTTCAGGAAGAGAACCCTGTAAGGCCCTGCTCAGTCCTATCTCTTTAAAACTTCTAGAATCATGATGTGAATAAATCTGTTCCATCAAGAGCTCCCTGCCATTCCTGCCTTGCACTACTACCAGAGGTCAGAGGATGGGCACAAATTGTCTTTGGACTGGCTTCTCTGGACCTATGAGTTGTAATATATATATATTATATATATATTCAGCATGAAACTGACTAATACAAGGAATGATACCAGATAAGCTTGCTTGACAAAATGACAAAAACATCCATTAGAAGCAATAAAGTAAATGTTGAAATGGTAACTGAAGTGAGAGAATGGCAACTGAGAGAGGAGTTCCATCGATGTGGCATTGCTTGGATAGGAATTAAGAGAAAAACAGAGGAGGTATAAAACCGGCATCGATGATGAGTATTATGAACCTACTGCATCAGATAATAGCGCATATCAGAAGAACCAGAAAGTGTGCTCCCAAACAAAAGAGGAAACACGGTTGAAAACAGGGCAAGGAGGCAGATGTGTTTAGACAATAGTTAAAAGCATAATCTTGGTTGTGCTCAAAATGAGCAATGTTCTATGTGAAACATTTAACATCAGGTCTGAGTTGCAAAGTGGACTCTGGATCCTGTTTCCTTGGCAACTACACAGTTAAGCTACATGTTGAATATTGTGTCTGAACAACCCTTATCTGAGGGTTTGCACCTGGGTTGAAAATTGAGGCTGCTCCTTGGTGTCAAAGCGACTTAAATCCTCCAGGCAAAAGTGGGGTATTCCATTTTTACTGATCTGGTTTCAAAAGGCAAAGTTTCTAATAGTCTGTGATTTTAGAGAACAAAGTACTTCAGTTCCCCATCCTGTGATAAAGTCACAAAAGCAGTATGCAGAGGTTAACCTCGTAGGCTGAGTGTACAGATGGAATGGGGTGAAGTATACGATGTGTTGGGCGCCATGCCTTAAGAGCTGAACACTGTCTTTCATTAGAAAAATAAAACCAAAAAAAAAAAAAAAACCGAAACAAAAACAAGTAAAAAAAAAAACACTATAAAAACTGGTTGCTAAGTGGCAGTGCACTATTTTTGCACAGTTCAAAGCACTATTTTTAAAACTAAAGCTGCCAGGAAAGGACTGAGTCTTGGGACTTTCATATTTCACATGGCGGTTTGACTGCAGCACAGTCACTTTTGCCGTTGATGATAGAGATTCCCCGGCCACACTTCACTAGAAATGTTATCCAGGTAATAATGTTGGAGTGCGACATGGAATTGTGCCTTTCACAATCTGTTGATTTTTACATGCCAGCGAATGTCCGGCTATCCCTACACACGACGGGTAGGGAGAAACGTTGTAAGAAACAGCTGCTTTTCCCAAATGATGATGAAAAATTTCTACCAGGCCTTTAAGCCTCTCTAGAAAAGCTTTTGTGTTATATTGAGTGCTCTCTGTGGCATCTCTCATACATTATTTTTCAACTTGAATACTTTCCGTGGTAGCAAACCTCAATATTGTGCAACGAATGCTTGGATATTGGATATTCATGCCCTTGCATTCTTCCTCCACTTGCTGTCCTAATTCTGCTTTCTGGTGCGCCCCAGAGTTGTAGTTCTCTATGTTCTATGTTCTATGTATGTCTCTATGTTCAGGTACCAAGATCTTTAAAAGCACCCGTTCCTGTGAAGAACATGAACAGATTTGACCGTTTTTCTGATAAGATGCTCTAAAGTCTCACAAATCCTGGTGTTTCAGACCCACGACCATTGGTCGCTATTGCAATGCTCACACAATAAATTCTTCCACGCACCTGAGGTTTATCTAAATATCCCGACACAGGTAAGTACTCAAGTTCACTCCTGAACATGTAAGTACACATTTACTTTTGTAGTGTTAAATGAAATGACCACAATTTAAATACATCATCCTCTCCCTAGATAATCAAAACTCTAATTGACACAGAGGAACCTACCTTTCTTTCTTTTCTTTCTTCCTTTCTTTCTCCCTCCCTCCTTTCTTTCTTTGTTTCTTTCTTTGTTTCTTTCCTTTGTTTCTTTGTTTCTTTGTTTCTTTCTTTCTTTCTTTCTTTCTTTCTTTCTTTCTTTCTTTCTTTCTTTCTTTCTCTGAAAAAGGCTGGCTGTTCATGGGAAGTCCAGGTGCTTTCACTTATGATAATATATATCACATGATGTAATTGATTCAAATATTCTCATTACCATGCACAATGACTGAAGATGCATGACACTTTCTACATCTCATTAGATATTCACTACACCAGGATTTCCCAAACAGCTATTGATGTCTCCATAGTTAAGTATCTTATAGAACGGATGTCTGAGCAATTGTTTGACTGAGGCCCTCTGAAAAGCAATGTAGAGGCTACCAGTGATTCCGTTTGTTATGTTTCAGATTTTAGACTCAGTTTCTGATTCAACCCCCTCTTTCTCTTGCCTCGTCTGCTAACAACATCCAGAAAGTTCAATAAATCCCTTCGCAATTGGCTTACTGGAAAGTGATGTTGATATAGGTAAATTTATATGGTTAAATGTTTTTTCAAGTCATTAATATTTTATACCTAAGTAAATAGAAGCATCATGTACTATGAAAAGGTATTGTAGCCATTGTCCTAACACAATGTTAATGCACCTGACCTTACTTACTGACTCAATCTACACATAACACTTTACCAGTTTTCTTGTATAACACATTCCCAGACTCTTCTCTTACTCTTGTCTCCAGAGCTCAGCTGCCTCAGTGTAAACTTCCACTTATATGAGCCTCGACCTTCCTTCAAATTTAGAATTGTATACTGAAATTCTTAACTTGTGATGTATTTCTGTTTTAATTATGGTTTCTCATTCAACTGTTTTTGTTAGTTCTCTGATTAAATCATATCCTTGAATGTCCTCCACATCCCACGTTCCTATGGTTTCTGTTACTCTTGATACAGTGTTTGGAAAGAGCGAGCTTCTCTTCTGGCATCTGTATTTGCTGTTGTGCAGAGAGCTTGGTAAAGACGAGGACCTCTGAGTCTGCCTACTTTAAGAACTGGGGCCATCCTTGATATCAGTGTTAATGTGCTTCATTAAAGATGAAAGTTTAGTGGCTGACTGGACGGTATTCTTATCTCACATTTGAAATGTAAATAAATAAAATATCCAATAAAAATACTAAAAAACCCCCACAAATTTCAGAAATGGAGGAATAATTTTATTTTAATGATGCCTCGCATTTCTGTCCCCAGCTGTATGATCTCTAACCCATCCCATTAAATAGAATTCCATGTGTCTGTTTTATCTGAACTGTTGGTTTCTGAAATTTTTTGTCACCAGAGTTGTTCGATGTTTTTGTCTCTTTTTTTTTAAAAAAAAGGGGATTCAAGTTTATTTTCCTCAAGCTTCGAAACTACAAATTTTCTATGTGATTTTTCATTTCTCTGTCTTCCCTACTCTGTTCTGAGACCTTCATAGCCTCTCTGGCTGACTGACTTCTTAGCCAGTAGTGTCTCTGGCTAGAACATCCTTGGCAATCCTTAGTATAACACTGAATTATATTCTAAGAGGTGAGCACACTGCACTTTGATTTTTATGCTCACTTTAAATATATCTCAAAATATCTATGGTTGTTCCACTTTTGTATCTGGAAAAGCAACGTGCATATTAAGACATGTCGAAAGTAAAACTCAGGCTATGCCAGTCCACCCTCCCAGCCTTCATTTTTCCTTACAATATTTTTAGATGTTTTCTGTTATTTTATATTCTGGTAATTTTTTTAAGTGTGACATGTTGCATAGAACATAATAGGATATTAGTTCAGAGGGTGAAGGCGTACTAACTTCCTTCAGGTAGGTCATTAGGGAGTGTTTTCTGAAGATGCAGATTTCATCATATAAGAAGCTATTACTATAAAATCCATATTTATTCCAGTAACACTCAAAAGATAAGAGTTTGGATGAATCCAGGACCCTCTAGCTACAGGGTCTTAAATTCAGGATTAGTAATAACCACACCGATTCACATGGACGAATTTATAAAGATTGTGAGCAGAATTTATGGGACCTGAAATTAGATACTGTTTGTTGTTGTGGTTTGCCCTGAAGTTACTGTATTTTGATGCTAATTCCACTGTCCCAAAGACAGTTGCCTAGTCACTACTCAGGACTCAGGTGACTTCACCAGAACCACCTCTCCATTGAATTTGTAAAGTACTGGTGAGGGGCAGGTACAGGATAGAAGGAGGCCTGTCATTGGAGGAAAAGGAAGGATGGGTGGGAAAGAAGTCTGAAGGAAGAGGAGGAGACTAGAGGAAAAAGGAGAGACAGGAGGAGGAGAGGGTGAGAAGCCATGGCAAGTGATAAGATTCTGCTCCGTGTATTTTCAAGTTGTTATTAATGTTTTCAAGGGATGGATGGTACCGGGCTTTGTATGTTTAAGTGGGCAATTATATTTTACCAATTGGATCTAAGATTATTGTGTTGTGTGTTCTTTTATGTGAGGGTTTGAGTGTAAGGAAGTGTGCGGCTGGGCTATGTTTCCGCTAAGATATCTAGCAGATATCTTGGGACACCGCGGTACAGAGCTAGCGGGGTAAAAGACACCGATACCCTTTATTAATTTTATATTTTTACAACAACAGTTTGTCTGTACTTGAATGTATTTAATGGGAACAGAAAGGGATTTTCATTAACACCTTTAAGAAGGATATAATGTTTTTATTTGGTCCAATGCTTATTTACTCAAAGAGTAAAGTAGTCTAAAAATTTGGTGAGATAGTTAATGCAATGGAGCTGTTTGCCTTCCCAGAGCACACAAAAGAGCAAACATCTTGTTTTATTGGCTTTGGGATCTATTGGTACACACAGTTCTAATGACCATTCATATCATATATTTAAAATATAGAGCAAATGAAATGACTATGTTTCCTAGGAAGTTGTTTCTTCATCCAAAATAATTTATGGAAAATGGTTCTTGATTAAAATAAATGAATCCACTGCAATTTCTAAATTTTAGAAATGTTACTGCTCTGCTATAATTAGCTCATACTTGAAAAAAAAAACTTTATGTACATGAGATTTTTGCCTGAGTACACGAATGTTCACTTTGTGTATGTCTTGTGCCTATGGAGTAAAGGGTAGGACTTTGTTATTTCCTGGAATTGGAAATATGATCAATTATGAGCGTCTGGGGGCTACCGGGAACCAAGTCCAGGTCTTCTATCAAAGCCTTAAGTTTTCTTGGCTATTGTGCCATCTCTTCTACACCAAGACCATCATTCCACCTCAGCCAATAGAATCATTTTAAATGAAACACGATTTTATACTATTTTTAAATTGGATAAAATTTCACTAAATATATCCATTTTGCATTTTACCAAAGTTAGACACTTTCAATATTATTGTTTAAATACTATAATTTACATGTTGCATGAATAGATAATAGAACAGTATAAAATATACAATGCACATATTTCGGTTTATAATTACTAATACCTTAAAATAAATGCTTGCTTTTATAAAATGATAAGTGGTTTGCTAATTGTTTAAGTATATTGGGAATATAATTTGCAATGTAAGATCTGTCTAATATTAATTAAAAGTAGCTATAAGTAATGAAGATGGGAAATTAAAAAATATTTAATAGTAGTTAATAAATTTAGCCAATTATGCCAATAAATGTCCATATTTTCACATTGAATTAGTACATATATTTGGGATAATATTTGCAAGCTATTTGATAGCTGAACCAGAGTGAAACATTTATTGATCATTTATTTATTCAAATTTATAAAATTATTTTACATTTTATCATTACCATTGCTTAGTAATGAAGCTTGACTTAAACAACTTCAGAGTTTATTGCGAGTTGTTTAAAATATAACATGTATTTGATTATTTTACTGAACACTGTGCCAAAGGAAAAATCAAGATGAAATAAAACACTATATTAATTACTAATGATGCAATTTATATAAAATTAAAAAAATAGATAAATAATAAGAAAAGACACCAATCCTTAGTTCATTGCTGACATAGACAGTGCTGAGCTGCTATTCATCACTAATGTCAGTGGAGATAGTACTAAGACGCTACTCTTAGACAGATCTTTATCTTGACTACTCTTATGAGTACTTGCAGTGCATAGCATTGAACAGGCTTTTATGGTGCATTCATATCACAAAACCTACATTATACATTAAATACTTATTACATTCATATCACAAAACCTACATTATACATTAAACACTTACACATTAAATAATGTATAAGTAGGTACTAAGTAAATTAACAACCATGAACCCCAGTCCCACAAAAAATACAGAAATGTTGACCCTCTGATTTATCTAATTCAAAGATTTATTTTTACAACTAGTCTTATTATCCTAGAACTAAAGGCTTAACAACATTAATATGTCCTTCTAGCCTAAACTTGACTACTTCCACATTCTAGTACTGGGTTATTCTCCACATGGACAATGTTCCCGTAGGATTGTTAATTTCCTTCACAGAGACACTGCGTGCCAATAAAGTAAATGTACACGGCAGCATTATTCCTAACACACGTGCTTTCCCACTCTGCAGTGGAATGTTCACTGAAGCACTTAAGGTCATGGCTATGTATCCTACAATGTCACTGTGAATTTATTTTTATTCAAACATGGATGAACATTCTGTTTTACCACCTCCAGCTGTAAGATTTGAAGCAAGTCCTGTCATCTACAAATCTCTCAGTTACCTTATATTTCCTATAGGAGTGATGTACACATCTTATAGTTATCGTGAGAGTTATTATGGGATAATTGTGCAGCTGAAATAAAGGTTTAGTGCAGTGTCTGAAGTGGATTAACATTCAAAATCACTAGCTGTTACTGACTTTAACACCCTCATCTTGTTGTTAGATAAATATTCCTAATAAGTCGAACGAAGTTCAAGGATAATTATGAAGATACTTCTTGGTAATTATTAAACAATTGCCTGACCATGTAGATATTATCTCTTTGCACCTGGAAATTTAAAAGACCTCAGAGACACCAGCTACTTCAGGGATGTCATTTATAACCTTCACAATGCTTTATAATTCATCAGCATTGTGCCCTTGTTTGTTCCTCGTGATGGTCCCTGAGCAAGGCTGCAGCTTCCCTGCTTGGCAGTGACTGCTGGTGTCTTGTCCCTCTGTTGGCATCATTGACAGTGGCATGTGGGAAATTACTGTTTCAAATTAGCTCCAGAAAACATAGTTCCCTCCTGATACCCGGATGTGAGCTTCCCAGTAATTCTCTGAGCACTTGTGCTCTTTGCCTGGCTCTCAGCTTCTTCTCCATTTCTTCCCGTATCGGTATGTCCTACCCCGATCCCATGCACTTGATGTCTCTATGCCTTTAGAAATTGTGCTTCACAGAATACTAGCAGACTGCTACTCTGACAAAATTCAACTGCAGGTTTATATATTCCCCAAAGATTTCCACAATTTTTAACCTTCTGCCCAATGAGGGGAGAACAAGAGTGTCTTTTCTTTCTTTCATTTGGATTCTGAGTAAGTGAAAAATATCATAAAAGTAGTTTTGATCTAAAAGTTTCCCATATTCCTTTAATAGCTCACTCAATATTTCTTTTTCTCATGACTCTGTAGAGAAGTACTGATCTTGGCTTTGTACTCTTTACATCTTCCTGATTAGTCTAAGTCACATAACTTTGTAATTGCTTCTTTGCCAGCCTTTCTAAATTCCTTGAGGGCTTTTAATTCCAAAAATTATAGTACCAAACACCTGATGGAGATCAGTGTGTGCTTGTAAGGGTGTGTGAGTGAATGGACATCTTAGAGCATCATATTCCCCAATGTGCCCTCCTGTAGCTAGAATCTAGGATGGAAGAATGAAACGCCCACATTTTTGTTGGTGTTCAGTCAGTGGAAACAGCCATAAAGAAATGAAGTTCAGAAATCTTGCTTTATAAAAAAGCGCCTGGTTATTGCTCCTTTCCATTGTGTATGGAAATATAAGTAAAATATAAGGTAATAAAATGTTTTTTCTTGTATTCTCACAGTAAATTAAGTTTAAAAATGTGTGATTTTGGTTGATTTGCAGAAAGATTTTTCATCCACACTAAGAGTTGACAAGCTAACAATAGACATAAACACTAAAATAGACTCAGATGCTAAAATAGCTAACCATCTTCATGAACACGTCACTCAAGAGCAACAGAGACAAAACAAAACATGCAAAATCTGTGTTTTTATTACAACTGACATGGCATCTAAATGGGAAATTATCTTTAAAGAACACTGGAATAAGCTTGGCAAGTCACTCACACCTTCAGTCTCCACACTTTCCATAAAATACTGAGGCAGAGGGATTGCTAGGTGTGTTAGGAATACTCAGCTACATAGTAAATTCTTGGCAATCTTAGGCTGCAGAGTGTGACTTTCCCTCAAAAAAAAAAATCCTCGAAAAGGAGCAGGAAGATGGCTTTGCAGAAAAAGGGGCTTGCTGCCAAGAAGGAAAAAAATTACAAATCTCCAGAACCTATGTAGTCGGAGGAAAGAACACACTCCCTCAAGTGGTCTTGTGATATCCATATTCACAGCACTGAAGAAGCATCCCTGCAAAAGCCTGAGGAAACATTGAGAGTTATGCATAAAAAGCTTGACGTGTTTGCATTGCTAAGTGCTGAGCATATGTCAAAATCTAATTTACATTACAATCATTTTATAGCTGTGGTTAGAGCTCAGTAGAGTACGGTGTGATCCTTAGCACTATAAAAAAGAGAATATTTTAGCTTGTTTTGTACAAGATTTTAAGCAGAACACAGAACTCCAGAATCCTGCATATGCAAGACAGTAAGTAAGATAGTAGAAAATTGAGTCCTTATTGGGGGCTCCCCAAAGAAAGAGTTCACTTTGAGGAGAGTGGTTATGAAACGTATGAGAGAAATGATAGTTCAGCTGTGATTTCTGATTTTTGGTGAAGCATGGGCTGTTTCCAGGCATGAAAACATCAGCTCAGAGAAAACACAGAGAATGAAAGTGAGACACTCAACATCCTCAGAGTATGCAGAAAGTGAATATTTACAGATCTGTTGGAAGGAACTTAAAGAGTTGGAAGGAGCTTGAGCGTATTTGAATTAACATGACTCACAGTAAAGGTGCCTCAAAGATGTTTATAATGATGGGGCACGACCGGATTTATTTCTGTTTATTTCAGGCAGCAATTCAGCAGAAGGAATTTCAAAAGCTGAAAAATTATTGCAAAGGGCCTGAAGAACAATCAATAGCCAAGTGTAACTGCTTCATCTGAGAAAAACAGGCTAGAGACTTGGAAGGCTGGCGAAGCAGGAGATTTAAACAACGTCACTCATCGGAATTGATGGACACCTCTGAGAAACAGTTAAAGACTGAGAACATGGGGTTGTCAGAGACAGGATATGAGGTATAGTGAGATCTTGAAGTCACCAGAACAGAAGCACATACCACTGCAGATAGAGGAGGTAGAGAATCATCCTCTGCCCAGAGGAGTCATTGCTCACATTCTTTTGGCAATTATAGATATTTGAGTATTTCAAATGTTACAGTTCTCTAATATACTTTACTATTCTGTTTAAATAATTTAGCTTAAATAAGGATATGTCTGCCTGAAGTTAAGTGTTACACTTTTCCTCAGAAAGAATTTGTTTGTAAAAATAAAATTAACAGTTTCTTTTTCACCTTTGAAATCGTGTCTGTAAAACATACTTATTTGTCTTTCCTCAAGATCTCAATTGTTCCCATTTACTCCCATTTCTTTAGAGGTGAGATTTTTTCCAAGCTAAGTGATGACTAATTATCGTGTAATGAAACTTCAACTTGGCATCAATGATCTAGGCAAAATAGAATGAAGATACAGTTTTTAATCCAAGTGTTGTATCGTAGTGGTTGAGATGAATAATTTGATTCTTTTGTGAATTCCAAAGCCTTTCTCTATCATTTTTACTAGAGTAAAATTCTATTATTTCTCACTAGCTTAATAAGTATGATGCAAAACCAAACAAGTTCCAGGAAAACATGACAGAAAAAAAATGTATTGATTTTCAGTCTTAAATTGAGCAAATTCAATTACCATAAAGTTATGGTTGCCACTTGCATGCAGAAAAATTATTAAAACCGTGAGCTTAAAAGAAGTGCATCACTGAGTATTTGGGGGAATTTAGATCAGATTTTCTCAAAGTAACAGAACTGATAAAATTGGATTAAGTTTATTTAATGTGACACCATAAAGTATAGTTACTTTAGTGTAAATGAAGAAAACACAGTTCTCAGTGGCTTCATAGTCTATAAGACTACACTTTGAGCAAGAGGAAAGAAATCTCATTTATTGGGGGCTCGCCTTCAATTTTTACTTTATCTGCAAACGTGAATAAGTTGATGAGCTGTAGTTAGGAGAGAACAATTTCAAAGGAATTTCCCAAAGTTGGTTAACATTATATTCTATCCTTTCATACAACTTTAGTTTGTATAGAAGAAGTCTTCTTTGTAAAATAATTTCATATTAAAATTAAAGAAAATATAAGTATTTTAATATTATCCTTCATGTCATTTTGAGTGTTCTCTTTAGCAGAAAATATTTACTTTTTAATTTATTTCTTTCATTTCTCTCAGATTATAATATAATTACATTGTTCCTTTCCATTCTTCCCTCCAAACTGCCTTGCTCTCTTTTTTTTTGACCTCATTTGTCAATAATTGTTGACTATATATATATGGAGGAATTTTATATTCTAGCATAGTCAAATAAAATTCAATAAAATTCTCCAGGCAAGATGTAAACATGCATGGAGAGAATTATGTTCATGGAGACACATGCGGCAGATTCTTTTCTTAGCTAGATACATTCTAAGATGCAGGCATGACAGAATACCCCCAAAGAGATCCTTGACTGAAATATACTAGTACTTTAAACTTCTTGAATTTCTCTTTGCAGGCTTCAGAATCTTTCCATGTGATCTTCAGAGCAATCCTATCTGGAATATTTCATTGTAGTATAGAAAAATTCTCTGTTGCTTGAAGGTTTACAACTTCTTTGTGGTTATGACTAATATATAGTAAGTTAGAGTTTTAAATTTAATCATTTCAATTACTAGTGCATGTTTTTTTCTTTTACTGTGGTGTAATAAGTGGGAGAGGAGTTTGTCACCAGATGTCATCTGTGTTTAAACACTGATCTCACCATTTACTAACTTAGGTATCAGTGTTTTTTTTAATGTTTTCTGTAATGCAACTGAAGAAAATATTGGTGTTTAGCGAGCTACTGGATTCAATGATGCCATTTGTTCAACACTTAAAAATTTCAAGATAAATTAAATATCTATAACTATTAATAGCTCTTTTCACTAATACTCTGCATGCTATCTGTCCAAATAGATTGTGTCCAACTTCATTTCTGTCATGAAAGAATTGACTATTAAAATGAAACATTCTAATATTTATTTGTTTATTCATTTCTAATTAGGATATGTAGGCACTACTGAGAGTAGATATTTATCACAGCCTTGCAATTGTCTTATTCTATAAGGTGCAAGAAGAGATTTGGAACATCTTTAAAGCACTTTTAAAAAATTATTGAATTTCATCATTGACAACTTCATGGCTGTATAAAGTACATGATAATTATTGTAACATACATTCTCCCTAGTTTTCCTCCCACCCTAACCTCCTAAGTTCCTTCAGTCTGCATTTAGTTTTTAAAGAGCTAATTCCTTTGAAACATTCTGAAATTCTCTCTTTTTCCCACTGAGAACACTTTGAGAATTTTATATAAAAATACAATATCATTGATTATTGTCTTCATCTATTATTCTTCCCCCAAACTCACTACAACATCCTCTCCTGCATCATCCTGTCTCAATTTTGTGTCTTCTTTTCCATACAATTCATTTTATCATGCTTTCTCCAGTCAAAACTTCTCCAAGATCCTCTCCTCTCCCTAGCCATGAATATTCTCATTCCTCTTCTCTTAAAATGGTGAACAAGTGAGAATCAGAGCAAGCACACAATGAGACAAAAAGCCAGAAGAAGCCCGTTTTGACTGTTTATGGCTTCAGAAGTCCTACCATGTCAGAAGATACTGTTTTGCTTCTATCCTCTCTGAACTTTGACTCCTAGAATTTTTCTGCCTTCTCTTCTATGACAGTTCCTGAACACTGGGGGATGGGGAAGGATAATAAAGATGTCCCATTGTTGCCTGAGCTTCCCTAGGCATTTTTTTTCTCCTTGTGCAGCTGTGTCCACTGCCAAGAGAAGCCTCTCTGAGAGCTGTATTAATCTATAAGAAGAGAATAATGAATTTATTAGGGATTTTATAGAGTGTCCTTTTGAAAAGCCATAGTAGTAGGTTATGAATTTATGAATTCTCCAGTCATGTGTTTTTAACAAGATTGACAGTCAGAAGGGAGTTAGTTACCCCAATAACATGTGTGTCAGTCTTATACCCATTGGTATATTTTTCCAGGCTACCTATTACTGTGCATCATCATATGGCTCGCAGCTGATTAACACTGTTGATGACTTCCCACTTATCCAGCAGCCTACACAGTGCTTTCCTGTTCTATCAAGTTTGGCCAGGCTGGAGGAGCTTGAAGGTTAGGCCAACTTAATTTCTCTATGTCCTGTAACCGAAGTGTATCTTTAACAATAAAGCAACCCACTGAACTTAAGATAAACTATCTGTGGTATCTAGGTATAAAATGATCTAGTTTAACCTGATAGGCTCTTTGGTAGGTATACCATTGAAGACTTTTCTTATCAGTGATAGTTTTAAAAAATGCTTTCTGTCCTCTGCATTGACTGTCTTTTTTGAACATTATATTTTGAATTTTATTAAGCATGATATAAGTAAACAATTCAAGTGAAACTAGTTTGGAGGAAATAAGGAGACATTTGAATGAAAATTTGTTCAATAAAATATTTTCTATTCCACTGGTACACTAAATTACATTAGTTGAGAAGATAATTATATCCATATTTAGAATGGAAAAATGTTGATAGATCTCTCCATCACTTTTGTCAAAATTTAGGGAACAATGGTATGGCCTGTTTCTTATCTCTATACTCTTAGAAGCACTGTTGATGATTTTGATGTATGTTACATAATTTGACCATTGTGGAATTTAAGTGAGTCCAATATTTCTTTGACATGAACAAATGAGGAATGTGAAATTCAATGACATGAACTACTTTATCCAGGTTACCACAGAATGTGTCACAAGCATTCTTCCATTTTGTGATAGAGTATGAGGTATTGAATAGAAGGAGGTATAATCTAACCTCGTCAAATATGACTATAGATCCTGTGTCCCCTTCTTTAACTGCCTCAGTCACTGCCAACTGCCCTATTGGAAACTTTCCATACTAATTTAAACAAAGAGCTAAAATAATACTGACAGTCATTGTAGAACGGTAAATTGCAACTCCTCTTATTTATAAGTTAGAACCTCTGAGTTCCAATGACTGCGAAAGCCTTCATGACTAACAATTTCATTAAGAAGAATTATTTCTGAGTAAAATCCATTTAAAAATTAGTTTATGAAAGAAAGTAATTAAATTCACAGCAAATGAAGAAAAATAGAATGCCTCTGTATACAGTAGAATGTTTAAACAATCTCCCCTAGCCTGGAAGGCAGGAGGGTGAGCTGATTATAAATAATCTGAAAAAGCAATGAAATGCATCTCTATTAAGGCTCTCAAACTATTCTCTATGATACTGTTATGGTGGTTACACAGGCTGTGTGGAGTATACTTAATTCAGACTAAATGGAGTATAAAGCGCAGAGTCAACTCCAATGTCAGCTGTAACTTTTAATTAATACTATGTCAGGATTTGCTCATCAGTTGCAACAAATGTAGCACGATAACACCCAATGCCATCACGAATGGGAGAAGTCAACTGTGTGTAAGCTAGACAGTGTGTATAAATACTTGTTAGGAGCACTGAAATCTACTTTATAATACAGGTTTTTAATTAGAATATCACATATTCTTAGATGCACAATGAGTTAATGAATGAATATCAATATTGTGCAAGAAGTAACACTCCATAGTCATTATCATTACAGTATTTTTTTAAATATTGTTTTGTCCACATGTTTAAGCCACTGAATATAAAATATTTTCTATTCCACTGGTAATTATATATAAAACGACATTGAAAATTTCATAATTTTTCACACTTATGTCTCAGGCATATATACAGAATGACTGTGTGCCAATTTTGAAACAATTTCATGAAAATATTTTAATACTTTCATAGAAATCATTGCATCACACTAGGTTGCAATTAATAACAACATAGTTTAACTTTGTTAGAAAGAATAGGGAAGCTATTCACATTACTGACTGATTGTTGTGCTAAGAGAGAATTTATCTGAATTCTTTGGCAGAATCAGTTTTGCTCTCTTAATTTATTTTCCATACTTCAGATTAAAAGGACTTGGGAAGTAACATAGCACAGCTGTAAATATTTAAGAGCTGATGCCTTAGATCAGTAATTCCTAAGGTTCTCACTTTAAAATTTATTTTTCATAGTTAAAATGAAGATTGGGATCGTTCATAAATATTCATTTCATGAGTAAAGTGGCAGAACTTGGCAGATGCCAGAAGGCAGCAGTGCCAAAGGATGGTTGGCTTTTCAAGTTCCCTCTTCCATAAGGTTGGTCTCAAGCATCAGACAAAGAGCACTTCTATGGAAATGACGGCTTCTGGCTACTGTGCAAGGTTCACCTGTACTTTCAAAGTTGTCTCGAGCTCTGAGTCTAACAACATAAGTGTTGCAAACAGAAGTTTCCGGAGACTGTTAAAGAGATCTAGGTCTCTTCTCAACCTTGCACATCTTTATTTTTAGATGGAAGTGAGCTTAAGTTTGACCATAGCACATTCTCACATTAGAAGTTTAAGTTAAATGATTGTCCATCAAGCATGTTTTGCTTTTCCCCCCATATTTCCTGTGTTCAGATTTTCTTATCCTTCTACATTAATTTTGAATGGCTAAAAGTTTAGAAAACCATTTACCCTGGATTCCAGTCTTCCCTATAAGGACTACTGAGTCAGATATTTCATTTGCATTGCAGTGGAACTGTCCTGAGTCAGATGGACACCATGTGTACAATGATCTAGATTATTATATAACTCTGCCTGCTTCCTAGATGTGTTAATTGTGTAAAATTTTTAGTTTATCAACAACAAAAACAGGAGAACAGGAACAACTTACAAAATGTTTGAAATATACTTGTTGTTGAAAGAATTCCTCACTAAATCATTTTAAATGCTAAGGAATTTTATATAAGAAAGTATTTGTGAAGAAAGTATTAATGTGTATAAATTAATTGCTAGGTATATTGGTGATTTCCATATTGAAAGTGATATTGCAAGGCACTATTATTTTTATTTGAAGCATCCTGGAGTTGATCAAACTTGTTATTCATCTCAAATGAATTGCATTTCAGTTCTCATTCATTTCAGATGTCTAATATTGATACCATTAGTATTTTATGTACAAAACTAGATTCCTATCCATCTGTCTACTTCTTTATTACTCTCCAAAGGTCTCCTAAACCTGGTTTTAATACCTTTCATTTGCAACTCTGAACCGAAGATGAAACTATAGATATTTTGTTTTGATCAAAGATTCTCACGTTATATTTAAGTTATGTATCAGAAACTAAAATTTCAAGGAATGTATGTCAGAAACAATATTACATAGGGAACCATAGCAGCATTAGGATTGATATTGTACATTTTAATGATATAGAAAATGATGTCTAAACATTTGTAATATTCATAAGGAATAATAAATTGTTAAAACTTATGCTTTATTCAAAATATTCTCACTCTTTAATAACTGGTAATAATAAATTTTATCTGTACAATCTTACTAGCATGTCATAATTGTTCAGTAATTGAACATAGTTGGCTACATGATACAGCCTTTAACTTTAGCAAGGTATTTTCCAGATATTTTATCCATTTTTTGACACAATATCACAGTAATAAACATTTAGCATTGTTCTTCAGGTTTCTTTAGAGTGTCTTAGATATATTACTGTTTGATAATGACGACATAGGGTATTCATAGAAGGTGGTGGTGTGTTGGATACGGTTCTAGAGCTAAGAGGACTTCAGGGGCTCCGTCTTGAGGCACAGTAGGGTTGAATTAAGTTCTTTCCTGAGTGTAATCCTCAGAGAACTACAGCAAAAGACCAGGGCTTTCATTTGAGTGCAACAAAAGGAGATTGTGAGAAATGTGTGAGTCTTTGGAAAGTCTCATACCTGAATTTCTTGCCTTATAAGAGGCACAATGTCAAAAATCTTGGTCATGTTTCTGAAAAAGGAGATGATGTAGGGGACTTTTTATACCATCTTATCACACTAATGGGCATAGACTACATTTTGTAGTATTTGGTGTTACACACTGATGCTGAGGTTGATACACCTGAGCGAATTCAGCACCTCAAGAGGGAACTCTCTATAGAGTTTATTTCAATGGTGATTTTTCATGTAAGGCACAAAATACATGAATATTTATGTTCAATCAAAATACTAAATCATCTCCCTAAAGGGAAATTATGTACCAACAGCTCATAAATGTGCATCCTACTCTATATCTACTATAATAATGAGTATTGATGTCATATATAGCATTGAAGATACTGATTTTTGGCAGTATCAGGGCTAACATAAAGAATGGAAGGTTCCTGTATCAACCTGGACAGTTGCTGGCTGCTATTGCCTGTGCACTTGACTTATAGCATCAATGCATCCTCCGGGTCAGTATTTTGATAAAAAATATTGTAATATAAATTTAGAACACAAAACAACCTCTGTTTTGAAAAGATAATTCAGAGTTAGCTTTGATATAAATTTATGTACCTTAGGATCATCAGCTGTAGTTCAATTAGCATACCACAGTTACAGAAGTAACTTTTGGGTAGATGTCCTCACAGTTTTAATTGATCAATAACTATTGTTCCTCAGAGGAACTAAATAAAATGCAAAATACCTATTTGCATTGACTATGTTGAAATATTGACCGTCAAGGGTTGGTTTGTGTAATGAAGCATCTCACCAATAAAGTAAACTTGGGCAGAGGGTAAAATTGTATAAATTCTGTGTCACTTTACCTTTGAGATTCTAATGAGGTCACAAAGAACTGTAAAATGTCTTCAGAGGGTAGCATGGAGTCCCACTGGATTATGATAAAATTCTTGTATTAAGAACTAATGAGAATCTTGTTTTGTCTAAAAGTCAAAACATGTGACACATGGCTTATATATTAATCACTTTAGTCATCCTTTCAGTAGAAGTTTGGCAGTTTTAGTGCATGCTTCTGACTACACAGCAGAGTTTGAGCACTGAGTCATCAAATTTATCCAATGGTTCTTATCTTTGATGACATCTGTAGCTCACACAAATTGGAGAACTATTCTTCAATATTACTTTTTTTTTTCAATTCAAATTGTAGCTGCTTTGATGCATGCTAAATTACGGGATGCTGTGATCTTGCCATTTTATCTTCTTTTATGAAACACTTTGATTTTTGTTAGCTCTTTTGTATGTCCAACCTGTACTTAATGAGTTGTTTTGCGTTTTGATATATAAAGTCTTGGTTTCAAATCTTTTTCATTTATCTTATATTATGGCTGAAATATTACTAACTTACATGACAAAAGTGGATTTCTATACCAGTCTGGATTTAACTATGGACTGATAAAATTCCATTTCAGTAGAAAGAATTTTGAATAGCCAATTTTTATGATGTATTCAGAAAACTTTATAGAATGTTGGGAAAAGATTACTTGGCAAACATATTTAATGTTTCCTAAATAAACCCGGAGTCAGAAGACACTTCTTCATGCATCTTTAAAAGCCTTAGAAATCAAGTTTCCACTAAATTATATTTTTATTGTAAATAAATATACAGTGCAGTAGATTTTTAAAAAATCTAACAAAGTCTACTATTTGCTGTCTCCTAAATATGGCATTTTAAGAAGAGCCTCAGATACAATAAGCATTCAGATTCTCCACTGGCACATATCCCTTCTGCGTTTATGGATTTTGTCTAAAGGTTATATTTACTTTAAGTAATTATGTGCAAAACCTACTAACTCTCTCCTCACTGATTGCAAGTTTCCTTATAAACTTCAGGAAAGTTCATACAAAACATATAATTATATTTGTCTTTATCTGCTAAGGATGAAAGATAGTTAAGTGATACATAACATATGAATATGTTTGTGTATAACACAAACACATACATACATATAGAAATATTGTATCTAAACTATGAGTGTTAATATCAACAAAATTTGCAGTATAATTTTAACTTACTGTTATTACATGTACATACATATATTTAAGTCTATATATGTTCTGTTAGATCTAATATATTTATGTTTTATACATATACATATATAAAACGTTCATATATTTTAGATTTAAACAATTGGAAATGCCAAGGAAAAAATTCATGCTTGTATGAATATGATCAGTATAGTGTACTGATCCTGGAGCTGTATTTCTTTAAATGACAGACTTTCTTGGCCCTATGAGAACTCATACAACCTAGAGGGCTACTCGATCTGCCTTGACAACAGTTGCATAACACTGGCAGGGCATGTGGAGACACAGTGAGGGGGTTGGCGATATGTTTTACACGTGCTTCATGATTTGAGCAGAAGATAGCAATCTAAACCTATTGACAATGCTGTATGACACTGACCAAATGCAGTTGCCAGGAGACGGTTCTATGAAATGTCTGACCAATATAAAAGAAGCAGGGATTGCTGCCAAGGATGGTGAATCTCTGAAGCATTTCTGATGTTATTTTTCTACTTCAGTTCTCTGGAAATGAACTTTCTTTCTGCTTCCACAAAAACTAGAGTCAGCAACAGCACTATACAGATGACTCTAAAAAGCACATACTTTTCTGTTACAGCGTAAATAGCATTAATTCCTGCTCTGGCCCTTTAAGAAAGAAGAAATAGCTTAGAATGTAAGGGGAGAGGGGGTAAAATGGGTACTGGCTTTAGAATACCACAAAAGTTCATAAAATTGTTGAATATCTAAAGCATGTTTTTATTGACACTATTGTCAGGCCAAATTTACCTACTAATTGCCTTTAAGTTGGTAAAGAACATGCTATCTTCTAAATAGATGTTTTCCCCCTAGGATACCAAGGGACAGTACACAGTCATAAAAACTAGTTATCCAGGACAAGGTAGAAAAATGAAAGGATGAGCAAACCTCTACCACAGATAGTATTTCACTGACTTCTACCCTGATGGTGTGATACCTTATTCTTTACGAGACATGCTGTATCACTGATAAGTCAGGATTTTAAACTCTACATGCAGATGGGAAATTAGAGCTTCTGATGAAAATTTCTCCATTTCTCCATTTTGTTTTTAACCTATGTGTTTTAAACAAGATCCCTAGAATGATTCTAGGTAGGTTTCTTGGATCAATAATTTGCTAGTGGTTTCTTCATCTGGGTTCTTGAATGAAGACATATTCATATGAAGCCTCATATGAAACCAAGTGTAGGTCAAAGAATCTGACATTATGTGTAGCAGCCTGCTCTACTCCACCTGGAGCCTTGGAGGCCATTATCACTGAAGTAGAACAGAAGATGCAAATGATCTATTTTGTAATTAAAAATAATGCTCAGATCAGCATTTTCATGTCTATCACAGAAGAACCTCGCTGGAATAAAGACTGAATGTTTACCAGCTTTACTCCCCCACACACATATAAAATGTAAGAGTTGTTTTTTTTTTCTTTTAATGAAAGCTAAAATAATGTATTTACGAATTTGTTAAGGCATTCCTCATTGTGCTATATATAGGCTTCCTGTCTTATGTGGTAAAAACACTGCATTTTACTGTTTTTCAGAATCCATATCATGTAAAAGATAAGTGCTTCCAATACCCTTAAAATATTACATTGTAAATTTTGTTCTGTCAGCTTTTAAAGATACTTTGAAGTTACTTGAATTTTTCCATCTGTGTTAACTGCATTTTTATTTTAACAGTATAGTGTTCTTTTATATTGCCAAGAGCACTAAATGAGTAAGAAGGAATATGTAATTATATAATTACACTTTTATTTCTCAAAGATCTATATTTTTAGAGTTACAGGTTGCATATAGAAAGAACAAAAATATTCATAAAAACATCCTTGATACTAAGTCTATACATATATATTTATATATCAAAAATATATTTCATAAATTATATATAATATATTATGCAAAAAAGAACAAATGGCAAAGGGCAATGGACTAGCAAAAAGGGTATTTAATTTCTCAAAGGGCTGTAGTAATGTTCATATTTTATTTTCTCCTCACCTATATTATCCTTTTTAATCTGTTTAGCAATATCTCACTATCACAAGAAATATTATAAATAAATAGGAAGACTATATTTATGGACTAGTATATTTTTCACAACATCAATGATGGGCTAAAAGACTACTTTTCCTGACTTCTTAGATCTCTTTCCTATATCCGTTCCTGGTTCTCCTGGAGCCTAAAAATTCACTCATGTTATCTGTCTTGTCCCGCTCATAATTCCCTTTTATGTGTTCACAGTTTCAGAGTTTTAATGCCCGTGTCTTAATAATGTGGCTTTTGTTTTCTGTTTCTTGGGTAATTAGAATGATCACACAGTTTTCCTTTGATTCATACACAGACAATAAAGATAAAAGAAAAGGTAGTTTGAAGACTAGTTTTTTCAAGAAGTAATAATAATCCATCAGTTGGTTTTTGTAACTGAACTTGAAATACCAACCAACAAAGAAATGGTTAGTTGAACAGAGGGGGGTGTCTTAGTGTTCCTTCCTGAAGGCATTCAAAATAAGAAAGAACTCTTCCAGATGATGTTTGACGTTGTACTTCAAGACAGGCCAGGGAAAGAAAAAAGGCACATGACAAAAATATGAAAGTGAAGCATAAAAACTTAAAATTGAAGGACATGAGCTTTGAGTTGCATGTTCTGTACGATCAAAGCCCAGTTTCTGGCTTAAATATGGGATGATCTATGAAGGTCTTGGAAGGACGAGAAGCCATCAGATAGGTAGATGGTGTAAATTTTGTTCATATATCAAATAAAGACTTGGCATTTCACACCTGGTTGAGCCCCAGGTCTGAGAATAAATTCAATTAGATTGGAGACAGAAGTGAGATCAAGGACTCAGAAAGTTGGATTGAGGAAATCAGTTGCTCATGGTTGTTCCCAGTAAGGCTTAAGACTCACACAGCCATATAGAGGTACACACACACACACACACACACACACACACACTTTTCACACTTAGGCACACACATATGGAAGTTTTCCTTTGCAAAAAGTATCATGATCAAATTTTGCTAGTGTTAGAAGTAATTTTTTTAAACTTTTCTATAACTTCCACCATTTTAAATGTTAATATTCATTTGGTTTATATATCTTCTATAATATATCATAATCAAAATTAAATACCTGAAGGAATGGAGAAATTTGTGAATTACTTAGATGTTGTTTTTTGCTCTAATAAAAATAAAACATTTTGTGCTTGCTGTATAAAATTTTTACTTATTTTACACATTTATTCTATTAGTCAATCTTATAGGAATTGAATTTAAACAACTTAATATGTCAACCAGGTTTATTTTGGCTATAACAAAATATAGAAATTCTTGAACTATTTGACTCAAGCCATAAGTCACTGTAAAATCACAATTTAAAAAATTGGATATATTGACTTTCTCTATTCCTAAAAACAGGTATCGGTTAAACAAATTAAAGGTAACAGGGCAAATCAACACTGGTGGAACAAATTAATCTCCAAACATCAAAAATTTCCACTTTTTACTTCATAGTCTCCGTCTCTCCATATTTATATAAAAATGAATATTTTTAACCTAACTAAATATTTGGAAAATTTGTTTCTAATTTAATAAAAATGAACTTTTCCCCAATAGACTATTAGCGATACATTATTTTTCAGAGTAATTTAACTTACTTATCTCATAATTCCTCCAGCTGAACTAACTAATGTTAGCACCCTGCACAGTTCTTAGTGTAAAAGAGCGTTTCTTTCACCTTGCCTTCAGGGGCCAGGAGGATTTATCTAGAAGCTTTAAATTTGTACTAGTTAATCCACTTCATGAATAATTAATTTACTATGCAAAATTTAGGATGACTACTTGGTTGGGTAAAGAAAAGCAATTTAAATCCTTTACAAAGACACAAAGAGGATGTTTAAAAAAAGTAGTCGATAGTTTTAGCAGAAATAATAATGTACTTTATTAATTACTTTCCATAAGGACAAGATACTATGCAATTAATATGGCGGTTATTGCTAGATAAATAATAAGTTAAAAATAAAATATAAATATCAGAGAGCAAGAACACAAATATTCACAAACTACTAATCATTTTTATTATAATTTTATTATAATAAGCATGTATTTTAAATACATAATAATATATATTTTAGGTGAATTTTTCCAACAGTTCTCAAACTCATTCAATGTTTTAATGATTGATAAACCAATATTTATGTACACGAGATTATCTACATTAGTTCCAATTTCATTTTTATCAGACCAAGCATGATATTTATTTGTGTGTGTATATATATACTTACATATTTGTGTACTAATGGTATATATGTATGTGAACGTGCAAAAATATATACATATGCCTTTAAAGGCTGAGATCATCTTTGGATTTTGTACTTTAGGTGCTATGTATTTTGGTTTTGATATGGGTTTTTTAGTCTCTTAGTGGTCATTAAGCAGTCTTGACTCCCTTAACTAACTCTGGAGCTCTGCTAGTTTCCAGCTCCACAGTATCAGCATTAAAAGAGAAAAGCATTTTATCCACTTTTGTGTGTGGATTCTAGACCTTGAATCCAGGTCCCCATGTTTGTACATGAAGCACTTTACTGACTGAGGTATGTCTCAGACTAAGATAATTATTTATTCAAAATGGTATGGGCTGTTTCCAAAGAGGATATGCAAAGCTACCTACATTTAATATTCACTAGCACTATTTAAAATTTCAGGTTTGTTATAAAAATTAGTATCCATAAAAGTTATAAAATGTAGGTATAATTTACTATGTTCAGACTAAATAAAGGTATCCACTTAAAAAGAAAAAATATTGAATATATCTAACTTGATATGGGCTAAAAAGATACTTATTTTTTTTTTCTGAATCCTAAATTTGCCTTTGTACTATAGATGGTACAACTACATAAGATTTCCAGTTTTTTTTAAATAAGTGATTTAATGAATATAATAAAGCATTTTAATTTCATTAGACTTTCAATTTCACAACCACTCAAGGTCCACATTTTCTTTGACCCTGCTGGTGAAGAATGAGAGTCTATTTTAAAGGCGTTTCTATGAATCTTTAAATACTATTGTGTGTGTGTGTGTGTGTGTGTGTGTGTGTGTGTGTGTGTATGAGAGAGAGAGAGAGAAGGAAAGACAGAGACAGAGACAGAGACAAAAACAGACAGAGACAGAGACAGAGAATGCGTATTATGTACCTGTGTGGTGTGGGAAAGCACTTGTGGAGATCAGAGAACTTTGGATACACAGGTCCTTCATTGGCAGGTAAATATGGGTTCCTTAATGTGGGTGCTGAAATTTTAACTCAAGTTACCTGCAAGAGCATTTAGAACTCTTTTATATATAATGAAAAATCAAATTATTCTTTTCATAAATATAGTCCGATTGTGGCTTCCACTTCCTCATCTCCTATGTCCTCGCCTTCTCTCCAACCATTGAACTCCATGACATTTTTCTCTCTTGCTTTAGAAAAAACAAACCAAAACAAACAACTAGACAAATTAAAAATGAAGACAAAAACAATCTAAAGTACAATAAACCAACCAAACAGAAACAAACAAATGAATAAAGAAAGAGCATGAGAGGCCCATACACAATGCCGAGGCAGTCCATCCATAGAAAACCTATACAAACACAGAATTGGAAAGCATAGCGTACAAATAAAAGTCTTAACTGCTAACTCCAGCCCAGGCCGTCACTCTTTTTTTGTTTCATTTTTGAGAAATCACTGATGGAGAATGCACTTGGCTCCTCTTAGCACCAGGAAGCCTTGAGTAATGTGGGAAGAGAATAAAAATAGGCACTTCCCATAGATCTTCTGACAGAAAGATAGACTTAAAATCACACAGTAGAAAAGCAAGTCCAATGTATGCTTCCAGAGACTCAGTGTACAGAAGCCTATAACATTATATACTGATCAACAACTAAAGCCTTAATGTTGCACATTTGCCTAGCGGTTTTCCATTTCAAATTCTTCCTGTTCCCAGACAATTGTATAAAATAGTGGTCATGCTTTATTCTTGAGCTGAATTTTGTTCTCCTGTCACTTATTTATGGTCCAAGACTAGTTGGAAGAAACAACAACAACAACAACAACAACAACATCAAAAGCCTACTCATAACTTTGAAAACAGTAAAAATTTTAGATTAAACCCAATATACAGTAAGTATTTCAAATGACATCCAAACGATCTCTTCTAATACCCTTGAGTTACTTTTTTTTTAATTGCTGCTTTAGCTAGGAAACAAAAGACATGGTAAACATTACAAAATAATCTATTTACAATAGACTATTTATTTGTCCTATAATGAATTGATACGTTAAAGATAAAATTGTATTAATAGTTACCAGGATTCCACTCAGCAACTTTGTCAAAGGGAACAGAAGCACTTGAGTCCTTCATCTATTTGTCTTCGTTTATTCAAGTGCACATACGCACACACGCGTGTCCGTGTGCATGGAGCCATCCATGCTATATTTTTAAGCAGGGTCTCTCACTGGGAGTTCAGATTCCCTGATTATATCACACTAGCTAGCCAGCCGGCCCTCATCACCACACAGCTTCAGCACTGGTATTATAAGCTATTACCACCATGATTGACTTTTCTATTTATATTCTAGGGATTGATCTCAGGTTTTCATGCTTGTGCAGAAAGTGCTTTATGAATTGGGCCATCTGTCTAAACCTGGATTTGAGTTTTTCTAATAAGTACAGTTTTATGATAGGCTTTATATTTTCACTCATTGATTCATTCTCCTGCTAAGTCTCAATTTATCAGAATCTAATCTCTTCTGCAGCCAAAGTGTTTTTAAAGGTCTGTATAAATCAAGTTATCTGTTTTAAGAAAGCTTTCAAGATGCCAGGATGAGATGGGAGTTGTCAACAGACCTCTCTTTACTTTGTCATGAAATAGTTTTATATTGTATCTTGAGAGTTTGTCAACAAAGATAAACTTACAAAGAAACAGAATCATAAACTAAATAGAAGTGGGGAGCCATTATTCCCAATAACCATTTGATACTGAACAATTATCTGTTTGACATGTTTAAAACATATGTGAAGACCCATGAAATTGGCATATATACTTCCTGCCTCATTAATTTAATATTCATATTTAATACAGATAATTTAAACCATCAGAATTACCTTTCAATAAACTTATTTTATATTATGTGAATTCTATTATATTATGGTGTTTCAGACTATATAATTTAATATTTAATAGATGCAAAGAGGAACATTTATAGCATAACCAATGTTTGTGTTTGTGTTTGTCTTGTTTCCGGTAAATCTTATTCTTTTATATTCATTTAAAATGTGCTTCCAAGTCCAATAAATGTAACTACTACAAATTGTAATGCTGTTTTGAAAACTTGCACTGGTTCTTCCATAATCATGTAAATTCAGGGATCTCCAGCAGAGATTGGTACAGTAGGAAGAAGTGTATAGTGTCTGAACCTGGTGATGAAAAGAGATCTCTGAAGGGTTTTCCGCTGCATATGGCGTGACGGCTGCACAAACAAACTCAAAGCAGTTATGTCCACCTAAACAAGACCTGCACAAGATCAAGCAGTCAAAAATTCCAACATGGAGGAGGGAGGACTCCTGATGTATCAATAATTAATGAGGAGTTACTGGATCTTAATGGCTGTTATGGGAGCAACACACTTTCTCTCTGAGGGAGTGGTAAATGGTAGGTTCCCCAATGTCTCAAAAAATGATTTTATATCACTGATCATTGGAATTAGAGGGCTAAATGAAAAATCACAAAATAATAATAATTAAACAGAGGACATGATGTTGTGAATGAAATATGATAAAGGGGTCTTAGGGGATGATGGTTGGAGTGTAGACAGGATTGGGTATATCTAGGTACTCTATCAAAGCACTGAGACCCAGAAATAATATGGTTTAAGACAGAATAAAAAACTTATTACAACATTGTTGCTTTATTGTTATTTGAATAAAAATAAACCGATGTTTAATATTAGCAATATTGTATTATAGTTCAATCAAGTTCTTTGAAACACAAAATACAAAATACTGATAATTATGTTTACAATGGCAATAAAAATCTCTGGTAAACACAAAGTTTATATGTCTACCTAACTACGATTATATCAACTTACATATTTTATAATCAAAATATGATGATGGTGATGGTTATGGCCATGATAAAACATAGCTACCATCATTAAATTTGTCATTAGCATGCTTGAAGATTTTTCTTTAAATGGAGCTGAAAATATCACACAAGACCTACCTGCATATATAGCACATACACTACATACACAGCAGAGAACTGCCTGGCCTCAGTGGAAGAAGACACTGAGATTTGAGGTTTCAGGATGTGGTGAGGCCTGGCAGGGGAGGAATCCTCTTAGAGATGGGGGGGGGTTGGAGGAATGAGGATGAGGAACTGTGGGAGAGGGAAATGACTGGATTATAAAAAATTAAAAATTAAAAACCAAAACAAAACAAAACCTACCAGCACCCTTTGTTTAAAACCAGGAGGTAGAGGACAAAACTATAGCATTCAACTAACCTCTTCGACAGAGAAAACAGTTAAGCACGGCAGTGCATGGAAAGTCCTCTCTTACCTAAGCTCAGCTGTGGCGAAGTGATTCAAAGAGACAGATATGCTTATATTTTCAGAATCGTCATTTGGGTCATTTTTTGAGAGTCATCTTATGCTTGTACAGGTTGCACAGCAGATATTTATACCCCCCAATTAGTGGGTTTATTTCTTTGTCCATTTAATCTCTGTACTTAACCGAATTTCTCTATCTGACTGTTGGAAATCTATTGTCTTATTCCTACAAGATCCTTCTAGAAACCTGATTAACCATTTTACTTGTTGAGATGTTCTGCATAGCAACCAACTTTGACAAAATTTTTAACTATAGTATAATTTTTTTTCATAGACTAATGTTAATACATTCTGTGTTGGCAAACCATAGAAGTATTTTAGGCTTCTATTAAAATAAACATTCCATTCGTCATTTGCCAAAATTCTATCTTCATCTAATACATTAACAAGAGCTTTTAAAAATGATTTCCCATTTTTCTGTAAACTTGATCTCTATCAGGCTTGGGTTAGGTCTTTGATCCATGTCAAGTTAGCTCTTAGGGTAGTCCCAGAACTGTGTTTTACAAATTATGTCAGTTCTCTACTGTGAGGATATATAAACTTAATAGGCCATAAAAACCTGCAGATACCTAAGAGAGTAGAATACAAAATAATACATAAAATTATATTTTGGGATTTGTAAATATTATCTTAATCGCAAAACACACTAAAAACTACAAAATAGAAAGGATTAGTATCTGCAATGAGCTATAATTACTCAAGGTGCCAATAATGAGTAAACTGAATGCTCATCCCTGAACTGGATATTATCAGATACCTCTCTGAGACCCGGGATCATTGTGGAAAACAGGGCAGAAAGAATAAGAGAGTTGAAATGTAGAGAGAAGAGCTGTGAGGGCATGGCAAAGCTCGCCAGTTTAGCAATGTGCCTGCGAAAAGTTATTCTTCCTTCTGGGCATTTATTAAACTATTACTTTTACACAAAAAAATAATTCAAAACAAATGAGTCAGTGCCCCTCATTCCACCTATACAGAAAATGTTTGTGGGTTAAAACCATTAGAGATGTTAGCTTATAATATCCAATTTAGAAGATACTTTTTAGAACAGCAAGTACAGGAAACACAGATTATATAGAAAATAGAGTTATATGTAATGTCTCACTTCCTTCACTGGAAGAAGATTTAAAGTTAAGATGCATCACACTGTCCTTAGTGTGATTTTACTTGGAAAACAGCATCCTCACAGGTAGGAGTTTCCCCTTCTGTTTATAATTTAAAAATAAATGACTTTATACTAGGAGGAAAAAAAATTACTAAGCTTTGCAGTATATTTTCCAACAAGGCCAAAACAGATGGGGGATACTCATGGATAATCAAAAAATATATATAGTTGCTTGAAGTTTTCAGAAGAGAGTACACGTTTTAAACAATTCTTTCAGGAAGCAATCTAGTGGATTAAAACATTAAATCTAGTAAAAATTTTAATGATAATTTTATGTGCTTTGGTCTCTTAGCATGCTAGAGAAAACCATTTCAGTTTTTCCTCCAGCATGAAAAAATCCTCTAACAAACAAAACACTTAAAAATAATGGTTTAAAATGTTTTGGGACAATTTAAAACAATATGTTCTTACCTGAGTTTTAGAGTCATAGGTCAGGATCTTTCCTAATGTGACTAATGAAGTCACTGTGACCTATGTCAACTAGATTTCCGAGCAGAGGTTGAATGAGAACATTGTGTCTGATCTTCAAGGTTTGCAAAAACAACCTTCTTGGAACCTTCATCGCAGCCCCACATTTTGCTAACTATTGGTAAGGTGCTATGCGGTTGCTTTGAAATACTAATGAACTTAATCTTTAAAGACCCTCTTGAGGTGGGTAATATAAAGTCATTACAATGGATTAGCAAACTGAAAGGTTTGCTACAAGGTTAAGGGCTCACCCAAAGTCATCTTCTGCTCACTGCAAATGCAGTATTTTATTTGGGGCTGATTCAAAACACACACAGCAATAGCTATGAAGTCTCATTTGTGAAGGTTCATTTGTGAAGTCTCTCAAAGATTTTCTGGTTACCATGAGGGACTAACTGTGATTCTAAATGGCATGCAGACTTCACTTTTCCATGTTTAGGTGATTATCCTGGGTAACTGGGGAGCTTTACAGAAGCATGTATTGGTTTTACAGAGAAGACAAAATTAGATAGTTGCTTTCATACCTGGTGCCATAACATATTCACACAGGCTTCATAACATATTAGAAGCGAAAAGGAAACTATGTTAGGGATTGATTGCTTGCAGACAATATAATCATAACATGGAGATACTATGACTCTCTTTCTAGACCACTGCAAACAAAGCAACTACTCCAGGAAAGTGAGTCAACTGATGTTTTTAGTTTCCCACACCTGGGAAACTGTTCCCATCATGTTATGGTATATTAAATATGCTATTACAGCATGCATTGAAAATTACTATATAATTCACTAAAAATACTCTATTGCTAAAACGGAAAATGATTACTTGAACATCTAGGGAGTTGCCTCTTGCTATGAAAGGATTTTGCTTTGATGTTGGTATCTGCTGATGGATTGAGGTGGTAACCATGGAAAGGTGGAGGTATCTATGTGATTTCTCAAAATTAAAAAAAAAACAAAAACAAAAATAAAGGCAGCACAATTAACTTAATCTAAAGACTCCCAGACACAATTTGAATCCTGGACAGGTTCTTTATGTAAGAGTAACTCTGTAGCATATAAATGTTTGCCTACATTCTATACACCATAGAACTTTCAAAATTAGAGTCAACCCTCCCAGCCCATGTTGTTGTCTCAACCATTCACTTTGTCTAACATTCTCAATCCTCTGCTCTTATTTCTATAGTGAGTAGACATGGTAGCATGCTGACAATCAAAATTATTTATTACTGTCCTCATTTCTTAAATAATAAGATTTCTTCAATTGATCACATGTTTTGGGCATACATTTAATTCTGGTTCTCTTTTTTGCTGTATCTGCAGCCACTGTCTTCCTTGAATTCTAAATGTCTCAAAGTCAACAGGAAAAGTAAGATTCTGCTCTTCCAAATTCTTATTACTGCTGATATTTTGACTCCATCTATTGAATCATAAGTATTCTTAGCATCTAGACCACTGAATCCTTTCTCGACGTTGTTGGTTTAACCTTGTTTTACATCTGTGAAAGGGGTTATGACACATGAATATATTTATTATACAGTAAGATTTGAAAGTCCTAACTACATTAGGATCCTTGGCATACACGTGGGAATTGTTTTAATAGGCATGAAAGTAATATTAATATCTGGATGGTTAATCTCCATGACAGATTGAATACTTAACTGTCAGCCATAGTACATCTTTCCCCCACTTTTATTGAATAATTTATCTTGGTAATAAGAAAAATAACTAATACAATTATAGTGTATATTCATCAAACTCTCTAGTGACTTCTTGCCCTGCCAATAAGTAACATTGTTTTTAAAGATATATTTTTGGAGTTATGTATTTCTGGTTTGTAAGTCTCAAACAGAGTTGAAATATTCAATAAACCATATTGTATACGGCAAGGGAAGACTGAATACACACATGTAAGAGACTCCATATGCTTCTTAATGATTCTCTTGTTCCTTGAATGATAGGTGACTGTTGGCTCCAAACTAAAATTAGCAACTCCATTCAAACATCAAAGTATGTTTTATATGTGTTTAGAAGCCTAAAATCTCTCACTGATGTCCTAGGCATGACAAACTTACATGACATCTCCTAAGATAAGGTTATGTTGTTCCCATTGTGAATCTACTCATAGTGTAGCTATTACCTCATTCAACCTTACTAGATATTCTCAATAACATCACAGGTTTGATAACAACACTTGCTGTCTCACCCTAGATTTTGTACATTGTAGACAGTTTTCACCCCTTAAGCTTCAGAACTCAACCTTTATTAGCCTCAAACACTTTGCCCAAAGCTTTTCACCTGTCCAAATCTTCACAAAATTGAAAAGAATCAGTTGTTTTTCCTGGATTGTCCTGTGGCTATAGGGAATGTTGTGGTTGACTTGATTTTATTTCCAGGCCATTAAAACTCTCTCCAAAACAGGCTGTTCTGTGCCTTTCTTTCTTTCTTCTTCTTTTTTGAAAAAAATATCACTTATGCATTCACTGGTGTCAAACATTGAATCCTTTGAGCTTTTCTTTTGCGTTCACAATGTTCGTCTTTTTTGTAAGAGGCTTCCAACTTATAGGTTCCTTCCTCTTTCTTTTCTACCATTCTCAATAATTGTTTTTTGCATTTGAATAAAAATGGAGAGTTAAGGTTCTTCCATTTATTTGAGTACTTTGAAAGCATTATGAGGTGGCCAGACCTCTTTCAATATTGATGTGTCTTGGGAGTAGGTGGAGTCATGGAAAGGGAAAGAAAATGTGAATAGCTAGTCAGTGAGAAGATATTCTAGGCAAAACCTCTTACCTGACATCTTCAATCAGTCAGGACATATAGAACATTTATTGTTTTCTCTTTAGACAGTCATGGTTCATGGCAACTCCCCCAAATATAAAATACCAAATATTGCTGGTTATTATTATAATAGCTATGATGATAATAATAAGTTAAAATATATTGATATTTTTCCACTATGATTCAGAGACATGTAGAAGGCACATACTATTGGGAAATAGACACCAATAAACTTACTTTATGAAGGGTTGGCAAAAAACCTTAGTTTATAAGACAACTATGTCTTCAGTACACAAAATGTAGGTTATAATGCCAGTATCAAAATTTGTATTTGTTTTGTACAGCAAATATTTCTTATGTCAGAGTTTCTGAATCTGGGCTCCGTTCAGATGAACATCTGTACCTCAAGCTTTCTAAAATGTTGCACTCAAACAAGGTGTTTGGTTCCAATCTTAATGCAGAAAGGGGAAAAGCTCCAATTGCCACTGGAAGGATTCATAGCCTCTGCTCTTGTCAGATTGAAGGTACTGTTTCTCAGTTAACTAATGAGTAAAAGAATGTTTCATGTTTGCAGTAGAGAAAGTATCCTGCAGTTTATACCATGATAGCTGAAATCATCCCCTTCAAATAAGAGAGATAATAAGAGTAGATAAAAGAAAGGGGAAAAAAGCAAAAGGGAAAAGACTGCATTCACTTTGTAATACTGTCACTTTTTAAATATGCTAGTCATTTGGGGTTACAATAATCATTGATCATGTGTGTTAGTGCTGAAGTTGTTTGGAGAAAACAGTTAATAATTGAAAAGTATTCCAAAATGTAAACTTAAGAGAGTTAGGGGCAAGCCAGATTTTTGTTTTTTATTTTTTGTTTGTTTTTTACTAAGTTGATGCTTATGTTTAAACAATTTGTTGGTGATATTTTCAAAATGAAGTGAAATTAAAAGGTTGGCGATGACATTTATTGGTGTTTCTATGACCTTTAGCTCTGTTCTCCCTAGATTATATTTTCATGCATATGCTTATTTCCACAACTCAATTTGCTATTTTTACTAAATCTTATTAAATAGTATAAAAATGAACAAAGAAGAGCAAGATCAAATATCTTCATTTGAAACATGTATTAAGATTAATGTTGGGGGAGAAAAGATTTTTCATCAGATGTCTGTGGTCTTTAAAACATGCAAATAAACAGGTTTTATTTTATTGGATATTTTCTTTATGAACATTTTAAATGTTATCCTCTTTCCAGGTTTCCCCGCCAGAAACCCCCCATCCCATACTTCCATGAGGGTGCTCCCTCACCAACCCACCTGCTCCCTCCCACCTCCTTGTCCTGGCATTCCGCTACACTTGGACATCAAGTCTTCACAGGATCAAAGGTCTTTCCTTTCATTGATGTCCAACAAGGCCCATCTTCTGCTACATATATGGCTGAAGCCATGGGTGACTCCATGTTGCTCTTTGGTTAGTGGTTTAGTCCCTGGGAGTTCTGGGTATCTGGTTGGTTGTTACTGTTGTTCTTCCTATGGGGTTGCAAACTCCCTCAGTTACCTCAGTCCTTTCTCTAACTCTTCCAGTGGGAACCCTGTTCTCAGTCCAATAGTTGACTGTTAGCATCCACCTCTGTATTTCACATGCTCTGGCTGAGCCTCTCAGGAGACAGCTATATCAGACTCCTCTTGGCATTCCCAATAGTGAATGGTTTAGTGACTGCGTTTGGGATGGATCCCCATGTGTAGCAGATTCTGGATGGCCTTTACTTCAATCTCTGCTCCATACTTTGTCTCCATATTTCCTCCTGTGAGTATTTTTGTTCCCCCCCCTTTTTTTTTATTAACTTGAGTATTTCTTATATACATTTCGAGTGCTAAAAACATCCCCCTAATCCCTCCCCCTCCCCTTCTTTATGGGTGTTCCCCTCCCCATCCTCCCCCCATTGCCACCCTACCCTCCCCCCAACAATATAGTTCACTGGGGGTTCAGTCTTAGCAGGACCCAGGGCTTCCCCTTCCACTGGTGCTCTTACTAGGATATTCATTGCTACCTATGTGGTCAGAGTCCAGGGTCAGTCCATGCATAGTCTTTAGGTAGTGGCTTAGTCCCTGGAAGCTCTGGTTGCTTGGCATTGTTGTACATATGGGGTCTCGAGCCCCTTCAAGCTCTTCCAGTTCTTTCTCTGATTCCTTCAACGGGGGTCCTATTCTCAGTTCAGTGGTTTGCTGCTGGCATTCGCCTCTGTATTTGCTGTATTCTGGCTGTGTCTCTCAGGAGCGATCTAAGAAGGTCTGAAGCATCCACACTTCTGTCTTTCTTCTTCTCAAGCTTCATATGGTCTGTAAATTGTGTCTTGAGTATTCTGAGCTTTTGGGCTAATATCCACTTATGAATGAGTACTCAAGAATTTCATGAAGTCATTGTTTTTAATACCTAAGTAGTATTCCATTGTGTAAATGTACCACATTTTCAGTATCCATTCCTCTGTTCAATGATATCTGGGTTCTTCCCAGCTCCTAGCTATAATAAATAAGGCTCCAATGAACATAGTGGAGTATGTATCCTTGTTCTATGTTGGAGAATCTTTTGGGTTAATGCCCAGGAATGGTATAGCCAGATCTTCAGGTAGTACTATGTCCAATTTTCTGAGGAACCTTCAGATTGATTTCCAGAATGATTGTGGCAGCTTGTAATCCCACCAACAATGGAGGAGTGTTCCTCTTTCGTTACATCCTCTCTAGCATCTGTTGTCAGCTGAGTTTTTTTTTTATCTTAGTCATTCTGACTGGTGTTGAACATTTCTTTAGGTGCTTCTCAGCCATTTGATATTCCTCAGTTGAGAATTTTTTGGTTAGCTTTGTGCCCCATTTTTATATGGTTATTTGATTCTCTGGAGTCTAACTTCTTGAGTTCTTTGTATGTGTGTGTTAGATATTAGCCCCCTATTGGATATAGAATTGGTAAAGATCTTTTCTCAGTCTGTTGGCTGCCATTTTGTCCTATTGACAGTGTCCTTTCCCTTACTAACACTTTGTAATGTTATGAGGTCCCATTTGTCAATTCTTGATTTTAGAGGATAAGTTATTGGTGTTCTCTTCAGGATTTTTTCCCCTGTGTTCGAGGCACTTCCCCATTTTCTATTCTAGTAATTAGAGTGTATCTGTTTTATGTGGAGGTCTTTGGTCCACTTGAACTTGAGCTTTTTATAAGGTGATAAAAATGGATAAATTTTCTACATGCTGACCTCCAGTTGAACCAGCACCATTTGTTGAAAATGCTGTCTCTTTTCCACTGGATGGTTTTAGTTCCTTTGTCAAAAATGAAGTGACCATAGGTGTGTGGACTTATTTCTGGATCTTTTATTCTGCAATTGTATACTTGGGAAACTCTTTGGAAATTCATGCTTCAGAGGTTCTTGAATAATGCACATATCTTTATTATAAGATGAAATGGATAATCGCAAAAAAGCAAAGAAAAGCTTGGAGTTAAGTGGTAGATATTTGGTAGAGAATGAATACTTTGTATGAACCTTGGGAAGTTGTTGAAAAGGATATTCAGAGATTATAAAATGTGAAATGAACATAAAGAGAGAATGAGTGCACAATAATAAAAATGTGGGTATAGAGAGTTTACAGACATCTCCAAAATGACCAACAACATGATTAATACTGTCTAAGGTGAACAGCTGAGCAGTTTTAGAAGAAAGAACTTCAAATTAAGAGGCTATTGCAACATTTCCAGCCTGAATTAATATAATATAAGAGTCGGTGACAAAGGAGAACATTATGATTAGAAGACACGAGAAACATGAAATTGTGAGAACAGGTGGACAATGAGATTTTAAAGATGAGTGATACATCTCAACTGGGAGGATAGAGATCGGTAACAAAAATGGAAAGTCAAACAACTACTATGCACAATGACTTGTGTTTTCTGATTTATTTGGAGATGTTAAAAATAAAGTAGGAAGCTACAATATCCTTCATTTTGAGTTTAGAAATTCTGGAATGATATAACAATTAGTGCATGATATTCATGAAAGAAGAATCAAAATCTTCAAAATGAATAAAATTATCAGTTACTAGAGGGAATATAGTACTAAACTAAAAGCCATCTTTGACCAGAAACATTTCTGTTTAAAGATTCAAAAAGGAGCAGGAGCCAGTACTCTCTATGGTCAGTAGTGTTTACGTAGAAGAGAGGTGAATGACTTGAGTTCTATGATGAAGAGGAGAGAAACTACAGGGAGGGTGTGGTTGGTAACTGGGATTGCATCAGTGATTTTGATACAAAAACTTCCAGATAATATAGGAGACTATTTTCAATACAACTACAAACACTCCTATTTTATATAATAAGCCCAGACTGAGTTTTGACTATAAGGCTTAAATTTGAGAAGCAGGAAATTCTGAGAAAGTGGAGGCATCATAAGATGATCTGTTTCTACATGTTTGGCAGCAATACAGAGGACAGATGGTGTGGAAGCTTGAAATAGTAGACTCAAAGAGAGGAAATGAATAAATTGAAAATTTCTCACCCCAAAGGGAAGGGACTATGAGAAAGAGAGTGTTGTTGTTGAAATTATAAATGAAACTAAAACGAATATGGAAATTTAGAATAGGCAGGGCCAAAACCACTATTAAAATAAGAATGTTTATAAGAAATCATCAGCTATCGTACATACAAGAGAAAGGGATGCTCCAGGAATAATCAGCCTGTTAGGGAAACACCAGTTGGTTGATTCTAATTGTAGTAATCAATGAAAAATACTGTTTGTTTAAGCTCTATTACTTGCCAGGCCTCAGCTTAGTGATTTACGTGTATGAACTCATTTAAACTTTTGAACGGATCTGTAGAGTGAACATAGTAAACAATCTTACTCCAAATGAACAGATTAAATCTTTAGGGAATGGAACTTGTTCAAGTTTTCACTGAGAGTCAATGCTCGGAAGCCGACCTATTTTTGACTCCATGATTCGTGTTGTAGGCTACCATGGTAGGTTATAAAATGTAGATTTAACCACGGTGATCTATGGACTTAGCACAATCTGGGGAGAAAGGGAGTCACCTAGCAGCAGTGGCGATTCACTTGAAGCTTGACTTCAGAAAGCATCTGTTTACTGTATTCTTGTAACTTCCAACAGAAATTAATTAAGAAGAAGCTGGAGAATTCTACGGGTTATAAGAATAATATTTTAGAAGAACATAGAGAAGGAAAAGTCTAATGTGAAATTAAGTGTTCATTTGAGATGACTGATAATAGAGTTCAATCTGGAAAGTAAAAAAAAAAGGATGCTCAAAAAGAATGACTAATTGGGTGCACGGGGAACATATATGGCCAGAACATCACAAGAACAAGTCAGAGTTATTAGGCACAAAAAGATATGAAAATATACTATAAGAAGATTCATGGCTTTAAAAATAAATGCCTCTATGATAAGCATAGCACATACTAAAGTTAATTAATCCTACTTCAGCCTGACAAAAAGACGTTGAATGTGACTGAAATAGAATGGAAATGGCGTCACTGCCCTAAGGGAGCCAAGGGGCACAAGGCCAAAGAGATCAGAGTTCCAGCCAGTGTACCTGGCTAGTGTCTGAGTGATGAGCATATGATGTTCCTTTGGATTTTATGCAATGTAGTTTGCTCTTCTGATTTGACAGCTTGCATTTGCGATTTGTGACATCTAAGGACTGCTTGCTTTTGGCTACTATTTTTACTTTTGCATGTTTAAGGAGAAGGGACGTATTTAAAGTACCTCTATCACTCTATATGTGAGTGATATATTTCATATATGTGTTTCTTAAGGAAATTTAATTCCTAAAGTAATCTCAATCAAAAAAAAATGCCAGGAGCCATATTGGAGAGCTAAAAACTAGTAGGTAATCTTCCTGAGATGGGTCTGCCTTGGATTCAAATCTACAGATGATTTGCTCCAGTAGGTAATGACTAGGAGAAATCCATTTTAGGAAAGTGTTACGGTTTGTATATGCTTAGCCCAGGGAGTGACACTATTAGAAGGTGTAGCCTTGTTGGAGCAGGTATGTCACTGTTGTCATGGGCTTAAGACCCTCACCCTAGCTGCCTGGATGCTGCCCGTTCATTGATCAGATAGTTACAGATTTGTGCCTTCTGACCCAGCTAATTCTTTCCCCTGCTTGCTGAACACAAGTTGTTCTGATAAGTCACAATGGTATATATTTTTGGGACTACACAATTACAATAATTCAATCCCTGTTTCTGTTACAAGAGTAAGAACTCATGAATTTTAGCTATAAAAGAACTTAGGAGGCCACAGGCCAGAGTGAGTGATGATACTGGATTGTCCTCTGAACCTGTAAGCCAGGTCCAATTAAATGTTGTCCTTTATAAGACTCGCCATGGTCATGTTGTCTGTTCACAACAGTAACATCCAAACAAAGACAGAAAAGTTCCTGCTATTCATATGCTTTCCTATTATTATGAAATATATATAACAATCACCAGGTATTAGCTCACTATTTTGAGTAGATCTGTACAGACCTACAAAATGTGCTATCTTATAGTGATGGTATATAGACAAATAGATAATAACTCGATAAAATTTCTGATTTGATTAAAATAATTTTAGGAAGAGCATTTTTAGAGATGGTCTTAGTTGCTAGAAAGATACAATAAAGTCAGAATCAAGAATGGACTGTTCCCCCTCCTCAGAATAGTAAGTAAAGGCGGCATAATAAGAAATACAATGAGCTTTCATAATTACAGTAAAAAGAAAAATAGACATGGGACAATTTTGTATTCAAGAAAAAAATATTTAGGTTCAAGGATAAAGTCACAGGTGTGCACTATGATAAAGCAAGGCCTCGAAAAAAACTGTTCCTTTGAACTTTTAATGAGTATATTATAATGAAATACTGCTTTGAACTTAATATCAACATCCTTCTGTAACTCCCATTTTAGCTAATTTTCTAAAGAACTTTTTGTCTAAGAAGGTATAAAAAGGCTGGGGGTGGGGGGAGATAAAGTTGTTGGTTGAATGTTTTGGCTTGGGGAGCTTTGTCCCATCCCCCCATCATTCCACCCATGTGTATGTGTTTTTCGTCTATATGTTTGTATGTAGACATATGTGTATGTATGGAAGCATGCATGCGTGAATACTTGCAGAGCTGATTGTGACCAATGGTCAGGCCCCGCCAGAGTGTGGGTGCATGAATGTTTGAATGTAAATGTGTCTGCACATTTGCCTGTATGCAGGATCTTGATTCTTTTCCTTTCCTTCATTATTGTTCACAAAGAGTTAACCACCTTAGTTAGAACTATAGTCATGAGTCTTTTCACTTCATTTTCTGCTGTTTCTTGATGAGGTGCTAAACAGTTTCTCACCTCAGAGGAACGCACAGAAGGCAGGTCAGCTACTGAAGCAGGGTGACTTAGACTTAATTCAGGTAAATGTTTTATTCTTATGCAGCAACCCTAAATATCTCTAAGACCAAGTCTTACCCTGCCAACACTCTTCCCCTCCAGGGCCTCAAGAAGAACCATACAAGAAAAGAAGAACAGTAGGGGCTGGGTCTTGGCAAAAACCACATAATATTAACCATAGCCTTTCACAATTATACTTCTATGGTTGCATACATTGTTTTCACTAGTATTTAAATGCAACAGTAGGATAGCTTTCCTCTAGAAGATCTATTTATAATTAGGAATTGTATTTTATATACCTGTATGACAACAGGTACTTCATTTCCTTTTCTAGATTTTTGATTCCATTGGTTTTAGGAGCACTATAGATACAAGAGTGAATATGTCTGGATTTCAACAAAGTTAATTTTTTTTAAATATTAAATGATATGTATGTATAGGATGCTGTGGATGCAACTGTATAAGTATTGAGGTGAGAGAACAATATGTGGGCACTAGCCCTCATCTTTCTGTAATGTGTGCCTGGTGATCAAACTCAAGTTCTAAGTCTAAGTAGCAAGTGCCTTTACTTTCCGAGGCCCTTTTCCAGCCACCAGGCTTAACTTTTCCAAAATTCTCTTTACATCAATCTTTTTAGATTATTCATGTCATCATTATCCATCCTCGAGAAACAAACTACTATTATTTACTAGAAAATTTGAGAAGTTACATTATTTTATTTGTCAGGTTATAGTATAATAAGTTCACTATCACACACTTACATGAAGAAACTTTTAAGATTATCAAAAGTTAACTAAAAGAAGCTAGAAGGAAATTTTTTTTGGGTGACTGAAGATGGGAGAGGATACAATTAGAGCAGATTGGAACACAACTATATATAATTCAAAACTAATTATATCAGGCGGGAAAGAAAAGAAGTCTTGACTTTATTTTAGAAACTGGTAAAAGTAAATTGTATCATGTATCTGGGAGGAAGAATAGTGAGGAAGTACATGTGTTCTTTCTGAAGATCCAGCTGTTCTCTGGCTTGAACTTGTTCTGCATCGTTTTTGAAAGCATGGATAAGAGCCTAATACAGCTGTCTCCTGAGAGGCTCGGTCAGAGCCTGACCAATACAGAGGTGGATGCCCACAGCTAACTATTGGACTGAATACGGGGTCCCCAAGGGAGGAGTTAAACAAAGGATCGACCAATGTGAAAGGAAAAACAAAAACCAAAAACCAAAACCAAACCAAAACAAACAAGCAAGCAAACAAAAAAGGACCAAAGGAATTGAAGGGCTCTGCAGCCCATAGGAAGAACAACAATATCAACCAACCAGAACCCCCAGGGCTCCCAGGGACTAAATCGCCAACCAACGGGCACACATGGAGTGATCCATGACTCTAGCCGTATATGTAGCAGATGGTAGCCTTGTCAGATGTCAATGGGAGAAGAGGCCCTTGGTCTTGGGAAGGCTTGATTCCCCAGTATAGGGGAATGCCAGGGCAGGGAGGGGAGTGGGTGGGTGAGTGGGGGAGCACCCTCATAGAAGCAGGAGAAGGGAAGGAGGATGGGATAGGGGGTTTCCAGAGGGGAAACCGGGAAAGGGGATAACGTTTGAAATGCAAATAAATAAAATATCTAATAAAAAAGAGTGGGTTTGTTAATCTTTAGGTAACGTGGATTTATTATTGGCCTTTTAAGGGTTAGAAGAAAGTTAAAGTATTTTGATATTTGAATTAACAGTTGGTAAATACACAAAATCTTCAGCACACTAAACCTGGTCAGAAGTATAAAACCTGAAGGCTAGAAACATAATTTAATGATGGCAAATTCTCATTTTTTTATTGGAATACCTTTATGGAAAGTGAAAATGGGAATAAAATCAAAGCAGACTGCTTTCTTCCCTTTTTTTTCTTTAAAAACAATCATCAAAACTTTGGAAATAAGTTATCTAGGAAACATAAAGAATCTATAATTACTCATCCTGCTACCTTTTAATCTCCATAGTCCCAATACCAGTAAAGGTCTTAAATAGCCCATTTTCAGCACTTAGTAAGACAAAGAAAACTGGGAGTCTTTAGACGTGAGAAGATAGAACAGAGGAAACTCAAACAAAGGGCACATTACTTTGCTCTTGCATAAGATAAAGAAGTCACCTAGAGTTTGGACAACAGGGATTTGATTGTCATTTATTCATCAATACTATATTATTTGCCGCACATAAGTTTTCAGTTCACTCCTCATTCTTGAACTCTGTACACTATGCATCCTTCCACACGGTAAGGTGAATGCCTGGGTGGAAGAAAACACCTCCCCTGCTGTTGAAACAGTGAGTAGTCTGAAGACAGGCATTCATTGAATTTCAATTGACTCAACTAAAGTTCCTGGAACATCAAAACTTCATTCAATGCTGCATTGAATTAAGAACTTAAGATTCTCTCAATCATGGATTGAAGCCGAGTATAATGTGATACTCCATATCCAGACTCAGGGAGGAAAACACAGGCCTAGGATTTACTGTCAGAGAGGTCTATCTACTTACGACATGAAAGGAACCTCCAGTCTACTCTGTAAGGGTTCCTCTGCAGATTTAGGAACAATTATAAAGTGAGTTCTCAGTGCGACACTGCCATCAAGCTGGCAGCTGGTTTTCAGGAAGCCAACAGAGTCTAAAGTGACATGTCTACATTGCAATGAGAAAGCACTATACAAACTATGGTCACACTGGCTCTCAGAAAGGTGATTATCAGGAACACTAGATAGTATAATAGTTACTTTCAGCCGCTTACTCTCAACAACTGGGAACTATGCAAAAGCTCTACAATTGACACAAAGTTACCTTTAGGTTGACGAGCAATTCAGAACTGAAAATAATTTGTATTCGATTTGAAACAGGGACTCCTGGTACTCAGAAGTGTGATGAGGATGCGTCTCCTCTCCTCAGCTAACTCTGTATGAGTTTCTTTTCCCTTCACTATCTGGCTTGATCGCTAATAAATAGTAAAGGATAGAAGAAACTCACCCTACCATATCGCTTCTTTTATTCTGAGCAGGTCAGGAATTATACTGAAATCAGAATTCCCTTTGTTTGAGGAACCAGGTAATAAATAGCTACCTTTTCTCTTATAAACACACAGATTATGTTATAAGCCAGTGTTATTATGGTTTGAGTAGGAATATCTGCCATAAATTCTTGTATGCAAATGCTTGGCCCAATGGGAGTGGCTATTAAGAGGGTGTGGCTTTGTTGGAGACGTTTGTCACTCTGGAGGTGGGCGTTGGAGTCTTACATATGGTCAAGCTTTGCCCAGTGTGGCACATAGTATTCTGGTGCCCGTGGATCAAGATGTAGAACTCTCAGCTCATTCTCCAACACCATGTCTGCCTGCATGCACCATGCTTCATGCCGTGAATATAACTAAACCTCTGAAATGGTAAGCCTGCTCAAATTAACTGCTTTTCTTGTAAGAGTTGCTGTTGTCAAGGGTGTCTCTTCACAGGAATAGAAACACTAACTCAGACAGCCAGCATTCAAACTCTTGTAAACATAAGGTTTAGAAAACTGCTTCCTTTTAACGATCTGCTGTTAATTAATACAACACACAGGACTTCTATATATTTGCTGAACTACGGAGTTTCAGTAGTCCTATATTTACAAATGACAGGCACTTTTATTTAACCCAAGATTTAGAAATTGTGCAACATTTCAAATATCTGAAGACCAATGACATGTCCCAGCTTTTCCAACTGTATCTGCATAGGGAGTTTTTAAGTTAAAACAGAAAAGTAGAGGCAATTTTAGATGTGTATGAAAACCGAGTCACAATGAAATTAAACATACTTCCAGGAAAGATGTAAAAGCTGGGTGTAGAACTAGAGTTCTTTCATTGTAACCAGATATTGTTTTCTCCTTAACAAGAGACTTACAATGTTTTAAAATCAAAGAGGGTAACTGAGGAAGTGCCTCAGACCTCTCTGATACTAGGATGCTGGGGCATAGTGACTCTCCTGCATCAAGAAATGATGTATTGTAGAGGGAGATATAACAGTCTTCTTGATAAAAGCTAAGCTTTTGACAGGGGAAGAGCAAAATTACCTCAAACAATGGTAAATATGACTGATAAAGTCACTTGGCCTTTAAAAATTTTCATTCCTTTTGGTAATTGGATTTAAATAGGGCATATATACTTTATTTAATAATGCTTTGTCAATAATTAACCACATTTATAATAATGGCCAATAAAATTATATATTATATAACCAATATAGTAATTATTATTATTATTATTATTATTATTATTATTATTATTATTCTAAGACTAGAGTACATAGAAAAATCTTTAATGGTATCATAGCTAACATGTCATAGTGAAACACATTATCTGCTGTGTCATTAAAGTAAAAAGCTACTACTCTCCCGGTTATATAAAAATGTAACATATGTACATACACATATGTATATGTTTGTGTTTATGTGTATATGTACATACAAATAAAGTGTGTATGTAATATATATACATATATACGTGTGTGTGTGTGTGTCTGTGTGTGTGTGTGTGTGTGTGTGTGAGACTAGGGTTCTTATTGTTTTATGGATGTACTACCGAAGCTTACTAAACTTTGGCTCCTGATTTTACATGCGGTTGCAAAACTATATGAGGGGGCTGCTCAAACTGTGGCAACACTAAAATGTCTCTCAAATGACACATCCAGAGCATGTCTAGTACAGAGGTCAATGCTAACAGCAAACCACCGAACTGAGAACAGGACCCCCTTGGGGGGAATTTGAGGAAGGATTGAAAGAGTTGAAGGAGTTTGCAACTCCATCAAAACAACAATGCCAACCAACCAGAGCTTCCAGGGACTAAACCACTACTGAAAGGGTATACATGGACTGACCCAGGGTTCCAACTGCATTTGTAGCAGAGAATAGACTTGTTGGGGCACCAGTGGAAAGGAAAGCCCTTGGTCTTGCCAAGGTTGGACCCCCAGTGCAGGGGAATATGGGGGAGGGCAATAAGGGGGATATACAGGAGGAATACCCGTATGGGGGAGGAGAGGGGAGGGAATGGGGGCTTATGGACAGGAAACCGGGAAGGGGAATAACCTTTGAAATGTAAGTAAAAAATATATAATAAAAATTTTAAAAAATTTCTCTCAATGGATAATGACCAGAAAATAACTCAAAAATATCGGTTTGCAACGAACCTGAATTGTTTCTGGAAGTGCTCACCCTGCTATTGCTTTCTGACTTTGCAGCCTTTGTTCTGAGCTTACGGCATGCACACTTGGCACTGGTCATGCTGTTATGTTTCACACTGCTGCTGGATGCTTCATGAAACATCCTATTCAGATTAGAGACTACTGTATGTTATAAGATACAGTAATGTGCTGCACTTTCAAAGCTTCTCCCTCTTAAAGAACTATAGTAGATTATTCATGAAGAATAGAATTTCAATATTTCCCTTCATGGTAACTTAATATTTATCAAATTACCATATCTACATTGTCTTAGAATATTTGTTCCTAAAAAGATTGTTGTTGAAGTTTTAGACTTGAGATTTTCATTAAAATATTCTTAAATGAATTTTGGCTTGCGATTAGGAAAGAATTTCCTAATATGAAATAGCTTTAAACATCTACCGTTTTGTGCTATTTATATGAAACAGCATTTCAGCATCAAACATTACAAAGCCAAATTATCAGTCAACTCTGAAAACATTTAAGAGGCCTTATATACCACAATACCAAAGACGATATCAAGATTCAATTCCATACATAAACATAGACAAGCTTACCCTACTCTGTATGGAAATTTGACTTTGTCTTTAACAAATCATGAAGTTATATGAAGAACAAGTAATTTTAAATTTCTATGAGGTGTTTTTTTTATTTTATGTGTATGTGTATGTGCACGCACGTCTATGTGGACACACAAGTGCTACATGGCATTGGTGGAGATCAGAAAACTTGAACAGTTCATCTACTACTCCCTTCATGTGGCTGTCAAAGATGGTGATCAAGTTCACGTTGTCAGGTTTGGTGGGAAGTACCTTCACCTGCTTACCAAGCCCAAATAATTGTTTTATAAACATTTTTTTCCTTTTTACTCTTGGCATATGGAGTAACAATTGGAAGAAGTTTAAGAAGGCCTGCTGTAGGGTATACTTCTCATGATTTTAAAGTATTCTTATTTTAGAAGAGTGTCAGCATTGTCCAATGAAAACAGACTCTTTTTTTATTTATATATTTGTGCATGTATGCAAAAAACTCCATGCTATGGCAGTAAAAAAATTATACTTTCAACTTGAGAGTAGAGGAGAAATATATGAAAGATTATAGGAGGATAGCCAAATATGGGTAGATGAAGAAAGAAGAGTGTGTGTGTGTGTGTGTGTGTGTGTGTGTGTGTGTGTGTGTGTGTGTGTTGGGGAGAGGTTAATGTATTCCTCTGAAGGGAACTGGAAAATATCATCCTGAGTGAGGTAACCCAATCACAGAAAAACACACATTGATAAGTGGCTATTAGCCCAAATGCTTGAATTGCCCTAGATGCACAGAACACATGAAACCCAAGACGGATGATCAAAATGCGAATGCTTCACTCCTTTAAACGGCGAACATGAATACCCTTGGCAGGGAATAGGGAGGCAAAGATTAAAACAGACACAGAAGGAACACCCATTCAGAGCCTGCCCCACATGTGGCCCATACATATACAGTCACCCAATTAGACAAGATGGATGAAGCAAAGAAGTGCAGGCCAACAGGAACGGATGTAGATCTCTCCTGAGAGACACAGCCAGAATACAGCAAATACATAGGCGAATGCCAGCAGCAAACCACTGAACTGAGAACAGGACCCCATTGAAGGAATCAGAGAAAGAACTGGAAGAGCTTGAAGGGCTCGAGACCCTTTATGAACAACAATGCCAACCAACCAGAGCTTCCAGGGACTAAGCCACTACCTAAAGACTATACATGGCTCCAACCTCATAGGTAGCAATGAATAGCCTAGTAAGAGAACCTGTGGAAGGGGAAGCCCTGGGTCCTGCCAAGATTGAACCCCCAGTGAACATGATTGTTGTGGAGAGGGCGGTATAGTGGGGAGGATGGGGAGGAGAACACCCTTATAGAAGGGGAGTGGGAAGGGTTGGGGGATGTTGGCGGAAACCGGGAAAGGGAATAACAATGGAAATGTAAATAAGAAATACTCAAGTTAATAAAGAAAAAAAATGATTTTTCAAAGGAGGTGGTAAGATTGGGAACACGGCTCAGTGGAATCAGTGCTCTCATGTAAGCTCAAGGATTTGGGTTTAGTTCTACCCCATTCGTTCACTGGGAAAGGGAGTCATGCCTCTATGTTTCCCTAACTGAGAAAGTTGGCATGGGCAGATCTCTGGGGCATGTTCAGTCAATCTAGGTGAATTAATAAGCTCTAAATTTAATGAGAGAAACTTTCTTAAATAATAACTTGGAGAAAGACTACACAATGTTGACATTTGGCCTCCACAGATATGCATATACACGTAAACACACATGAATGCATATGGATACATATCCAAAAAAGATGCTTACTATGAAACAATATGCCATATTATATTGGCTTCAATTTCATATATTCATGTTTCTGCATCCTTGATTACATCATTTTAACTTCTGTTTGATTTACTTTTATATGGTTTTAATGGCCATATAATGGGCCAGTTAGAAATATACAGCCAAGTCTCACAGGGCTGAGGTTCATAGTAGTCTATTAACTAGACTTGGTTAAGTGTATAGTATTATGTTTATACAATGCAAAATTAACCCAACAATGAACTACTTAGAGCATTTTTCTATTCTTATGCAATGTATGATGATATATAATCATTTGCCTCTAATGGTTACAATGCATATATGTGTACATATACAAATACATATGCCTAGAAACATGATGCTTTGCAAGTAAAGTAAGATTCAAATTATTTTCATATTTACATTTCCTATTGTACATTTTAAATCCATAATTTTGAAGGAAAGAAAAATATATTCATTTTTCTTTGACAAAATAAATGGTAGAAAATGAGCTAAAAGACAGTTTAGCTATTTGACTGACAATTTTACTGTAGGTTTGTGTTGTACGAGCAATTGAAGATTTTAGAATGTGTTTTATCTGAGGTCCACATCAAAGAAAAAAAGAATGTGTTTTAGTTCTAATTTTACATTGGATTTTAGATAAGTCAAATGCTAGGTCATGTGAGATTTCCCTGTCATAAATGTACTTCTATCCAAGTAGAACAACCTTAGTTCATACTGTAGGTCTCACATAGGAGAGGAGGATACCCTACTCTTGTGTATTGCTCTATAATTTCCACATGTGCTCACACATACATACATAGATACACATGATAAATAAGTAAATGTAATAAAACATTTTAAGAATAATATGCTGTTGAGAAAAGCAGTTAATATAAGAAAAAAGCAATTACAAAGAAATTTTCAGTGTTTTACTTCTGCATAGAATATATTTAACACACGCACATGTATATGCAGACACAGAGACACCAATCAACATTAAGCTGTTAGGACTCTATGCATGAAACAGTGAGAAGTCATCTTAATAACAATGTTTTATTTAATGATATTAAATTGTGTTAGAGGATATTAAAGCTGTCCTTGGGACATTAGGTTTTACACTATACCTCATTCTGCTTGTCTTTCATTGATGTCTGCACAGACTATAGAAAAAAAGTACTTGGATCTTTTGGGCTTTGAGATCTATTTCTATAGTCTAACAAACAGAACTGTAAAAATGACCTATACCATTAGGTGAACACAATGTGTCTCAGAGATTAATTATAACTTTCTCAATATTCCTTTTAATGTTTCTCTTCCTTCCCTTCTCTCCTCTCCTCCTTTTTACTTCTTCCTTTATTTTCCTTCCCTTACCCCTTTTCACTATACTCTCTGCCTTTTCTGTATTCTTCCCAGCTTCACGCCTCCCTTTCTTCCTCCTTCCTTCTTCTGGTCTGTTTTTCCTCCTCCCTCTCCTTCCCCTCCTCCTTTTCCTCCCTCTCTAGCACTTGCTCCTCCTTTTCTCCTTCTCCTTCTCCTTCTCCTTCTCCTTCTCCTTCTCCTTCTTCCTCTTCCTCTCCTTTCTCTTCTTCCTCTTTTTCCTCTTCTTCCTTCTCCTCCTCCTCCTCCTCCTTCTTCTTCTCCTTCTTCTCTCTCTCTCTCTCTCTCTCTCTCTCTCTCTCTCTCTCTCCCCCCCTCTCTGTATCTGTCTCTTTCTGTCTATTTCTGGTGTTTGTGTGTTTCTGTATATCATTTCTCTGTCTCTCTGCTTCTCTCTCTTTGTCTCTTTGTCTTTCTGTGTCTCTGTGTCTCTCTGTGTCTCTGTTTCTCTCTGTGTCCTTGTGTCTGTTTGTCTGTATGTCTCTGTCTGTCTCTTTGTCTCCCTGTCTCTCTCTGTCTCTGTCTCTCTGTCTCTGTCTCTGTCTCTCTCTCTGTCTCTCTCTCTCTCTCTCTCTCTCTCTCTCAATGTCATTGATATAGGATCTCATTTGATAGTAAAGCTGGCCTAGAATTCTGGAATTTACTGTGTAATTCATGTAGACCGCAAAATCACAGCAATCCCCCAGCTTCAACCTCCTAAACACTACATTGGAAGTTTATTTTCTGGTTCATACATCATTGATACTACTGCAGTATGTGTGCTGTTTTAGCTGTTGGTTGTTACAACACAAACTTCAAAGAACAAGCGGCAAAGTCCCTGATCAACCTGGAATTTTTCTAATTAAGTAGTGTGAGTTCAAATGACGTTTTTTAGCTACAGGAAGAAGGTAGTTGTGTGTCTAGAAATTTCCTACATTCTTATAAGTTCTCTTTTGTTTACCATCCCAAGAATACTAATGGTGAAATATGTTTCATGGGATAATAACATTTAATATTTACAAAGTCAATCCATTTAGAATGATTTTCTTCAACAAAGAGATATGATAACAAATGTAGCACTCAAATATAATTGTGTTCTACTCATAAATGGATTATTCCTTAATTGCACCTGGCTCTTTCTCCTTCTACTTCCCCAGGTCTTGGGGTTCAAACTTAGATCTTTCAAAAATTTATATGTCAATTTTACACATGTGAAAGTAAATTATAGAAAGTAAAAGTAATTTAATTTGGAAAATTATTTAATTACATACTATCTCAATATTCTCATTGTTCTTGATTTTCCTGCTTATCAAATTAGAGATCTTTACAACTTAAAAGATTGAAGATACATTTTTGAGGAACAGTTTATTCTAAATAAATAACAATGAAATGTATAATTGTTTTTATTAATAGTCCTTAAATCATTTAGTAATTTTAAATGGAAGAAGAGTATATGTATGAAACTTCTAGATCATGAGGCTATCATGGCAAATTATGGCACTTGTGAATGTGTTCTGAATATTTCTGAAGATAATTTGGTTATCACAATGAGTCATAAAAGACCAGAGTATAGAATAGGACTAGTTTAGATTTAAGATTATCTTCTAAAGATATGCCCATCTCCTAAACCCTAGAACCTGCAATGATATCTCATTTGGAAAAAGGACCTTTGCAAATGTAAGTTAAAGATCTCGGGCTGAGTTAACCTTAAAGTATCCATGTAGGCCATAACTTTTGAGAGAGTTGCTTTTCTAAGAGATTCAGAGGGTGAGAGACACACTGTAGAGGAAGCTGTCACTGAAAATATGAAGCACTAGAATTATTGCCACAAACTAACAAAGGCAAGAAGAACCGAGAATGTGAAATGCCCCTAAGAGGCTTTTGAAACAGTTCAGATACATAGACTGCCAGCACCAAACCCTCAGAAGAGAATGAATGGTAGAATCTTTGATGGTTGAGTTCCTGGCTGTTTGTTATAGCAACCATAGGAAGCTCATATAGGTCCACTAGACTATCTTGTGTCTTCTTGCCTTCTGGCTCTTGAGCCTCACTTATGGATCCAGTGCTTCCATCCACACTGCAATCCATCTCATGCTTTTTCACTCTTCTTGGAGCTTCTCTGCTATAGCTGTTGACAACCACCCAGGCCTCCCAAAGGCTGTGAGTGGCTATTTAGTCCACAAGGAGGTCAGATTGAAGGAAAATCCCAGATCTTAATCCTTTTAAATACGGCATGGACCCTGCAATGCAACCTTATGTTTCACAGGCAACCAAGTAAGCCAAAGTTTCATCTTGGTGATATGATATTAGAAGTAGCGATTTTTGTATAAGTGAAACATTTTTCAACATTTTAACATGCACTCAGTTTTACAGGTACACAACAGATACATTGGCAGAAGAATATATTTTGTTTGGTATAGAACTTTATATAGACAAGGTAAAGATTTTAAAATTGGCTGCTAACTAATAAAGACTGGTTTTCTCACAACAGTGAGTGACCTTCAGTCCTAATATTCATACTTACAACCATTCTCCTCTAGGAACAAAATCCTGGTTTAATTATATCTGTCTTTTCAAACATATTCCTAGTTCAGAACATTTTTTCATATAGTCTTCAGTTACTTTATAGCTAGATTATAATATCAAGCTCTAAAATTTTCATGTTGGTTGGTTATATTGTAGGTAAATTGATGTGTGAGGTTTTTGGGGTTCTTTTTTGTTGTTGTTTTGTTTTCTTTTAAATTAGGGATGTAGTAGAAGTGATTATAAGGAAAAAATGTCAGTGGAATTGTATCTATCTTTTATTGCAGACTTGATACCTAGATGTACTGTATAATCATCCAATAATGTTCCCTATGTCCTGGAATCACTGACAAACCATGCCAGGTACTGATGTATAAAGTGAACTCTCTCACTGTACTTCCTCACTATGAATTTAATTCCTGCTCCTCCTTTCACATGTCAAAGCAGTGCCATTCTAAATGCAAACAATGCACTTTATTTTCATTAGATGAGTCTGGACTATATAATAGGTAGAAAGAACAATTTGAAATCTAGTATGTTGGTTCATGTTGATAATCCCAACCCCCAGGAAGTGGAAGCAGGAAGTCAAAGGTCATTCTTAGTCACAGCAAGTCCCAGGAAAGAATGAGAGCATTGCAACTTCTGGTGGGTGGGGGAGCAGGGGGGAGAGAGGGAGGTAGGGAAAGAGAGGCAAACCAACATAGAAAAAAATTGAAAACTGCATTCTGAATGAATTATAAGTAGTATAAATGCAACCTTCAGTCCTTGAAAAGTATGAATGGCAAATAAAAAAACTAGGCTTAAAACCATGGTTTGTCCTGTCAATTTCCTTGCTTTTGGCTCTCGTTAGTATTTTGCAAGTCTTTTTATGTTATTTTGCTTGCTAGTGTTTTCTTTGATGGTGAAGTCCTCAGGGATTAGAATCATATTTAAATAATTCTCTTTGTACAGACCTTAATATAGCACAATGGCAGAATTAGTACTTTAAAATTCTTTTTGATGAGTGAGTGAAGTTATGCCCAAATCCCTGATAAAAATCACCACATTTCTAAACTATGTAAAGGCTATATTTAAAACTTCTAAAACGGGACAATTAGTAAAAACTAAGATTCAGAAAGGCCTTTGGGGAGTTTACAATTCTAGTGAGCATTTTTCACCATCCAGAATGTTTATTTTACAGTTAATGGAATGATAGTGTTAAAGTATTTGAAAGGAAAATAGCACACTAACGTAACCATTCATAATGCTAATATTTTATGAACCTACTTATTTTTTCATGCAGACCTTCCTTGTGAAAAGAGATAATATATATTGCACCAGTTATTTATTGGGGGATTTAGTGGGTATCCTTTGAATAAAACTGAAGCAAATATCTCAAGGGCAAAGTCATGATCTCCAGCAACTGAAAAGCAATATATTTGGAAAAAATAATAATAAAAGATAAGAAGCATTGGTGGTAGAAAGTGAGAATGAGATTTATTTTATTTCGACAGAGAATGTTAATAATATTTTTGAAAGAAAAATCCATCTAGAAGAGCCACATTTAAATCTAGACTGAATTGAAGCTCCATGGGAAATTCTTGGTCTGTGATAATAGAATTAAGTGAGTAGAGCGTCAAGGACTCTAGACTCTTTTTGGTCAGGAAAATGGAGATTTATTTTGAGAATTCTGATTATGTCTGCTCCTCTGTCACATTAACACAACTGGAAGAAGTGAAGTAAAGTTAACAAACGCTAAGTTTCTACTCTCAAGAGTTAACTGGTTTAAACCTGATTTGTGATTGTCCAGTCAACACATATCTTTTGAGCTTAAGAATTCAGCAGAAGAAACATCAGTTTTACTTGCTCAGGAAATGTTTCATTCAAGTTAGGACATCTCTTTCAAGTGGATACAAACAGATTCACTTCTAACATTTTATATCACTTCTTTGAACTCCCTTATATTCTCAATCTCTGGTATTGCTTAATTGGATAATTTTAATAAAGCAGGTAATTTCAGTGTCCAATTTGTATTAATCACATTGAGCAAGTAAGTTACTAATACTAAAAATGTCACATACATGTAGTGAGGTTTTTACAACAAAGCTTTGTAGAGCCCCCAAGCCAGAGGGATCTTGTTTACTGAATATTCTTGACTGTGGATGGCAGTCTCTTGTTCTTCATATTTTTTTTTTCCGGAGCTGAGGACTGAACCCAGGGCCTTGTGCTTGCTAGGCAAGCGCTCTACCACTGAGCTAAATCCCCAACCCCATATTTTTTCTACTTATTGCTTTAGCACTGATTTGTACCATTATGCATTTTTAGTATTTTTTCTGGATTCATCACCTGAATTTTAGGTGTTTTCTGCCTTAAGGCTTCTATATTGTTATCTACTGAATTATCTATGAGAATCTGAAAGGACACTTGGTCTCATACATATCAATCTGAAAGAAGGTTAGCATTGAAAAATCCATGGGAAACACATGGCTTGTCAGAGGACTCAAAAAAGACGGCTCTCCTTGTGCCATTCACTAAATCTTTACAACAGACATGTGTATTAAATTCTATTATCATTATTTCTACTTTAAACAAAACGAGACCAAAATGTTTAGTGAAAGAAAGCAAAATGCTCAAGACCTTTTAGTCACAAATTGAAAGTATCAATTTCACACTTACAGAGAGTGGATATCCAGAAGGACGCATGTGTTGGCTGGAAGTAGGTTTACCTAGATTGAGAAAGCCACTGTGATGTAAAGAAGGGACCACATAGCACAAAGAAGGTTCTTGACATGTAGTGCCTTCTAACTTAGTGTGATTCAAGGAAAATCTAGATGGTGCCTCTACTCATTGTCTCTCCCCTGACACTTCTATGATAGCTCTTTCTTTCCTCCCAACTTGGATATTTTTATGAGACCTTCATAAGCTGTCTAAATATAAATTTATATGAGCTATAAGATGTATGTAAGTTGCTCACTAGGTCAGAGAATGAGCTTTAAAAGAATAAAGCTTGATTTATAAACATGAGAAACACAGAGAGGAAGCAGAACCAAAAGATATAATGAGATACAATGTCAAATTTCACTTTCAATATTTTCTGTAAGTTTGCCCCTACTAGTAACTATAAATGGTGTGAAATTTCAAAGAAAATAAGCTTAATTAGAAGGAAAACCTTCTCATGTGAATAGTCGAGGGTATTTAAGGAGGCAAAGCAACTTCTACAGCAGTGCTCTAAGTTTAGCCTTCTAACTTTAGTTGGGATATAAAGAAATAATTATATATGTGGCTTAGTCATAATTGCATCGTCTTCTCTCTCATGAAAGGCTACAGATTATGTAACTACAGCTATTGATTTTCCACATCAGACATTTTAATTGAAACGTTAAAAGGAAGCTGCATCAGCGTAGTGTGAGGTTACTAATTTTGCATTATATAATTTGAGACATAAAGTCTCTCAGTAGACAAAAGATTAGGAATTTTATAAGAGATATTTCACTTCATGGAAATGGGTTATTGCTACTTGAATCAATGAAATAAACATTTAAAAATCTATCCCAAAATAAATCATATGAATTGCATGGACCCTTAGCATGTAAATAAGAATGTTTTAGCACAATTTTCCCTGTACATGTTTGTCTTATAGATTATATAAAAGCTTGGCCTTATTCTGTAGCTGACATAATTTTAATCGACATTGATATCTGAGATAGTAAGATGAAGATGATGTCAAGATGGTCATTAGTAGCTATTGACATTCAGAGGCTACATTTCAATCTCCAGTCCTAAAACTCCTACAGAACAAAAGATCGATACTCACTATTTAGCTGTCAAAAATTATTGACATTCCTAATGCAGTTAGGTAGCAATAGAAACAAATAACTCTAATCACTATTAGGGTTGAAAACCATCTAAATTATCACCTGAATAAAGGGGGAAGAAATGAATTCCATAAATACATATAAAATGACAGGGAATAGGAAAAATCAAATATTAATAAATCTAGGCCTTGCTCACAGAGATTAATATGGAAGTCTATGAATATCTTTAATATGCTGAGTAATTATTAATAAGCTTGAGCTACAAAACACAATTAAGCATGTAAAGCTAAATATTTGCAGTGAAACTCTCACAACATTCTATTTTGTCAATATTTCCCAAGCAGGTTGTACATTACTTACATTTTTCCTCTTTAAAGCTAAAACATGTATAATTAATTAGATAAACCTTGAATTGCTAATTACTTGTCACAGTGAACCAACATCTATTGTATGACTTTTCTAAGGGACACATCTGCAAACATATATTTCTCCCAGAGGGTGCACCAATGATATCAGAGAAATGATTCTAAGTCTAGCATTAAGAATTATTGGGCTTATTAAAGCCACTTCTAACAGCATTGGTGAGAATTTCCAGATCATGAGTGACCCCCAAACCAGAGGTTTTTATCCAAAGCCCACACCAGCATAGGTTACACCTCATCAGAGCTGCAGCCTTGGACTTCTCTGACGAACTTGTAGGCAGTTTCATCAGTGTCTTCTTTCTTCTGGCCACCGTCTGTTGCTTATCTAAACTTGAAAAGAGGACTTTGTGAGGCTTCCAGAAGCTTCATTTCTAAGCTTTCAGAGTCTTGTAAATGTGGTGAGTTTCTTTATCCCTGCAAGCATGATTCGCTTCCAGAGTCTACAAGCCTCACTGCTACCTCCAAGATAGACTATGCTTCAATACAATGGAAATAGCTATGCAATACAGGTAAGAGTTCTCTGTCAGACTGCAAGTCTGCAGTGCTGAACCATTATGAAGCTTTCCTGATGGCTTAGTCTGAGTTGGGTTCCTTGACCTTACTTCCACAGCATATGATACATATCCAATGTCATGGATATTCTACAATGTTTTTAAAATTGATAAGTTTGATTGCTGATCTTTTAATCTCTATGCCTACTGTACATTTTATTTTTACTCTTTTCTATACTTCTTACTTTCGTTCTTCCCTCTCATTTATACCTTACCCTCCTTTTCCCATTTCCTCCATTTTCACTGCTCACTGGGGGAAATGTATATCATATATTCTATTCTGAGAGGCTTTAAACCTTAGTAGTGATACAAATTAAAGACACTAGTGTCTTCCATTGCATGCTAACACGGAGACTTGTAAAATTATAAAATCTATTCCTGCAATTGACTTTCTCATTAAATTCTAATGGGGAATATGAACATAAAGAGAACTCATTAGGAAGTTTAGTCATCAAAGGTGAGGTACGTGGACTATACCACCAGAAAGAAGAACTGCTAAGGTTGAAGCTGGTTCAAACACCATGAATCCTCATAATTGAGAATGGCAAGTCTTATAACAAGCTCCTAGTCAGGGTTTACATGTCTTGGAACATGACATCCCACTAATGGAGTAAATGAGGCCATTGATTAAATACCTATAAAGAGGAAGTGAGCAAACTAGATAAAATCATCAACAATTATTTTAAAAACATAGAGGAAAACCAATAAATCCAAAACTATCAAAAAACAAAAAGAACAACAAGAAAGACTCAAGTAATCAAACAAAGCCAAACAAACCCAAACGAGTCCAAGCAGAAGACTGTCTACAATAATAGAATATGTACTCAGTGACATTAGAGCAAAAACAATGTCCCAAAATAGAGAAGTAAATGTCTACCTAAACACAGGCGACATCTTACACCACAGATAGACATGACTAAGAAAGAACCTTTCTACACAGAGCAAGATCACTATGTCAAAAAATACAAAAGAAAGGAACGAGTTAAAAGCCACAGTGGAAAAGTTATTAACACCCACAGAAAAGATAATGTATCAATATTTTACCAGTTGTCTCATAAACAATCTAGAATATCTATCAACACTGCTGCCTTTTAAAATAGATGAAAAACAAGAACATGTCAAGACAGCACAAACTAAGGCAAGGCATAACACCAGATATCTGTGAAACACTCCTTACAGATACAGGATTCTGTCTTTACAGAGTCTCCGAAAAGACCTTCGAAATCTGATGATATGATATGCCATAAAAAGTCTTAATGACAACAAACATATCAGAATTAATTATATTGTATCAAATAATATTGTAATATAACTAGAGCTCAACATAAAGGGACATAACAGAATCAATATAAACTATTGGATGGCATATAATAAATGTGTGAGTGAACTATGGGAGAACTAAGAAATCAGGGCTGAAACTAAAATTTTCACATACTAGAATCAAGTTCAAGTGATAGAACTAATTGCCAGAAGTTCTGGGATGCAGCTAAAGCATTTGTTGTTGTTGTTGTTGTTGTTGTTGTTGTTGTTGCTGCTGCTGCTGCTGCTGCTGCTGTTTTAAAAAAGAGTTAATAGCAACACATCTCTACATGCTCTCAATATACCAGGGGAAAAAAAATGACCAATCTCATTCTTTCTACTAAGAATTGCCTATGGACTTGAACTATACAAGTATATGATAATAACAACAATAAAGATGTAGAAAGGCCAGCTTTCCTGATAAATATAGACACAAAAGTTTTCAATAAACGATTATAAATCGAATCCAGAAATTCAACATATTATCCAAATTGGTTTTATCTCAGGAATGCAAAGTTGGTTTAATATAAGCAAACAAATATCAGTATTACAGTTTACAACTGCGTTTAAAGACAAATTATATGGTTAGTGTAGAAGAATAGAGAAAGGCTTTTAACAAAGTTACACTTCCTTTCTGATTTTTGAGGGAAATATGGTAAAAGAACAGATTTCAATATAATAACTCTTATATATGATTCATATCTAGGATTATTTCAAATAATAGAAATGGAGTACTTTATGTAAAATCTCTGTAAAGCAAGGGTGCTTACTGTCTCTCCTCTCATTTAGTATCATGTTTAAAGTATTAGAATAGTAAAACAAGATAAAAGATAAAAGGTATAAACATTAGAAAGTAAGTCAAATGATTGCTATTTGCAGATGCAATTAGCATTTCTATGTACAAACTTTCTAAGAAACTGGAAACATAAAACAAAAATTCCCAATTTTTTATTAGCTTCAGCAAGTATGACAGTAACAAGAATAACACCAAAGTAGGTCCTAGGAATAGGGCTTAACCAAGAAGGTAAAAAGAACTGACAATGAAAATTTAAGAAACTAAGAAAGAAATTGAAGAAAGCATTAGAAGATGGAAACACCTTCATAGAGATTAGTTGGAAAAACTATACTGTGAAAATAGCTATGTTACTAAAAAAAAAGAGTCTATAGTCTCAACGCAATCCCCATAAAGTTTTGATGATATTATTCACAGATACAGAAACAAAACCAAAAATTCAGGTGAAATCATAACAAAATAGTGAATTGCAAAAGTAATTCTAGTAAGGAAGAACAATGTAGAAGTCATCACGATGCTTGACGACCTCAGATAATATTGTAATATTACAATGCGAAAAATAGCATAGTGCTGGGATATTAAGAGACAAATAAATCAAAGTATTAGTGTACGGGACTCAGGAACAAACTCACACACTTACAGTCATAAAACTCCAACAAAACATAATTAAAGAAAAGCCAGCCAGTTCAACAAATGGTTCTGGTGAAAAAAGCCTAGCCACAGACGAGAGAATGGAATAAAATCCATATCCTCCATCCTGTGGGGAGAGGAAATCAATTCAAAACAAATCAAAGATCTTAACATAAGATCTGAAAAGCTGATACTGCAAGAGAAATCAAGGGGAGAAATTTCAAGACGTAGGCATAGGCAAGGACTTTCTGAAAAGAATTCCAACTCCACAGGAAATAGCCCTAAAATTGACAAATAAGTTTAAATGAAATTAGAAAAGTTCTAACAAGCAAAGGATACGATCACCAGCATGATGAGAAACCATGTAAAATAGGACGGACTCTTTCTCAAGACTATAAAGAACTGTAAATACTAAACACCAAGTACACAAATCATCCAATCAATAAGTGGAATAATAAACTGAGTGTTTGCTTCAACAAAAGACGCAACAGAATTTTTCTATGGATATTGTTAAAATATTTAAATCTATAGCCATCACAGAAATATAGATTAAATAGTTTGAGGTTACACCCACGCAAACAAGAGTGACTACCGACAAACAACAGAAACAGTGCATGCACGATTTGCAACGTAAACTACAGCATCTATCATCAAAATCAGGGGTAATCCTCAGAAACAAAATGGCGAATAGAACTATCACATGGCCCAGTTATATCATTCTTAAATACATACAGAAATAGCTCTATCCTATGAGAGATATGCTTGTACATCTATGTTCAATCCTGGCTTATCATAGTAACTATCAAACGGAGTGGGGTGTGTGCGTGTGTGTGTGTGTGTGTGTGTGTGTGTGTGTGTGTAACCAAGAATGAATATGATGATAGTGAAGGAAAAATAGGACTATCAGCAAATGAATTACAGCATAAATGTGACAAAATAGAAGGAGGCTAATGAGAAGATGCAGAGCTGCAGAAGGGAGAAGACTCAATAAGAAGAAAAACACGATTAAAAATTCCATAATGCTATTCATTGCTTTGCCTGTTACTTTTGGAAATTAGAAATTAAATAAAATAATATCAGTCCTTTGAAATAGACTCAGCATATCCCTGACCTTATTACATGCAGCCTGGCAGCACACTTACATTAAGGATGGCAGTTACTGATATCTATATTGTTAAGCCAGATTCCGTGATTCAGTCACAAATTCAGACTATGTCTGATTCTCTGCCTTTGATCAGTCAGTCATTTATTAAGATTTATTTACCACCCCGGACACACACACACACACACACACACACACACACACACACACACACACACACACACACATCTCTGTGGGTGTGCATATGAGTGCAGGAACCTATAGAAGCCAGAAAAAAGAATCCTATCCCTGGAGCGTGAGTTACAGGTAGATGTAACTGTGTGATATGGGTGCTGAGAATCCAATCCTCGTCATCTAAGACAGCCTATTAACTACTGAGCCACCTCCAGCCCCAATTACTTAGTTTTTATAACATACGCACAGAATTATGTTATCTCATTGCTGACAGTGCAATGATTCAGTGATTCATGCCTGTATGGGTCTCCCTTTTCATAATACTATGATTTCAGAAATGGCACAGTGGGAAAATATGAAGTGTGGATCAAATGGCAGGACGTACTATTCCAGATGTAAAACTAGCAGATGAAAAGTCTGCTAGGGTTTCTTCAGACCTTCAATCGGTTATAATAGCAAAAATACCAATATCTTTACTATTTATTTTTATTTAATATATGCATATATCTTGGTCATATCCATTTCTCAATCCCTCTGGCCTCTCCTACCCCACATTCACCCAACATAGCTCATATGTCCCTTGCTACTTCATATTTTTATTTTTTTAGGTTCAATAAGTGCTGTCCATACGGATGCAGGTGTGGGATTATCTACAAAACAGGAGCAACCTACAATTCCGGAGACTCTACTTAAAGAAAAGAGACTTGCCCTGTGTCAACAGACATCATTTGCCTTAGCTGTTCAGCTAGCATCTATAATCCTCTCTCCATTCAAGCTGGAATTTTTAATCTTGACCTTGTGGAAGTTTTGTGCTTATGGTAACATTGCCCAGAGTTCCTGAGTGAGACAGCGAAGTAAAAATCCAGAGCTTTGCTTTTCACAGGATCCCTTCCCATCGCCCAGCTCTTTGATTCTCTCCATGTTTTCTTCTGTGATGTTTTCTGAGCCTTGTCGGTTTTCATACAGATAAATGCTTCATATACAACAGCTGGGCACTCACAGTCATCTACTTAGCCCTTTGAACAGACAAGTATCTGTCGAAACCACTGCCCTCTGCACTGAGAGGCCTGCCTGACTAAGGTGGAGAGGAGCAGAAGTCAATGGATATAAACAGAAATATATAGAAGGCAGTCTGACAACATGGTGTAATAAAAATTATATAAACAAGCTCTCAGAATCTATAACTTTCCCAACTGTAGGTTCTGCCAACGTTTATAGTTCCCAAGCAGGAGTTCTCTTCTGTGAAGCAGGCCTCAAGTCCAATCTAAAAAGTGGTTGGTTTCTCCTTTAAAGAGTCTGTTCCCTACCGTGAACCAGTGAGCACTGGTTCACACTTTGCCTAGAAGCTCATTATTGTAGTATCCAGGATCCAGCAGTGGGTAAAACTATTCGTTTCATTCCTCCATTTCAGCATGCATATTCCTTTCTGGCAATATGATATCTAGCCAGTATGGAGAGTTTCTTGTCAATCTGAAACTGCTTTCTCTAGGTGCAGTGTGGGGTGTCTTCAACAAGGACCTTACCATTTAGGGGCCAAATGCAACAATGACAATTGTTCTGTGTGCACCTGAGGCCTTGTGCAGAGGTGTCCTGTGCTTTGCACTGAGATTTTTAATATTTTAACACATTCCTTCTGGGAGCAGCCCAGTTCTTTCATAAGGAATACCTCTATTCAAACTGCCTTTTAAAAATATTATTTAATTAAATTATAACCTAGAGTTGTGTAAAATTTCTTTGAACATCCTTAATTTGGGCTAACCCAACTCTAGTCATATTCTAGTTATATATAAACGTGTATGTGGAGTTCAGCTATAAAAACACGCGACAGAAACATGTTGAGTGATTTTTAAATTGTCTTTTTTATTTTTGAGACTATAGTACAATTATGTTATATCCTTCCCCTTCCTTCCACATACTCCTCCTTATTCTCTTTGAAATATAGGCACTATTGTTTTATTAATTGTTGTCACATGCATATATGTATATGCTTACACATATTTATTTCTAAATATAACCCACTCAATCTGTCTGTTACTTGTACGTGTTTTCAGGGATCACCATTTGATATTTGACAGCTGATTGGTGTGCTCTTCTCAGGAGAAGACCATTTTTCCAGCTCTCCGCATGTCTTTGCTCTGTGGTTCTTTTCTGTAGGAATGCAGACTCACAGCCTTTCCCATCCTCTTTGACATGTCTATTGTCACTGTACTTGTTCAGCTCACGTTCAGGCACTCGTGTTAGTGAGACTTTATGGGTTTGGTTTTTGACATTACTAGGAGATACAAAATTATGGAAAACTGTCTAAATCTCTGGCTCTTCCAGTATTATGCTTGCTTTTCTATAACGTTTCTTGAGTGTTTAAGAGGTTATTTTTATAATAATATGGAATTTTTTTGGCAGTTAGGGTGATATTTGCATTGTAAGTCGCTTGGTACTCTGAGTGTATTTCTATTTCACCTTGACAATGCATATGTGGTCTACTATATTCTAAGTAAGGAAGGGCAATTAACAATTCCAAGATCTCCAAGAAGAAAAGCGCATTTTGTGAACTGAGATGACTCCATACCCACCACATACTTTTTGCACTCATAATACATATGGAAGATGATATCATAGCATCTGTTACAATAGAAAGTTACATACAAGAAGGTCAATTTGTTGTGTTAATGTACCCCAGAATATATCAATATTTTATGTATTAAACAGCAGAATTATGCTGTCAAGATGAAAACATTTTTCCTGTGCTCTTCATGTAACCTTGTTATTACATATAAAATATTATGAAAAGCTTAGCATCTTAATTATTTTGAACTGTTCGGAGAAAAATCATAAAAGAATAAAAACCATCAGACATTTCTGCTACTTAAAGCAGAGTAACTCTAGTGTTGAAGAGCTTTATCTAAAATTCATATTTTTAAAAAAATTGGTTCTTACTAGCTTAAAGACAATGATAATTATTTAATAGAGCTAAGGCACAATAAATAAGTCTGATATTTGATCCGAGGAAGTTAGAATTCCCTCCGAGAAACAAGTTGGCAAGTATTCAAAACTTGGAGAAATGGATGAATGCTGAAATAAAGTAATAATCTTTCCTGCAGTATAGAATGGCTTTACTTCCATAGCTGGAAGCCACACAGCTCCGAGCACAGTCCAGCCTTGGCATCCATTCGGAAGTTTATTTTTAGACACTTACCAAATCATTGGGAACTTTTCATCCCCCAAAATAGATCATTATAATGTCCTCAGTAAGAAGAGTCACTGTTGAATTAATGCCAGATTTATCTGTGCTTTTAAAATTATTATGAGTGTTAGCACAGCTATTAATAACACACTTTGCAGTTTTCAAAGAGCTTTCATTTGTATTGTCTCATTTAATTCTTTCTGCAACTCAGATGCACAGAAAGGCTTCCCATTATCGTCTTTATTGTATTTGAAAGAAACTGAGTCATATAAAGTAAAATGACTCAGTCAGTTGGACAGCTAGAGATCAGACGTCACACAAGGATTCCTTACAATTAAAAAAGTACTTAAACATACATCAGATATTTCTTTATATTTTTAACACTTGTAATTCTCATTCTTAATATGTCTCTTTGTTGTGCCTGTATACTTTGTGCTATTTATCTCACTTACCTTTAAGGAGTCCAAAATTTTAAGTGTATTGAGGTGTGGATATTATAGAAATGAGGGGGGAGAGTAAGTGATAAATGATATCAAAATGCAATGCATGCACATAAATCTCAATAATTAATTAAAATATATGAAAATACACAAAGTTCTAAAGATGTATTCATGTCCTCTACCTTTTCTAGGTGAAGAAGCAAGAGCCCAGGACAGCAAAGAAATACAGCAGCTTAGATTTGCCTTATTTCCAAGTTCGCACTCTTCTCTCTTAGATACCACTTCATTTAATTCTTACACCTTTCCATGGAGGAAGTATAAAACCTTTCATTTTTAGAGTTCTGAACATGACCTCAGACAAATAATGTTACCTAGAGAGACAGGTTTCACATTCATCCTCCTGACAGCATGAACGTTCAATGTCATTGCCCCTGACCATACTTTTCAAATATACAACTAAATTCTCTGTCTTAGGAAAATGATTGTATCAACTGTAATTGGAGATTTGGTTGAAAGTTCTTTCAACTTTAAAGGACCATTATTTTGTTTTTACTTTGTGTGTTTTTTTGTGTATCTGGGAAGAATAAACGGCTGGTTTGGGTATTAATTTACTGTCATAACAAAATAAAGTTTTTATAAATGAATACTTAACACTGAGTAATGTCTATGATATTATGAGAGTTCTCAGATTAGTTGAGAGTTGGCTTTATCCTTATTCTCTTATAATGAGACAGAAACTAAGAAATATATTGAGCTAACCTATGTAGGAAAGAAAGGCTTTGAGCAAAAACAATACGTAATTATTGCTATAAATACAGAAGAATCAAATTGTTCCATAAATCAACAAGTTATGTCTTTTGTGATTAATCTTGCTACAAGACAAATTCACTTTGATCTAAGAACAACTTCATATTGAAGTTTATGTGCACAGAAACCACAAGTAGAAACACAATTTAAAAGATTTGTAAGTGCAAAAGGGTAGTTACATACTAGTGAGCTATTTTTAACAATTTGAATTTCAGATTATAATTTTCTGATATATGCCAAAATGCATGTAATGAAAGCATCAGGATTCAATCAAGTGATAAGAACGCCGTGACTTTTGTGAGTGAATACCCAACTGGAAGTGTGTCTAGTGTACATGCCTAGGGCAGCGAAGAGGGGGAATAACTGAGTGGTTCAGGAGCACAGTCGCAGATGCAGCAAATGAAAAGGGAAGCATATAAGTATATTTTAATAAACGATTATTTTCTTTTTGATACTCCAACAAAAATAAAATACAACAGTACGCAATACCATAGTTTACAAATAATAATCATCTGTTATGAAATCTTAAAAAAACAATAAATTACTGCATTATTGTTCTCATTACTGAAAAATACATTAGACTATAATTTATGTATAAAATTTGCAGAAGTCAAATAATGAAATTCTTGTGATGATATTGAGACGATATAAATAGCATTGTTTCAAACAAAAATAATCACTTAATTTATAATCACTTTTGTTTGTGTTCATAAGTTTATATTTACTCTGGGGAAATGCTGATGGAAATATCATGCTTTCTCATTCTTTTCTCTAGGGATACCGTACCAGCAAACATTTTAAATAATTAGTGTTCTATTTTTATATTAAATTTAAGTATTAATTTTTTCCAAAGAAATTCAGCAAGCATTTATTGAGAAACTACCATTGATATGGTTATTTTGGGGGCTTGTAGAAATAAAGAGATACATCTAAAAGCTGCAGTTTTGTAATTAGCTCCCCCCCCTAGTCCTGTCATTTTTAAATTTAAGGTTCTCTCCATGAGATGTAGCTCATATATATATATATATATATATATATATATATATATATATATATATATATATATATATATATATATATATATATATATATATAAATGTCAAATTGACCAAGAATCTAAGGTTCTGGGCATAGAACAAAGTCTAATACTATTACCTGCTAAAGGAACACAACAATAAGATTGCTTTTAGGAATAGGGTTGTACCCATGAAGCACAGCATTGCTCGGTCGTCATCTGAGAATTCTCTTCTAGCAATAGATGAGAAATAACAAAGGGAGCCACAAATAGACAGTGTGCAGGGTGTGAGATACTTGGTAGCACGAAGTTCTAAATGGGACTTCCTTCTCTAACCCCTACCCTCAGGGCAAAGAGATCTAAGTAGAAGAGGAAGCAGAAAGACTGAAAGCGTCAGAAGTGATAAACGAGTTCACAGAAACGTTGTCGTTTAGACAAAAAGAACCCATACATATATGAACCCACAAAGACTTGACAACACATACAAGGGCTGAAGAGGTTCAAAGCATATAAATTCCTGGCACTGAAAAAAGGAAGCAGACACAAACAAAGTCCCACCCCCACTCATAAACAAAATGATATTTACAAGTGAAGCTTGACTAGATGGGGAATATCAGTTTTCTCCAATAAAGTGCCACTGGATCCTAGCAACCATAATCTCAGGCAAGCTCCATGCCCAAGAGTAGTTGGTCAACACAAACCTCTCTCTCTCTCTCCCTCTCTCCCTCTCTCTCTCTCTTCCTTTTCTTCTTAACTTTCTTTTGTATGTACATTTTTGTTTTATTGGAATATATATTAGTCTAAATGATTTTTTAAAAATTTTGCTTGTCTGTTTTTCTGTTTTTTTCCTATTGTTTTTACTTTTGAGAAAGAGAAAAAACAAGAAATTAGATAAGTAGAATGAGGGTGGGTTAATAGGGAGATAAGGAAGATCTAGAAAGATTTGGGGGAGAGAAAAAGTATGATCAAATTATACTGAAGAATGGATACAGAAAATGTGGTTCATTTACACAATGGAATACTACTTAGCTATTAAGAACGAGGACATCATGAGTATTGCAGGCAAATGGATGAGACTAGAAAATATCATCCTGAGTGAGATAACTCAGATGCATGGTATGTACTCACTAATACAGTGGATATTAGCTAAAAATGTACAGAATTGCCAGGATACAATCCCCAGAACTCAAGAAGGCTAGCAAGCTGAAGGGCCCCAGTGAGGATGCCTCCATCCCCCTTCAGAGGGAGAAGAAGTCAATCACAGAAGGAGGGGTAGGGAGGAAGAAACCTGGGTGGGAAAAACAATAAGGAGGGGAAGAGTTTCAAGTCACTGACCTCCTTGGAACTGGAGTTATAGATAGTTGTGAGCTGCCATGTTAGTGCTGGGAAACAAAGCCGCCCTCTGAAAGAATAACAAGTGCTCTTAATCATTGAGCTGTCTCTCCAGCCATCGTGTAGACAATCTTAATCTATTTCTATTAAGTGTTTTGAATGTTTATGGAAGATTATGAAGCCAAAAGCTTAACATAGTAAATAATATGAGCAAGAAAAATATTCACATGTTATGTTTCAAAGGAAAAGAGCTAATTAATCAATAATTGATTGAACAAGTTAACTGATTTACATATATAGTTTTCAGATCACTTTCATATGTCAATTATCTAAACTTACATCAGTTTAATTAAAAGTCCTACTGTCAGAAGGCCAAGCCAAGTATGAGAGAACTGTAGCTTAGGAGTTTCAACAATGAAATACTAGATTTGAGAGGAATCTCAATTAATAAATCACTCAATAAAATTTAACTTTCTTTGTAACAATTATTTGGATGCACGTATGCTCTTCGGGGTTTATGAATGGTTAAGTTTATCTACTCATAAACTTAGCATGAGGTAAATCGTGCTCACAACTCATTCTTGCACTTGACAAACCTGCCAGTAACAAAGGAGCCAGCTGATTTTTCACTACTCTAGTTTATCAATGGGGCCCCTGGGGATTTACAGACTCCATGATGGTAAGTAGCCAGCAGTGCAATCAGGGTTCTTATGACAGCTGACAGAGATATTAGGTCAGGTGCATTTCTGTTCATTTACCAGCCTAGCCCGGGTACGTTTCTATCCATGAATGAGCTCTTGAAGCAGCCAACCCAGAGTTGCTCCTGTGTTTCCTTAACAATGAGGACTACTGTTTAATAGGCCCTTCCTTGTTGTTACTCCAGCTGCTGCTAACAGCTAATAAGTAGATCCTATTGGAAGTCCATTTAATCATTTTATATTGTCATTTAGCTTCCCTAAACATGCCTAAACTGTTGGGATTTTCTTATAAAAGTTTCTTATCTGTTATCTGTTTTATTTCTGCCATTACGCAGAACCCTATGAAAACCAGCTGTTCTTACTATTCACCTTCTCCTCTGTCCATTGAGAATTTCCTCGTGTGCGTTATCTGTGTAGAAATGCTTTGACTGCCTTGCTTTTTGCTACCTTAACATGTAAAACTGCTTCGAGTTGAGTGGAATGCGTAATTAAATATCTAAATATCTCTTAAATTATGTGCATATGACACACATTGTTAATAACATATTTTAGTAAGTTCAATTTCATGTATAATTATTTTTGTATTAAAATATTTATGTATATATTCATTTCAGCCTTTCCTAAGACAAGTAGCCATCATTCTCTTATTTATGAAAAGGCGTTTAGACCTGAGAAAACATAAATGTGAAATATTTGACTTTGATTAATGAAACCAGTGGTCCAGATACAAGGAAAATATTTGGAAGAACAGAGGATGCTCCAAGTATTTTCCTCCCCTCCACATTTGAAGCTCCACAGAGACAAATCACAGGAAGGAAGTGAGGTTAAACGTGACATCTTTGAAGGGAAACTTCAGTTAATTCTTCGGTAGCTTCCAGAAAAGCTTGAAGGGCAGAGGATAGCTGTATTCATTCCCAGTTGAATCGTGAGGCAGCAAGCAATCTTTGCATAACCTCAGCCACAGTTAAATGAATTCTTGATGAAGAGTTGTTTCGGAGAGTACCATTTGTTGACTATGATAAATGCATTAAAGAGGCTATTCGATTTCATCTCCACAAAACTCCTTATAAAGTGCCAATCAGATGGGAATACTGAGTTAAGGAGGATTCACTTAAATTCTAACACAAAGGAGGATATGCTTTGCAGAGTGTGATTTCCTGCCAGGGAAAACAGAGTCTGTTTTAGGCCAGCAGTGTGCCCTGCAAAAGTTGTGATGTTGCTTTGTGTCCTTCCTTCATCTCTAAAGTGAGTTTGCCCATGTAAACTGTGTGTTCTTTGTTGTGCTTAATAAGTAAAAGATGAGATTTTACTTCATTGTATAGATTAAGAAACAGACAGGCTAACCCAACTCCAATCTTTGCAGATCAGTCATCAAGTAATATCACTGTAAGTATGGAATGAGAACGGTATAAAATGGCAATCGGGAACATTGTCTCATGATTCTGCCTACGCACAATTGATTGAGCTTTAAGAAGACAGGGCAGGTTTGCACCTCATAACAGTTTTTCTCTATCATCTTGACAAACCCATTTATTTATTTATTTATTTATTTATTTATTTATTTATATATTTACTTACTTTATTTATTTTCTGTATTTTGTATTTAGCTGCTTATAATCAACAATTTTTCACAAATTCCTTTCAGGAATTCTTATGTGTCTTAAAAAAAAATAAAACTTCCATGGAGTAAGGACTTTTAAAATGCCTATAGTAAACCCTATCACACCCAGAAAATAGTTTCTGGAATGTTCTTTCCTTAATCTATCACACATGACCAAAGAATTGTAAGCCAGTGCTCAAAATTAATGGTATAAAATTAAATAAGAACTATAGTTACTATATTTAGCGGTTAATAAGAGGGAAGCTGCCCTAAACAGCTGTTACAAACAGAAAATAGCTAAATCAGTAAAGTTGTGAAGCCTGAATGTTATTCATATCTAGGCCGCCTGGCTAAAGAGCCCCAAGGCATAGACCAGAAGCACAGTGGATTCTCTACAGGCACATTCTGGATACCAGGAGTCGTAAACAGCAGGTAATGTCCTCGATTTCTTACGCATGTTGCCTTAAGATGTCTGACTTGAACCCAATTGCCCCTACGAATGGTAATTTAAAAGTTTACACAAAAATCTAGTTCCAGTGAGAGTATTCTTCTGCTTGGACTATTTGCTCCTGAATATCACATGAGGAGATCTGTTAGAATATATAAATATTTTAAGATTCTCCCGTGCTGCATCTTTTAAAATTTGTATATTTATAATCTCGGTTCACTTACCCACTTTTACCTTTCATTTTTTTGACTAAATTTTCTACAGGGGGATTTGAAAACACTGTTGCTTTCCTGAATTTTGAGCATCCTGGAAACACTGATGTCTCCAGTATATTCTTAGCCTCACTTGAGTAGTGGAATAATTAAAGCATGAATAAAATCTGTTTAAAGTTTCAAGTAATTAGTAAGCTGAGGGAAAAGGTCTATATAAATCTCCAAAATGAAATGTGTGCATTTCTCACATATGCACAAAAAGCAAGAGAAAAAAAATGAGTCAAAGCCCAAAGGCTTTAAAACTTTGTACTGATCTGAATCTCTTAAGCTTGATTTCCTAATTTAGTTAGCGTATAGACTTACGGCATTTAAGCACATACAGTCACAGGATTTCTTTTACATTACTTTTATTTTTTAAGATATAATTACATCATTTCCCTCTTGCCTTTCCTCCGTCAAAACACTTCCTTGTAACCCCCATTGCTCTCTTTCAAATCCATGGTCTCTGCCTTAATCAATTGTTGTTACATATACCTGCACACTCATACCACACACACACACACACACACACACACACACATATACACAAACAATATATGTATGTGCATATATGCATGTATTCCTAAATATAGCCTGCTCAGTTTATATGCAAATAAATGTATATATGACGTCAGATCTGACCATTTGATTTGGGATAACCATTTCTCTAGGAAAGGTTGTTATTTCTCCCACATCTCAAGATGCTTACAGTTCTTTGTGTAACATTGCTGCCTAGTGGTCTTTCCTCAGCCAATTTAGCATGTCTAGTATTCTTGTCTCTGTTCAGCTCATGTTTAGGAAGTCATGCTGGAGACATTCCTGATATGTGTGTGTATTTATATTTTAAAGAGGCATAAATTTTTCATTTAATCCACCCCAAAATAAAATTGTAATAAGAGAAATATGGAAAAATAATAGGTGAGTATAACTGCTGAGAATCACAACTTCCCACATGATATTTGTAATGTTTACACTACCTCGAAGGCCTGCATGGAGTCAAAGTAAACAGTATTTTGAAACAAAAAGTGATTTCTGTTTACTACAAATCAGAAATTGTAAATTTCATATCCAAAATGAGATCCCCAAGAAGTCTGAATCAACATGTATATATGACAATAAAGAAACACTATAACATAGATGTATGTGGAGTTCAGGCTATAGAAGAATGGGTAAACATCTTAGGAATGGGTAAGTTTGAGCACCAAAAAATAGAACAGGAACAATTGATCTGTTGATTGTTCAATGAGTACTTGCTTTTGATAATTATAAGGGACATAAGGATCAATGCTGTGTATAGATTATTTTAAAGACTGAGTTGTTGGCAAAGAGAGTAGAATACTCCTGTAGTTATGCAATGTGAACTGTAAGTTATGATAGATACAAGTAGATGGATAGACTAATGGTGTGCTCCTCCTTAGGGAAGACTATTTCTACAACTCTTAGCATTCCTGCATTTCATTTTGTTTTTTCGTACAGGGTTGAGACTGCATGAGCTTTTCCCCATCCACATTTGTATGTTTATTGGTATCATACTTGTTCATCTCATGTTGAGGCAGTCAATCATGTTGCTGCAACTTTATTGGTATCACTTCTGAGATATAGAAAACAAAAGTAATCATCAATTGAGCAAGTTCTCTTTCTCTCTCTCTCTCTCTCTCTCTCTCTCTCTCTTTCTCCATATATATTATATATTATATATGAAGATATATAATATATGAAGATATATTGAATACATGAAGATATGTAATATTATAATTAATATATAGTATAATATATAATACATCTTATAATATATATTAATGACAAGACTCTATGAATCTGAAAGAGGACAAAAAGAGCTATATTAAAAATTTGGGTGGATGAAAGGGAAAAATGATGTAATTATATTATAATCTAAACAAAATAAACACTATTGATTAATGAGGTCATGCTGTGGCAAACTCAATACTTGTTTTTATCATATATATATTTATATATATAAATTCTAAAGATGAGACAGATATAAATCTATATTAAATCAGAGTTGAGGACTATATATAGCTTCCTTAGAGAGTCTTACCATATTTTCCCTTCAGCAGGTAACCTTTCCCATATTGCTATACTGCAAAGTGATGTCATAGTAATGTGTAGTAACACAATAGTAAGAGTCAAAAACATTTTAATTATTAAAATAAATATAATAAAAATGATTTACAATATTTAAGAAATGTTTATATATATAATACATTATACATATTTACTTCTGTGGTTCAAACTTGACTTTAAGAACTCAGTAAATTTATCCTCTAGTCTGCTTTAGCACCTAGCTGTTTTCTGTACTAGATTAGATGCTTGGGACATAATTTATGATCATATTAATTATATCTCAATTTTCCAGAAGTGTGAGGCTGTTACTAACCACAGAAGATGATAGGATCTGGCTTTGAATCTGGGGAATACTTTCAAGAATTTCATAAATATATCATAATCTAATGATGATGAATAGCTTATTGCTTAATGCCTTATAACACTTAGAGTTTATTAAACCCCACACATCCATGTTGAACTGCTTGCCCATCCATTCTCTTTCCATGGCAACAGAGATGGGACTGATAAGTAGTGATCTGTGTCTAGTATTTAATGTGAAGCTGGCAAGGTGGTCTATATCAAAGACACAGAATGATGATTATATCTAGTATCTAAAGCATATCTGGTAGGGTAATCTGTACAAGAGACACAGCATGTTGATTATATCTTAAAGATCTTAGCTTTTACCATATATTTCATAAACTTAAGGTTACATTATCACTACATCCATTTAAACTTTTGATAGATTCACACCCTCTGGCAGATTGGTACAATCAGAAGATCTCTGTATTAAGATCGAAATCTTTTGCAGGCATGAAATTAATCTGCCTTGTGAGTTTGGAAAGAAAAATAATCATTGTAGTTTAGAATTAATGCTAAATACATCATCTTGATCTGTGAGTGGATTTGAATGAAGTAATTACACAGGTAATTGGTACATTTAAGAAACTTTGTTTTTCTCTAGTGAATTTTTGGGTTTCATTACTTATTAAATTGGGAGGCCAAGTTATGAGGATCATTTCTGATGTCCTCATGAGTACACAATGGAAATAATCACATGAACATGACTATGACTGTGTTTGTTTACTTCACACATGGTAGACAATAGTATTTCAAATAATAAAGCACAGAAAAACCAAGAGTGTGAACCTTTCTGCTATGTGATTTGAGAAAGTGTTTTGTCTTCCTAATCTATCTCTGGAGGGACTTCCTTTGATATTGACATTGTATTCCAAAAAGCAGTACCAGCCATAAAGGAACAGGAAAAAATAAATCAACCAGTTTTGCCTAAAGAAAGGGAAAACTCAGTATTGTTGAGGGTTAAGGAACATCATGGATTAACTTTGCTCGATATCCATTTTAAAAAATTATTCTTATTTCTAGGAAAGAGTGGGTATTATTTTTCCAGATAGCCATTTTCACTTCTCATAAAAATAGAAGGGACTGCAAATGGTGTTCTATAGCCCTATGCTGTAAAGCCCAGAAGGGAATTGTGAAGTAAAAGCTGCCTGAAATGGTTTGATATGAAATGGCACTTTCACTAAAATGACTTTCACTTGTCTTTCATATTTTTGAATAGGATAGAGAAGAGCCACCTTTCTATTAATCCATAAGATTCCTTTATCCTTCTTTCAAAAATAATCCAGCCAAATATGTCTTCTAGTATGGAGGAACAATTTTTATGTCACTCAAAAGTTTTGCTATGAAGCCCTGACTGATGAAGTCAGCCCGTCTTTTCAGATGTGGAGAATAATGAGGATTGGGTAAGAGGATAATCAGATTAAAGCTGACAGCTCTGTGGAATTTCTCTTTCATGAGTCTCTAAGGGCTACTTGGCTTTTCTAAAGCCTTAACTTTGCACCTGATCCCATTTATTTTATTTTTAATTTCTCCTTTCAACTGACATATAAGATTTAAATATAATTACAGGGTTAAGTTGGAAATTTTGTAAATGTGTACATTGCAAATTGTTAAAAGATTATATATATATATACATATATATATTCCTGTATATGTATATATGCATACTCTGAGTAAAACTTGGTATATAATAAATAACCTTCATCTTAAATTCTACTTAATTCCAGGCCTCCAGACATTTTTGTAAAGAACTGAATTGAATTTTGAATTATCAGGCTAAACTAACACACAGAAATAAATATATAGACACATATATATTGAAAATTATAAACATATACTGGAAAATCTGATAATTTATGGTGAAAATATAAGAGGTGACATTTTTTTCTAATATATATCTTTTGAGATTTACATAAAGCAATGAATATCTTTAAAGAATCCATTTAAAAATTAGTTGTGGTGGGTGAGTGTGTGGGGGAGCACCTTCATAGAAGCAGGGGGATGAGGGGGATGGGATAGGGGATTTGCAGAGGGGAAACCGGGAAAGGGGATGACAATTGAAATGTAAATAAATAAAATAACCAATAAAATTTAGTTGTAAAAGCCAGTGAGGTAGCTTGACATCCAGCCAGAAGAACTGAGTTGAGCCCCGAGAGACACTTGGTGGAAGGATTAAGACAAGACCACAAAAGTGTCTTCTGATCTGTACACATCCTCCATAATCCACACATAATAAACAAATATTAAAATTAAGTTTTAAATTAATCAATAGTAGGACAACATAGAATATGAGATTTAGATAGAAGAACTCTATGGAACAGACTCTGTATATGGGTTGTCTCCCAGTGCTTCCGTCACAGCAAACATTTAATAACTACGTGAAAGAATGAGTAAGAGCGACCCGCGGATCCTGGCCCGCAGCAGCTCTCTGCTCCCAGAACCCGTGGGAGAGATACCTTACTGCCTGGTCGGGTGGGCACTCCTGAGGCTGCAGAGCGGAAGAGACCACCAACACTGCCCACACCTGACGACCGACACTGCCTGCACTCCAAGTGGTACCGTTCGAAGCCTCTAGGGGTCCTGGGGGAGGGCCCAGGAGCAGCAGGAGCCCTGCCTGAGACACCGCCGGAACCTGAAGGAAACAGACCGGATAAACAGTTCTCTGCACCCAAATCCCGTGGGAGGGAGAGCTAAACCTTCAGAGAGGCAGACACGCCTGCGAAACCAGAAGAGACTGCTCTCTGCACACACTGCTGATTCCAGAGGAAAACACCGGAGGCCATCTGGAACCCTGGTGCACGGAGGCTCCCGGAAGAGGCTGCGCAGATCTTCCTGGTTGCTGCCACCTCGGAGAGCCCGTGAGCAGAACCCCACAAGTGAACTTGAGCCTCGGGGCCACAGGTAAAGACCAACTTTTCTGCTGCAAGTGACCTGCCTGGTGAACTCAAGGCACAGGTCCACAGGAACAGCTGAAGACCTGTAGAAAGGAAAACTACACGCCCAAAAGCAGAACACTCTGTCCCCATAACTGACTGAAAGAGAGGAAAACAGGTCTACAGCACTCCTGACACACAGGCCTATAGGACAGTTTAGCCACTGTCAGAAATAGCAGAACAAAGTAACACTAGAGATAATTTGATGGCGAGAGGCAAGCGCAGGAACCCAAGCAACAGAAACCAAGACTACATGGCACCATCGGAGCCCAATTCTCCCATCAAAACAAACATGGAATATCCAAACACACCAGAAAAGCAAGATCTAGATTCAAAATCATATTTGATCATGATGCTGGAGAACTTCAAGAAAGACATGATGAACTCCCTTAGAGAACAAGTAGAAGCCTACAGAGAGGAATCGCAAAAATGCCTGAAAGAATTCCAGGAAAACATAAATAAACAAGTAGAAGCCCATAGAGAGGAGACACAAAAATCCCTGAAAGAATTCCAGGAAAACACAATCAAACAGTGGAAGGAATTAAAAATGGAAATAGAAGCAATAAAGAAAGAACACATGGAAACAACCCTGGATATAGAAAACCAAAAGAAGAGACAAGGAGCTGTAGATACAAGCTTTACCAACAGAATAAAAGAGATGGAAGAGAGAATCTCAGGAGCAGAAGATTCCATAGAAATCATTGACTCAACTGTCAAAGATAATGTAAAGCGGAAAAAGCTACTGGTCCAAAACATACAGGAAATCCAGGACTCAATGAGAAGATCAAACCTAAGGATAATAGGTATAGAAGAGAGTGAAGACTCCCAGCTCAAAGGACCAGTACATATCTTCAACAAAATCATAGAAGAAAACTTCCCTAACCTAAAAAAAGAGATACCCATAGGCATACAAGAAGCCTACAGAACTCCAAATAGATTGGACCAGAAAAGAAACACCTCCCGTCACATAATAGTCAAAACACCAAACGCACAAAATAAGGAAAGAATATTAAAAGCAGTAAGGAAAAAGGTCAAGTAACATATAAAGGCAGACCTATCAGAATCACACCAGACTTTTCGCCAGAAACTATGAAGGCCAGAAGATCCTGGACTGATGTCATACAGACCCTAAGAGAACACAAATGCCAGCCCAGGCTACTGTATCCTGCAAAACTCTCAATTAACATAGATGGAGAAACCAAGATATTCCATGACAAAACCAAATTTACACAATATCTTTCTACAAATCCAGCACTACAAAGGATAATAAATGGTAAAGCCCAACATAAGGAGGCAAGCTATACCCAAGAAGAGGCAAGAAACTAATCGTTTTGGCAACAAAACAAAGAGAAGAAAAGCACACAAACATAACACATCCACGTATGAATATAACAGGAAGCAATAATCACTATTCCTTAATATCTCTCAACATCAATGGCCTCAACTCCCCAATAAAAAGACATAGATTAACAAACTGGATACGCAACGAGGACCCTGCATTCTGCTGCCTACAGGAAACACACCTCAGAGACAAAGACAGACACTACCTCAGAGTGAAAGGCTGGAAAACAACTTTCCAGGCAAATGGTCGGAAGAAGCAAGCTGGAGTAGCCATTCTAATATCAAATAAAGTCAATTTTCAACTAAAAGTCATCAAAAAAGATAAGGAAGGACACTTTATATTTATCAAAGGAAAAATCCACCAAGATGAACTCTCAATCCTAAATATCTATGCACCAAATACAAGGGCACCTACATAATCAAAAAAGAAACCTTACTAAAGCTCAAAACACATTGCACCTCACACAATAATAGTAGGAGACTTCAACACCCCTCTCATCAATGGACAGATCATGGAAACAGAAATTAAACAGAGCGTAGACAGACTAAGAGAAGTCATGAGCCAAATGGACTTAACGGATATTTATAGAACGTTTCTACCCCTAATGCAAAAAGGATATACCTTCTTTCTCAGCTCCTCATGGTACTTTCTCCAAAATTGACCATATAATTGGTCAAAAAACGGGCCTCAACAGGTACAGAAAGATAGAAATAATCCCATGCGTGCTATCGGACCACCACGGCCTAAAGCTGGTCTTCAATAACAATAAGGGAAGAATGCCCACATATACGTGGAAATTGAACAATGCTCTACTCAATGATAACCTGGTCAAGGAAGAAATAAAGAAAGAAATTAAAACTTTAGAATTTAATGAAATGAAGGTACAACATACCCAAACTTATGGGACACGATGAAAGCTGTGCTAAGAGGAAAACTCATAGCGCTGAGTGCCTGCAGAAAGAAACAGGAAAGAGCATATGTCAGCAGCTTGACAGCACACCTAAAAGCTCTAGAACAAAAAGAAGCAAATACACCCAGGAGGAGTAGAAGGCAGGAAATAATCAAACTCAGAGCCGAAATCAACCAAGTAGAAACAAAAAGGACCATAGAAAGAATCAACAGAACCAAAAGTTGGTTCTTTGAGAAAATCAACAAGATAGATAAACCCTTAGCCAGACTAACGAGAGGACACAGAGAGTGTGTCCAAATTAACAAAATCAGAAATGAAAAGGGAGACATAACTACAGATTCAGAGGAAATTCAAAATATCATCAGATCTTACTATAAAAGCCTATACTCAACAAAACTTGAAAATCTGCAGGAAATGGACAATTTCCTAGACAGATACCAGGTACCGAAGTTAAATCAGGAACAGATAAACCAGTTAAACAACCCCATAACTCCTAAGGAAATAGAAGCAGTCATTAAAGGTCTCCCAACCAAAAAGAGCCCAGGTCCAGACGGGTTTAGTGCAGAATTGTATCAGACCTTCATAGAAGACCTCATACCAATATTATCCAAACTATTCCACAAAATTGAAACAAATGGAGCACTACCGAACTCCTTCTATGAAGCCACAATTACTCTTATACCTAAACCACACAAAGACCCAACAAAGAAAGAGAACTTCAGACCAATTTCCTTATGAACATCGACGCTTAAAAATACTCAACAAAATTCTGGCAAACCGAATCCAAGAGCACATCAAAACAATCATCCACCATGATCAAGTAGGCTTCATCCCAGGCATGCAGGGATGGTTTAATATCTGGAAAACCATCAACGTGATCCATTATATAAACAAACTGAAAGAACAAAACCACATGATCATTTCATTAGATGCTGAGAAAGCATTTGACAAAATTCAACACCCCTTCATGATAAAAGTCCTGGAAAGAATAGGAATCCAAGGCCCATACCTAAACATAGTAAAAGCCATATACAGCAAACCAGTGGCTAACATTAAACTAAATGGAGAGAAACTTGAAGCAATCCCACTAAAATCAGGGACTAGACAAGGCTGCCCTCTCTCCCTACTTATTCAATATAGTTCTTGAAGTTCTAGCCAGAGCAATCAGACAACAAAAAGGAGGTCAAGGGATACAGATCGGAAAAGAAGAAGTCAAAATATCACTATTTGCAGATGATATGATAGTATATTTAAGTGATCCCAAAAGTTCCACCAGAGAACTACTAAAAGCTGATAAACAACTTCAGCAAAGTGGCTGGGTATAAAATTAACTCAAATAAATCAGTAGCCTTCCTCTACACAAAAAGAGAAACAAGCCGAGAAAGAAATTAGGGAAACGACACCCTTCATAATAGACCCAAATAATATATAAAAGTACCTCGGTGTGACTTTAATCAAGCAAGTAAAAGATTTGTACAACAAGAACTTCAAGACTCTGAAGAAAGAAATTGAAGAAGACCTCAGAAGATGGAAAGATCTCCCATGCTCATGGATTGGCAGGATTAATATAGTAAAAATGGCCATTCTGCCAAAAGCGATCTACAGATTTAATGCAATCCCCATCAAAATACCAATCCAATTCTTCAGAGAGTTAGACAGAACAATTTGCAAATTCATCTGGAATAACAAAAAACCCAGGATAGCTAAAACTATGCTCAACAATAAAAGGACTTCTGGGGGAATCGCTATCCCTGAACTCAAGCAGTATTACAGAGCAATTGTGATAAAAACTGCATGGTATTGGTACAGAGACAGACAGATAGACCAATGGAAGGAATTGAAGACCCAGAAATGAACCCACACACCTATGGTCCTTGATTTTTTGACAAAGGAGCCAAATCCATCCAATGGAAAAAGATAGCATTTTCAGCAAATGGTGCTGGTTCAACTGGAGGTCAACATGTAGAAGAATGCAGATCGATCCATGCTTATCACCCTGTACAAAGCTTAAGTCCAAGTGGATCAAGGACCTCCACATCAAAACCAGACACACTCAAACTAATAGAAGAAAAACTAGGGAAGCATCTGGAACACATGGGCACTGGAAAAAATTTCCTGAACAAAACACCAATGGCTTATGCTCTAAGATCAAGAATGGACAAATGGGATCTCATAAAACTACAAAGCTTCTGTAAGGCAAAGGACACTGTGGTCAGGACAAACGGCAACCAACAGATTGGGAAAAAGATCTTTACCAATCCTACAACAGATAGAGGCCTTATATCCAAAATATACAAAGAACTCAAAAGTTAGACCGCAGGGGAGACAAACAACCTATTAAAAAAATGGGGTTCAGAGCTAAACAAAGAATTCACAGCTGAGGAATGCCGAATGGCTGAGAAACACCTAAAAGAAATGTTCAACATCTTTAGTCATCAGGAAATGCAAATCAAAACAACCCTGAGATTTCACCTCACACCAGTGAGAATGGCTAAGATCAAAACTCAGGTGACAGCAAATGCTGGCGAGGATGCGGAGAAAGAGAACACTCCTCCATTGTTGGTGGGGTTGCAGACTGGTACAACCATTCTGGAAATCAGTCTGGAGGTTTCTCAGAAAATTGGACATTGAACTGCCTGAGGATCCAGCTATACCTCTCTTGGGCATATACCCAAAAGATGCCCCAACATATAAAAAAGACACGTGCTCCACTATGTTCATCGCAGCCTTATTTATAATAGCCAGAAGCTGGAAAGAACCCAGATGCCCTTCAACAGAGGAATGGATACAGAAAATGTGGTACATCTACACAATGGAATATTACTCAGCTATCAAAAACAACGACTTTATGAAATTCGTGAGGCAAATGGTTGAACTGGAAAATATCATTCTGAGTGAGCTAACCCAATCACAGAAAGACATACATGGTATGCACTCACTGATAAGTGGCTATTAGCCCAAATGCTTGAATTACCCTAGTGGCCTAGAACAAATGAAACTCAAGACGGATGATCAAAATGTGAAGGCTTCACTCCTTCTTTAAAAGGGGAACAAGAATACCCTTGGCAGGGAAGAGAGAGGCAAAGATTAAAACAGAGACTGAAGGAACACCCATTCAGAGCCTGCCCCACATGTGGCCCATACATATAGAGCCGCCCAATTAGACAAGATGGATGAAGCAAAGAAGTGCAGACCGACAGGAGCCGGATGTAGATCGAACCTGAGAGACACAGCCAGAATACAGCAAATACAGAGGCGAATGCCAGCAGCAAACCACTGAACTGAGAAAGGGACCCCCGTTGAAGGAATCAGAGAATGAACTGGAAGAGCTTGAAGGGCTTGAGACTCCATATATGTACAACAATGCCAAGCAACCAGAGCTTCCAGGGACTAAGCCACTACCTAAAGACTATACATGGACTGACCCTGGACTCTGACCTCATAGGTAGCAATGAATATCCTAGTAAGAGCACCAGTGGAAGAAGCCCTGGGTCCTGCTAAGAGACTGAACCCCCAGTGAACTAGACTGTCGGGGGAGGGGCGGCAATGGGGGAGGGTGGGGAGGAATACCCATAAGGAAGGGGGGAGGGAAGGGGATGTTTGCCAAATGTACATAAGAAATACTCAAGTTAATAAAAAAAAATACAAAAAAAAAAAAAAAGAATGAGTAAGAGCATCAGTGAATCAGTGACAACTAATTTAGAGGCTATCTTTGGAGATTATATAAAATGTTCACTCAGTGGGAGAACATTTGTATTGTTAGCCTGTTTGGCTTTGGTCATAGAAAAAGGCAAGCTGTCAAAAACACTGACAAGTGCATGCCTTTGGAAATATAGTGACTTTGGGGTTAGGGAATGAGAAAAAGTAAGGTTCATTGACTTTGCATAGTTTGTTTCCCAGGATGCCAAGCATTTGCTGGGCATGGGAACATATGTTATACTGGGTCTTTAGAATGAGAAGAATATCATTGTCTTCCTTTGGGAGAAAGTTTTAGTGGGTAAAACATTTGAATATATTTTCTTCTGCTTAAATTCACAAGCACTTTTCCCCTTCACAGCACCGAGGAGCCAATAAGAGCCACAGAGCCTTGGGATTTCAGCACCATTTGTTATAGTGCTGTCAGGCAGAAGGATTCTAAGAGTACAATGTGTATTAAAGTCAGTAACAACTAATGAGTTGTGGAGACCAATTTGGTGGCTGACACTGTAGACACTTTACATTTTATTTATGTGCTTTTGCCTGAATATGTGTACATATTCATGTGAGTATCCTATGCTCTGACCATGAACAGCAAGGCACAAGAGGGTATTGGTGTCCTTCTCTATGACACTCCATATATTCCTGAGGCAGAGTCTTCCCCCGAATCTGGGTCTTAGGCTATCTCTGCTAGCTTGGAAAACAGCAAGTCCCAGCGACCTTGATATCTTTGCTACATCTGGAGTCAAAGTTAAAGACATGTGTGGGGAGAGGGCTAGGTTTATTCCATGGATGCTGGGACCCCCACTCTGGGACTCATGCTCTCAATTTCCAGCATATATATATATACATATATATATATACATATTTGAGATTATAATATAATTGCTTCATTTCTTCCTTTTCTTTTTGTCCCCCTAATGCCTTCCAAGTACCCCTTGCTCTCTAAGAAATTCATGGATTTTTTCTTTAATTATTGTTACATACATACACATGTAAAAACATGCACACAAACATGTGCATATGTTCATAAATCCATAAATACAACCTGCTCAGTCTGTATAATGGTGCTAGTACATACAGGTTATTAAGGAGCGTGTGAGACATAGTGATTCCCCAAGGAAGAGAGCACTAAATGGTTACCAAATACCAAGTAAATAGCTTTATATAAATTTAAAATGTCAATTTGTCTAAAAAATAATCTCAAATAAAGTAGATAATTTTAAACTTAGAATCTTTTTACCAAAGCTCAGAGGTTTTATAGCGTCTCCTCAAGGGTAGGATGGGAATTTCTGACCTGAGTTTCAGCTTCCACTTGGTGTGGGTATTTGCTCTTGGAGCTGTTTTAGTTTGTACCTATGCTATACACTGTCCATTCGTCCTGTGGCCTCACTTGCCAGTTTTTAGTTCTGATAAACAGGGTGCATATCCTGGGAAATGCTGATGGAAATTAGAATACGATCCTGAAATGCCAGGCCTCAGATGGTGCTGAAACTGTCCCATGCTCTCTCACTCTGATGTATGGGCCTAAACTCATTAGTGACAGATTCCTAGCAGCAGCAACCGTGCAGGTAAAACTTCTTAACTAAGCAAATAGTCAATCATTGTGGCACTGTAAAATGTCATGAGCATCTTGGGTAACCGTTTCATTCCGTGCTGCATTTGGATGGGTGAAATCAGGAAGCATTGAGTAATGCCAAACCCCACCAGACGTGCACTTCAGACTGAGGCAGTTAGAGAAAAGCTCCTTTTGTGGAACTGATTGTTCCCTTTTCGCATTGTTTAGTGTTAAAGGATTTGCAACTGGGTTCATCTGAATGCAGAAGAGAGAGTGGCTGAGGAATGCTTTTCTCCCTTCTCTTCAGTCACTGGCACTCTCTCATCTGTCTGAGCCCCTCAGGCTCCCAGAGTTGGAAACCTGCCACCTCACAGGCTCCCTAGACAGTGTAATGAAAGTTAATGGACCTCCAATCCAGGTAATTCACATGAATTAAAAATAACTTAGGAAACCGTTTAAGGTTCTATAAAATCAAATTGAGACCACTATGTACAGAGGTCAGAATGGTTAATTTCAAACATTCTGTCATACAACATAAATGAAATTTGTTTGAAATACCCCAAATTATCAAAAAAGCAGAATTGTCTGTGTTATTTTTACATAATTGTTCATACATTTTCTTGCTTAGTTTACTCTAAAAGTGTTAAGATCTTAAATTTAAATGTATTTGTAAAATACAAAGATCACCTAAAGAATATCTTTTCATGCGATAAATGCATTGAAGTTATTTTGTGTTTGTGGAAACAGATATACTATAAAATGCAGAAGGGAGCAAAGGTGATATTTGTGCTTAAGTCACTTAATATAAGAGATTAAATTACCATTGTATTTTTTATAGAAGGGACATAATCTTCATGTGGAGAGACATTTAATTCTGTTCATTGCCAGAAATGGATCTACAAGTAAATCACCCTTAGAGAATGTTGTCACATACTTAGAAATTTACAATTCTCACTTTTATATGCACTTATTCAACTATACACACATGAAGGTTATGAGTCACTTATTAGTTTGTCTTCATATTCCATGTAATGGGCAAGTTTTATCATCTCACACTAAAGGTAGGAAATAAGTACTAGCCACAGGCAATGCATTAAAACTTCTGAGAGTTTTCTAAAGGAAGCTGACACAAGGAAGAAGCCTGCATGACCAAGTGAAAAAGGGAAGACAGCTGATATTTTAATCCTGGTCTTGCTTGCCACATTCTAGAATTTGGCCTTTGGTGTTTAAGTCTTCTCGTATACAGAACAATAGTAATGGAATATACTCCACCATTGTTTTGTACAGGATTTTGATGTCCTCATTGAGAAGTTCGCTATTTCCTACCTGATAGATATTTACAATCCACTGTTTACCCATCTGTTCATGAGGAGTCCTTAGGGGGCCCAAAGCATGGATGGTGTAAAAGACTTGTAGGATAGAACTGAGCCTTAAAAAAGAGTCAATTTGGGCCTGGAGGGATAGCTCAGTGGTCAAGAGCACTAGCTACTCTTCCAGAGGGTCTGAGTTCAATTCCCAGCAACCACACAGTGGCTCACTATCTATACTGGGATCTGATGTCCTCTTCGATCTTGCACAGGTACATGCAAATAGAGCACTCATATATATAAAATGCATTTAAAAAATCAACTCATCTGAATGGGGCTCTAGATGATTCTCTTCAAAGAGACTGTCTTGCACTTCTTACCTTCCAGTGGAGAAAAGGAAAAAAAGTTAGCAACATTGAATAATTGCCCCAATGGTGATATCGACTGAGCCAGGCTCCAGAATTTTTATTTGAGGCCATCAATTCTGTGTTAGCTTTGAAAGGAATTATTAAAATAATAGCCCCTAAAGGAATCATTTATACCAATGGAAAGATGCATATTGCAGCATCTCAGGGGGTTACATACAAATTGGTATTTGCTTTGTAATTATGCTTTGTAATTAATGTCAATATATACAAATCAAATGGCTGCCAAGTAGAGCAGTGTTATTTGGAATTGTAAGTGGTCTTTTGATGCTTCTGGTTTCTGTCTGCGCCCAGAGTTGGCATGGTCCCACAGCTCTGTTTACCCAAATCCCATGGGGGGAGAGAGCTGTACTCTCACAAGTGAGGTCAATCTTGATAGCTCAAGGACGACTACTACTTCTTCTCATATTTCTGTCCCAATAGGAACCCATCTAGAGCCCTCTGGACACAGGAACCTAGGAGCAGTAGGGAGAAGATTCTTCTGGTCTCTACCTGCACCCAGAGCTGAAAGCCAGTCACCAGGAGTGTTGACACACCTGAAAGCAGAGGTAAGACCAACTCTTTTGCTTCAAGGGACCTGCCTGGAGCCCTCAGGACATAGGAACGCAGGAGCAGTCTGGGACAGTATACTTCTGGTTTCCTCCTGTGCCCGCAGATGACCCGGTTTCACAGATCTCTGTACCCTTGCTGGGTGAAAGCTGTTCTCCAGGAGTGAGAACAAACAGGCTTACAGGAGGGTCAAGCCACTGTCAGAGACAGCAAGCAAGACCAGCTAACACCAGAGATAACCTGATGGCAAGAGGAAAGCTCAGGACACTAGGCAACAGAAACCAAGACTGCCTGGCATCATCAGAGCCCAGTTCTCCCACCATAGCAAATAGTGGATATCCCAACACATTGGAAAAGCAAGATTAGGATTTAAAACCACATCTTATGATGATGATAGAGGACTGTAAGAGAGACATAAATAATTCCCTTAAAGAAATACAGGACAACATAGGTAAACAAGTAGAATCCCTTAAAGAGGAAACACAAAAATCCCTTAAAGAATTACAGGAAAACACAACCAAGCAGGTGTTTGGTTTTTTTTGTTTTTTGTTTTTTGTTTTGTTTGTTTGTTTGTTTTTTGTTTTTGTGATTGGGTTATATCACTCAAGATGATATTTTCTAGTTCCATTTATTTGCCTTTGCAAATATAGTGACTTTGGAGTTAGAGAATGAGAGAAAAGAAACAAGTTCATTGACCTTACACAGTTTCTTTTGCAGGGTGCTACACATTTACTGGGCATGGGGTCAGACCCATGGGGCATGGGTCTTTCGAATGAGAAGAATATTACTAGTCGTCCTTTAGGAGAAAGTTTTACTGGGAAAATCATTTGTATATGTTTTCTTCTGCTTAAATTCACAAGTATTTCCCCCTTCACAGCACTAAGGAGCCTGTAAGAGCCACAAAGCATTGGGATTATATTTATAGTGCCATCAGGCAGAAGAATTCTAAGAGTACAGTGTGTATTAAAATCAGTAGCCTTCCTTTACTTAAAGGATAAACTGGCTGAGAAAAAATTAGGGAAATGACACCCTTCACAATAGTCATAAATAATATAAAATATAACAGTGTGACTTTAACCAAGCAAGTGAAAGAACTTTATGACAAGAGCTTTGAGTCTCTGAAGAAGGAAATTGAAGAAGATTTCAGAAGATGGAAAGATCTCCCATGCTCATGGATTGGCAGGATCAATCAATATTGTAAAAATGGCCATTTTGCCTAAAGCAATTTACAGATTCAGTGCAATCCCCATCAAAACTCCAACTCAATTCTTCTTAGAGTAAGAAAGAGTAATTGCAAATACATTCAGAATAACAAAAACCCCAGGATAGCAAAAACTATCCTCAACAATAAAAGAACTTCTGGGGGAAGTTCCCTGACCTCACGCAGTATTACAGAGCAATAGTGATAAAAACTGTATGGTATTGGCAAAGAGACAGGCAGGTGGATCAATGGAATAGAATTGAAGACCCAGAAATGAACTCACACACCTATGGTCACTTGATCTTTGACAAAGGAGCTAAAACCATCTAGTGAAAAAAAGATAGCACTTTCAACAAATGGTGCTGGATCAGCTGGAGGTGAGCATGTAGAAGAATGCAAACTGATCCATTTTTATCGCCTTCTGCAAAGCTCAAGCCCAAGTGGATCAAGAATCTCCACATCAAACCTGATCCACTGAAACTAATAGAAGGAAAAGTGGGGAAGAGTCTTGAACACATGGGCACTGGGTAAAATTTCCTGAACCAATGGCTTATGATCTATGATCAAGAATTGATAAATAGGACCTCACAAAATTTCAAAGCTTTTGTAAAGTAAAGGACACTGTCATTAGGACAAAATGGCAACCAACAGATTGGGAAAAGACCTTTACCAATCCTACATCTGATAGAAGGCTGATATCCACTATATAAAAAGAACTCAAGAAGTTAGACTCCAGAAAGTCAAATAACCCTATCAATAAATGGGTAACAGAGCTAAACAAAGAATTCTCAGGTAAGGAATATCGAGTAGCTGAGAAGTATCTAAAGAAATGTTCAACATCTTCAGTCACCAGGGAAATGCAAATCAAGACATTCCTGAGATTCCACCTCACACCAGTCAGAATGACTAAGATAAAAAACTCAGGTGACAGCAGATGCTGGGGAGGATGTGAACAAAGAGGAACACTCCTCCATTGTTGGTAGGATTGCAAGCTGGTACAACCACTCTGGAAATCATTTTGGAAGGTCCTCAGAAAAGTGGACATAGTAGTACCTGAGGACCCAGCTATACCACTTCTGGGGAAAATTGCAAACCTCAAAAGATGTTCCAACATATAACAAGGACACATGCTCCACGATGTTCAGAGCAATCTTATTTTTAATAACCAGAAGCTGGAAAGAACCCTGATGCCCTTAAACAGAGGAATGGATACAGAAATGTGGTATATCTACACAATGGAGTACTACTCTGTTATTAAAAATGACTTCTTAAAATTCATAGGCAATATGAATTAGATAATATCATTGTGAGTGAGGTAACCCAATCACAAAAACCAAAACCAAAAAAAAAAAAAAATGCCAAAACCCAAAAAACCAAAAACCAAAAAATACACATGCTATGCACTCACTGGTAAGTGGATGTTAGACCAAAAGCTTGAATTACCCAAGATACAATCCACAGACCACACATGAAGACCAAAATGCAGATGCTTCAGTCTTTCTTAGAAGGGGGAACAAAAATATTCATAGGAGGAGATATGGAAACAACATTTGGAGCAGAGACTGAAGGAATGGCAATTCGGAGCCTGCCCCACCTTGGGATCCAGCCCATATACATACAGTCACCAAACTCAGACAATATTGTTGGTGCCAAGGAGTGCTTGCTGACAGGAGCCTGATACAGCTGTCTCCTGAGAGATTCTGCCAGAGCACAACAAATACAGAGGCAAATGCTAGCAGCCAACCATTGAACTGAGAACAGGGTCCCAATTGGAGGAGTTAGAGGAAGAATTGAAGGAGCTGAAGGGGTTTGTAACCCCAGAAGAACAATACCAACGAACCAGAGCTCCCAGGGATTAAACCACCATCCAAAGAGTGCACATAGACAGACCTATGGCTCCAGCTGCGTAGGTAGCAGAGGATGGCCTTGTTGGGCACAACAGGGAAGAGAATCCCTTGTTCCTGCCAAGCTTGGTCCTCCCCAGTGTATGGAAATGTCAGGGCAGGGAGGTGTGAAGGGATGGGTGATTGGGTGGGGAAAGGGGATAACATTTGAAATGTAAATAAAAAAATTCAATAAAAGAAAAAAAACGTCTTTTGATTTCATGCTACAGTTTTGACAGTTTTGATTTCTGTCATCAAATTATCTTAGTGAAAATAAAATGTACTATTTCTATTTCATTCATAAGTGTTATAGGGTTTGAGCGGTGACCTTGTGGATTAATAATTGCCTTTTCTGCTATTCCAGGGCCTCTTTGTCCATGACGTGGCACCTATCTTAGGCAGCTTATAACTGCCTCTAATTCCTCTTCCAAGGTATCTGATACTTTCTCCTAGCCTATGGCAGAGCTACTGGGGACGGTTTGTCTACTTTAGAAATTTCCTAGTGCTGATCCCCTTTCCCCTTTTCTCCATCACCAATCTAGTAGCTGTTCATTTGTTTCTGCACTAGCAATCACAAGCAGAATAAACACTACCGCCAAGATAAGGCTTCCCAGAGAAAATGACCTAAAGGTACGAAGAGCCACGTGAACTCAGTCAGGGATTGTAGTAAATAAAGGGAAAAGATGGACATTTATGTCTACTTCTAAAATTCGTGTGTGTGTGTGTGTGTGTGTGTGTGTGTGTGTGTGTGTGTGTGTGTGTAATGGTGGCCAGGAGACAACATGTGTGAGTTGGTTCTATGTCTGTCATTAAGACCAAACTAAGATCATCAGGATTTGTGACAACTGTCTTTACAAGATAGACCATCCTGCTGGCCTTTGCTGTTTGATACTTTTGTATGTGAGAAAATGGACATGATTATTGCACATTCTCTATAGAGTTTGCAAATATGGCAATTATGTGCATATGAATTTGTTGTTCTATCCAAGTTTTAAGTAATTTGTTACCAAGCTTGTGCAAATAATTTCACTAGCACTTGATGGTTTAAAGAACTATGGCATGTAATATTATCTTTATATAAAGATTTGTTTCTATTTAAGGTTCTGGGGGTGTTTCACCTGAATGTATCCTGGATGTATGTAAATGTACCACAGACATGTTTTGTGCCCCCAAATTCAAAACAGGTCATTGCATTTGTTAGTCCTAGTGTTATAGATGCTTATGAGCAACTACGTGGGGTTAGAAGTTGAAGCAGATCATCTGCAAGAACAGAAAAGCCCTTTACCATTGAGCCATCTCTCTAGTCTTGCATGTGTTGTTTTTATGAATATTATAGGTTATGGATTAAGATAGATTAAAGCAACCATGTTGTTTCTACTCCATAATATCTGGCTTAGCATAAGATTCAAATGATTCTCATGCAGCCCTTTTTGTCTTTCCTCACATAGAAGTTAGCAAGCATATTTTGCTTGATATAGGAGGGGGGTCACATAGCTAAGGCTGTTGAATGGAACATCTATAATCGGTCTTCTATTTTGAACCTGGGCTTCCTAACATTACAGAACCCTACAATGCTATTCTACAAAATTAAAACAAAATATATACCTCATTATCTTTTTTATTTGTATATAGTAGTTGCAAAATGTTCTCCCCCACACACATTCTCTCAGTCAAAGAAAATTACAAAACTCAAAGTGCAGATCCTACACCTTGGTAAGGGAGTGCCATATATATGTATATGTATGTGTATGTATACGTGTACATGTACGTGTATATGTATAATGTGTCTGTATGTGTATGTATATGTATAATGTGTATATGTGTATGTATATATGTATATGAATATGTATGTGTATATGCATATATATATATGCATTGTCATATGAATCCAGAGAGGTATTTGCTAGGCCATCTCTAGAAATATGGTCCTTATTCTAACTATATTAATGAGAAATACATAAATAAGTTAAAGTGATTTAAGTTGATTTGCTTGGTTTGGGTCAAAAACTACACAGAAAATAAAAGAGTCCTTGTTGCTCAAATCTAAAAAAAAAAAAAAATATGTTTGAGCAACTGCATGTCTGTTGGAAGTCAGGTTGATCCAAGCTTTTCCCCAAGGCTCTAATATGTGGAAAGAAACCTAATTCCTTGTCTAAAATCAGGAACATCCTTGACAAAGCCAGTAATAGCCTGAGGCCAAAGCCTTAGGGGAGTATATCCTGAGGCCCTAATATATGAACAAGGAAAATAGTTCCATTTTTAAAACCAGGAATATGCTTGGCAGAGCCAGTAATGGCTGCTGGCCAGGGATTTGGGAGAGCAATGATTTCAAATCCTAGAAACTAAATATCCTCCACAGTGAATGGCTGTATTTATTAGTTTAAAGCCACTGTACACTTGGACAGTGATGCACTTGGGATGTCCTCTGCACCCTCTGGGTACTATTGCTTGATAATATTGCTTAATTAACTTCCTTCAGACTTTGTCACATTACATGAAAACTTTCTGATGACCTTCTCTTTTGTCTCCCTGAAAATTATATATATGATGATGTACTTGTTAACTTTGCTTGCCATGAGCCAACAGCTTGTTCAAGACCTCCTGGCCCCAAACATGCCTGTCTTTTTAATTCCTTTATCTCAGGAATATGTCACTGAGGAAGGATTTGATAGTCTGAGTCACATGTCAACAAATAGAGACCACAATGGAAGAGTTAGGGGAAAAGCTGAAGGAGCTGAAGTGGTTTGCAACTCCATAGGAAGAACAATATCAACTATTCAGAGTCCCCAGAACTCCAAGGGACTAAACCAACCAAAGAGTATAATTGGGCTGGTCTGTGGCTCCAGCTACATATGTAGCAGAGGACTGCCTTATCCTGGCATCAGCTGGAGGGGAGGCACTTGGTCCTGTGGTGGCTTGATGCCTCAGAGAAGGAGGGATGCTAGAGAGGTGAGGTTGGAGTGGGTAGGTGGGTAGTAGAACATTCTCTTAAGGATGAAGGGGAGGAGGTTGGGGTTCATAGAGAGGAGACTGGTAAAGGGGATAATGTTTGAAATGCAAGCAAATAAAATGATTAAAACAACAACCAAATAAATAGGATTTACAAAAAAATCTCTTATTCTTCCCATTACTTATTTCCTTAAAACAAGGCTTGAATAAAAAACCCTCACACCCCTTTTCCAAAACTGGTTTCTTTCCCAATATCTCTATATTTTGTCCATAACAACATCTCCACCATCAAGAAGTTCTGTGCTATTTGTCTGCCTTCTAGACTTGTGTTCTAGGTTTGTATCTAACGTTTAGTTTTACAGGTCTTTTAAAATATGTTGATAGGATATTTTGTAAATAATGTTCATTAATTCTTTGAGAACCTCATACTTTGAATTTTGATTAGATTCCTAGCCCCCTCTCAACTCTTTCCAAATCTCCCTCAACTCCCTACTAATTCAAATTCATGCTTAGAAATCTGTTTCTCTATCTATATCTATATCTTTGTTTGTGTCTGTGTCTTTTTCTGTGTCTGTCTCTGTCTATGTCTGTCTCTGGCTCTCTGTGTCTCTGTCTCTTTCTCTGTTTCTGTCTATCTATCTATCTGTCTACCTATCTATCTATCTATCTATCTATCTATCTATCTATCTATCTCATGCCTTCATATTCAGTTTGTTTACACAACTACTTCTTGGCATGAGGTCTTCTCTGAAGTGTGGCAGATATGTCACATGTCACAACTTGAATGAAAACTGAATTTCTCTCTCCTTGCAGGAACTAAGGGCCAACAGATGTTTTGCTAAGAATGGAACTTTATGCTCACCTCCCCTTTTCATGCTGGAAAAATGTGTGCTTGAGCTTACTCAGTTCTTATCTAAGCAGTCACAACCAACCGCTGTGAATTCATATTTATATCAATAACAAAACACTGTTGGTTCCCAAGAAACCCATTTAAGCCTGTCTCACTATATTGCCTTCAACCTCTACAGCACAGGATTAGCCCTGACTTCTAGGTTGAAGAATAACTTTGTTGCTTTTGACATTAAATTTGAGTTGAACAATAGGCACCTTCAGGAAGCTTCAATGGTACCTTGAAGAAGTTTGCTAGATCTATTTCCTTTGCTATGATATCTCCACTGCTTTGCACTGCCCACGATGAATAACAACAGTTAAACGATATTTCCTGAGCAAATGAAACGATAATAAAACAATATATTGGCGTTCTAAATTGGAGTTCTCTTTCCTTAGGAGAATGTTAATAGCAAGCCGCAATGATGAACATTTAGTTCATCTTTGCTGAGGTACTTAGATAGCTGAAGGACCTAAGAATTGCTTTCTCCCACTTTTTTGGTCTCAATTGAGCTTTCCTCTTGCTTCTGTATTTCATGATTAAGATTGAGAAATTATCTCAAAATCTTTCCTTATGAACTCTTTATTACACGTAGCTCTGATATAAATAAGCTGCAGATTATTGCTTTACAACCAATCTCCCCTCAATCCTATGAAAATGTGATTAGTTTTAGTGCAAGACCAGTCATTTCATATTTTAAATTTATTTCTTAATGGGAGCCATTTAGTATATAGTGTAAGAGAGTTCGGTAAAGTAATTCAATTTAGGTGTAACAGAATCCAGTGTCTCCAGGAACATTGCCTTCATTTATCTCTATATGTATAAGTGATATTTTTAAAATTCCAGTAATAATCTTGTACTATAATTTTAAAACAAAGTAGGAATTGCATTATGATAATAAGATGTTTTGATAAAATCTTTCCCAGTCTTATCATGTTTCTGATACCTTATTCAGTTTATTACCAGGGTATAAATTCATGGTGTTGTTTTTGCAAGTGTATAGTTGGTTTTGATTGTTTGTTTTTTCATTTCTACTTATATTTTAACAACTTCATATGTTGTGTTTTTGTTGTTGTTTTGGTTGTGTGCGTGCGCGCGCGTGTGTGCGTGTTGTTGTGTTGTTGTGTTGTTGTTGTTGTTGTTTCCATCTTGAAGACACATTTAAGTTCCTACTGACACTTGCTCAAGTACTTTCTAATTTCTTCAACTTCTTTTCGGGACACCAGGGGTCAGAAAGCAATATCCAATTTTTCATCATCTTTTATGCGTAGGATTCTGTTTTTGTTTATTTTTAAACTTTATGTAAAATCATATCCTCCTCTCAAAGGATGCAAAAGTTACAAGAAAGAAATCATATTTCATAGATCTGAAGAAAACAGTATATTCACAGTAATTGGGATATAACAACTATTCAAATATTAAATGTAATGAGTAGATGACAGAATTGGATGAGAGGACTTTTGTTTTGTTTTTTTAAACATATAATCTCATTGAATCGCTGTAGAATTTTAGTCCAATTATGACTATAAGAGCATTTGTATTAATTGAATTTTGTATCATGATAATGACATTGGTATTGGGTAGTATTTGTGGGATGTCCACTAAATGCAAAACCTTTTAATGGAATTATACATCATTGTTAATACAATCCTAGATGCTGTCATTACTCCACATTAATTATAGGAACACACTGCATGTAAAGCACACAGAGATCAAGTTCTTGTTCAGTGCCACCCATATATATATATGTATATATATATATGTGTATATATACATATATGTATAGATATATGTATATATGTGTGTGTTATATAAATATGTGTATATATATATTCACAAATACAAATTCATCTCATGTTTTTTAAAATATAAAAGTCAGCATAATCATTTATTAAATGGTAAGTGGTTGTGTGGTAAAGGTCATTTGAAAATCTTAATTCCACACAGACAATGTGTCATTGACAGTTGCTTCCAAATGTTTTATCTTTTCTTTTTAGAAGTGCCCTTATCATCTAATATAATGCATGGTATATACACAATATGGAGAAAACATTTTCTGAACTGAAATATCAAGGTCACTATGCAGAGAACTGCTCAGAATAAGACATGTTTGTCCTTTTCTTTCTAATCCTTATGATTCATGAGTAGATTCCAAATGCATTTTGGAATCAATTCACATCATTTCGTGCTCACTTATGTCACCCATCTCTGCTGGGACTCTGCTCATTTTCTTTTATTCATAACTAGTTAATCATACAATTTTAAGTTCATTAGCGAAATTTTTCTTACTCTTGTTTGATCAGATGCAATTATTTTTCACAGTTTATTTCAGTGCCCTCTTCAGCAGAGACATTACAAAATTAAGTACACGTTGAGGAGAGAATGAGGGCCCAGTGGACAAGAGCATCAGTTGCTCTTAAAGAGTGCAGGGTTCAGTCTCCAACACTCTCATGCCATCTCACAACTCTCTCTAACTCCATTTCTAGGCTATCTGACATCTTTTGGCTCTGCAAGAACTATATTTTGCTCATTCATACATGCAGACAAATACTCATTTAAATGGTTTCTAAATATCAGGTAAGTGACTTTTTATAATTTTAAAGTTAACAATTTTATCCTTCTTTTTGGAATTTATAAACATTTAACACCACTTTTCACCTAACTATTTATAAACTTAAGGCTTTCTTTCAAACATTTTCTCTATATTCATATAAAGAGACTATTGTCTCTGCTCTTCCTCCCTGACCACACCTCTATAGAGAAACTTCAGTATATCATCATTTCAGTAGGAACTGTCCCACCAAGATTAACCTCCAATCAGCATTCAGGGCCTACTGAAACTTCTTCTCCCCACTGGAATCCCAGGCTGCATTTCTTCCACTCCTTCATCTGGTCTAGCAATGTAGACACGACGATTTTGCTCCTCCCAAGAAAGAAACATTCCTATCTGTCGTAATTTGTTCACAGATAAAGGCTGTATCTCAGATAAAGAAAGACTCACTTTCCCCTGTTTACATCTCAAATCTCAAATTTCTTACCATAGGTACCTAGTGACTTCCTTGGTTGTATTATCTTTCTGCCAAATAGTACACATAGCACATGTATATGTATATATCATATACTTTGTTCCTTTCTTTGTTTGTTACTGTTATGTAAACTCTTAAAGGAGCCATGACTTTATGCGCTCCATTTCCTGCTGTCCTCTTAACCTTTTAGCTTCTGGTTGGCACTGGTAATTACTAATTAAAAATTTTACAAATAACACATATATTTTTCTTCCCTCCAACACTCTTCAATGAATTGTGTTTTTCTAGTATCTACATAGTCTTTGTCATAGCTATAATTCCCAAATAAAGCATACATTAGGTTTTAATGTCACTGAGTCTATTTTACATTTATTGCCTTGTTTACTAAGGTAATTTTGGCACAATGCATAGTTTAAAAAAGCCAAAAGACATCAAAAGAGATAATTAATATTCTTCGCATGTGTGTGTGTGTGTGTGTGTGTGTGTGTGTGTATTTGTGTACATGTGAATGCACAGTACATGCATGGAGATGATAGAACAATTTGCGGGTGCCACGTATAGCTTCTGCAATTGAACCTTGATTATCAGGTTTGGCAGCAAGTGCCCTTACCTCCTGAGTCACCTTACCGTCTCTTAAGATCTCTTTTTTGTTTTGGGGATTTTGTTGTTTCTTTTTCAGGACAGAGTTATCTCTGTGACGTCTTTGGCTGTCCTGAAACTTGTTCTGTAAACCATTCTGGCCTTGAACTTAGATATTTGCCTGTCTCTTCCTCCTGGTTGCTGGGATGAAAAGTGAACATCAACATGCTTCTTTAGCGTTCTTTTAAGAGCGTGTTTCTAAGCAAGTTACCACTGGGAATCCATAAACATTCCTGTTTCCCTGGAGCAAATGAGTTCTTAGATGACCATTAACATTCCTCCTCCTGACCTAATTTTTGTTTCCTTTCATTCTGGCTTCTAATGTCACTCTGACTTCCCTGAACACTAGGTGGTGACTTTCTGTTGTTTATTCTCGTAATTATTTTGAATGTAAGTGTGTCTTTATGATGTGCACCCAGAACATGTTATCTGTGTTAAAGAAAGGAGCTTTGGCCATCTAGGACTAAAGATTACTGGGATCCTTACTGCTTTCCTCATTCATTCTCTTGGCTTTGGAAGTTGTTCCCCAGTACATAATTAGAAGCGATTTCTTACCAGTCTCATCTCTCAGATTTTCCGTTGCCTCTGTCAATGCACTGGTAACAGGTTCCCCTGAGGCACAAAGGAATTGGAGTGTCTCTATCAGGTATTCACCTAACGCATGATCCCACACTGAGCATCCACACATGGGCCAGGAAAAAATCCCAGATGGCTCATCTCTCTATCTAGGATGAATTTCCTGCCCACCTGGAGTTTGTGTGGAGAGCCTAGTACTGGAGGGACGGGGTGGTTCTGTTTTGTTCCACCCTCCTAATTTCACTGCCTCTTATAATGCCAGAGTTGACCTCATTCTGGAAAATCCCAGAAATGCTTAAAGGATTCTTTAGAAATCAAGATATTTCAAATAGCATTTAGAACTCTATCCCAAGGAAAAAGCCTTCTGTTCACATATTGAACCTGTGGTAACTTTTATGACAAAGAAGTTGATTACATATTGCTTACTTGTGTGTGTGTGTGTGTGTGTATGTGAGCGTGCAAGTGCATGCATATGTGCATGTGTGTGTTTGTGTGTGTGCGTGTGTGTGTGTGTGCGTGCCTGCTTATATTTTCTACAAACTAAAACTGTGTGAAGAAATGATTTCATATGGGGAAGTAAATGGCTGTGTGAAAATTTTACTAAGAATGTTCATTCAAAAATATGTGTGCATCCCTCGTTAGTGATCAGACATGATGAATGTGAGAGCTGAAAATTCACAATGTGTATAGTGCCTAAACCTAAAACATACATTTTGGAAGACTTCTTGTCATTCTTGAGTGTCCTTAATGAATAGGGATGACATTAGTGAGATTATCTGGGGCGGTTGACAGGGATAGAAAAACTTAGGAGTCACAGGATATCAGTTGCCATATTCCTGACATGTGACACCGAAGTGGGCTCAGTACAAGTTGTTTTAGAAGAAGAAAATTAGAGGAGAGAACACTGAGACCTGCGAATAGAAAATTTGTCGAGTAGACTGAAGAAAAGATGGGTTTCCTTAAGAAGTAGCGAGCTTCTGAAAGGAGGTCTTCAGGCGAAAATAAAGCTGAAGTCCTGGAGGTGCTGGTTGTTTCATAATGGTACTTAACTTGTTTTATATATTTGGATGATCAACCTTCATGGTGACATAGTATCATGTGTCCTATTATACACCCTGCATTATTTCCATAATATAATTTTAGTTCATAAACAGTCACAAAAAGGCATTAATTTCTAACTCACTATGAATCAAGTAATGGATTCGGTAAATAACTGATTGATTGACTCTCATTTCTTCTCACGAGCCAGCTGTACTTATACAAGTCCTAAGAAATAGAGTTAGAAAAAGGAGATGTGTGTGTGTGTGTGTGTGTGTGTGTGTGTGTGTGTGTGTGTGTGTGTATGTGGGTACTCTCCAAAGTTTTTAAATAAAATGTACAAAGTGGCTTCTATCTAGATATAAACCACAAAAAGCATGCAATAAATAACTTTATTACAAACAATAAGCATGACTGTCTTTTCCAATGATTTACTTATTTTTTAGAACTATAGTAGTGTCACACTCTTCTCAGGTCAGTGAGATTAGTTAGCTTTATATTAGAATTTTCTCCTGTCCTGTCCTGCCCTTTCTTGCCCTCTCCTCTATTGTTCTCTCCCCCCTCCCCTTCCCTCAGATCCCCTTCCTTCCCCTTCCCTCCCCCTCCTCTCCTCTTACTTGCAACTTGATCCTGTACAAAAATAGATGGTTGACAGGTAGTTAGTTAGATGTGTAGGGATATACATGGAAGAAAATTAAAAGTAACAAATTAATATTTGCTTACAGTTAAAAATTTAAAAAATCATGACAGAGTTTTTCATGGCTCCAAATAAATGTGAGAAGAAAGCAGAATGGAGTGGTGGGGAAGCAGAGGAAGAAGTGAAAGAGGAGGAGAGAGAGAGAGAGAGAGAGAGAGAGAGAGAGAGAGAGAGGAGGAGGAGGAGGAAAGAGGAGAGTAGAGAGGAGGTCGACAGGGGTAGCATGGAAGTTGCTCTTCATGGGTAGTCGAGGCAGCATTTTTCCAGATAGTAAATGTAAACGTCATATGAGGTCTTCTGGCAGTATGCTACTAGGAAGTTAATGAAGTGTTAGACATGGGAGACAATTGTTGCACTTGGGGTTAACAATTTCACAAACAGACCTCATCGATGTTTGTGAAAGAGGCATAGAAATGCAGTAAAACGTCCAGTTATGCTACCAGACTGATTTTTACAAGAATCTATTGATTAAGTATTTAAAATAATGAAAATTCTAGTAGTTTAAAAGATGGAATTGTAGGATTCTTTTTCAGAAGGATGTGATATTTAAAAAGTTGTTATTTGCTGAGAGGCTAGGGGGCTCCGTACCCTTGAACATTAAGTAATGATTGATAAGAGGTCATCTTAGTTCAGATAACCAAGGCACTGATAGGAGCCACCCCAAATTTCTAAACTCTATGACAGTTCTCAAAGTATAAAGATCTTGCAGTTAGTGGCACATTGAGGTGCTATGACAATTAACTTTACAAAGTACTCCATTTATGTTTAAAAGAAAACATTTCAAGTATTAATTTTGTGGTTACGGTATCACATCTAGTGGCCTTGGTACTATTACTATTTCCTCTCCCTGTTTTACATTTTCATACTGGAGAGTGACATTGTCTATGCAATTGAGTCCTTTTGAAGTGCTCCACAGACACAGCTTCTATTTTTCCAGCATTGCTGAGCTATCCAACTCACTACGATTTGGAATAGTCCTTTACAGTTCTATTATTTTATGAACTTCCTAGGCTCTTTTCAATTATGAAGAGACAATTGCTGTCATGATTGGTAGCTAAAGGCCGAACTGTCCTTTGATGCATGTTATACAGCATGAGGAGTTTTAAATTGTTTCCCTCCCACAGTTAATGAATAAATTACTGGAGAGTGATCTTTGAACAATAGAACTGCAACAGAAGAAGCCATACTTCTATCCTGGCTTTGTTCTTTTAGGAACAAAGGATAAAATCAAGAATGACCTTTTAGCCTTTCAGCAATTAGATTGCAATCTCCTCTTTGGTTAAAAACAGTAACTGCTATGAAGCATCATTTTCCTCTCTCACTGTTTGTATAGTACCCTAGTGCAAAATGATCTGTAAATGTCAGAGCTCAGTAGCATACATCATGGTTAAGTGTCCTCAGCATTCTAGTGCAGGATACCCTCACAAAGCACTGTGGCACTGAAATTCACTACAGGTCAAATATTGCTTCTGCCACACAATTCATTTAAGCATAGATTTAGGTGTTGCGATATTACCAAGACTTGATAAATGTTCACAATCAACTGTCTTTAAGTAAAACAAATTACCCAATAGTTTGGGAGAGTCCACATCAACTGGTTAAGAATCCCCTGTCTATAACAGCTTTTCCCTTCCTAGGTTTCAGTCTTCCCTTCCTAATAATTTGTTATACCACAATTCTTTTCAATAAGTTTATGTTGGGCTTCCTGTTGGCTACACTTTTTTGTCTTAACACTTCCTAGCGCAAGCACATTTGTAAATATCAACTGAGGCTGAGAAATATGTTGTTGATAGCATTTTATTTCTCAGAGACTATTACAACAAAAGGACTGTGTCCCAGTTAGAGAGTAGTGTGATGATTCTCAAGTATTTAATTGTTCTGAGCTAATCTGATATTATTCTAGATGTATTATCTATTATTATAACATGTGAATGTGGTATTTATTCATTATACCTGTCATAAATTAAGGTAAAACAAGGATGTAAACATATATATTATGTATATATTATATATGAATGCCTATGTATATCATCTATTATAAAACTACATGCACTTAAAAGCTTTCCAAATGTATTTTACTTGTGTGTGAAAAAGTGAATTACTGTTATTATTATTAATAGTATAATCAACCATACAACATATGGTTAAATTGGTAAAATTTCAAAAATAAAATGTATTTATCTCAGTTACTCTTATTAGTTTCAGACTGAGATAAATAATCATTGCTTCATTCAGGGTGTCTTAATGAAGTAAGAAAGTAAGTTCAAATCAACATTTTTAAAAATCTGTCATTCCATCATTCATACTAGAAAGGAAGTAACTAAATTTCTCACATGTAATATGCAATACTTTATATATAATATAAATTAAATATAAATACATAATAACTTAAGAGTCTTATGCAATAATGTTTAATTTTTCATGACTACTTAGTATGATAAGTTTTATCATTGCATAAAAATTACATCTGTTGCATCGATGATACTTGATAAACTTGGAAATGTGAGAATCAACTATTGTACATGGTATTTTTGAAAACTTCAATGACAAAAGAATGCTGTCTTTATAACAGAAACAATTTGCAACTTTGTTATGTAAATAAATAATATTGGATGTTCATTAGTTATATATCTTTTAAGTAAGTAAATAAGCAAGTTACTAAGTAATCTGAAAGCTTTTCTTAAGAGTTCCTTGACAGTGTCATTCAACCTGTGTTTTTAAGAGTTAACAAAATTTGAATGGTACAGTTACAAAGATTATAGGTGGGGTTACTTCAGTCAATAAATTATACATTCTCAGTTATGTAGCCACTTGATCATTTATTCAATACTGCATTTAATATTCAGTACTGCTCAATGACGGTATCTTTATTAAGACCTAAGTTTGCAGAGATGAAAGAAATATCTCTATATGCCATGCAGTTCTACACAACAGATTTGAAGAGAAATAATGGGTTTTATTTTGCAACAGTAAGTCACAATTTAAATACAACTGAGTCGAGGAAATGCAACAGGGGACAAGGAGCAGTTACTGTAGTAGGTGACTGAAGAGTATCAACGTATATTATATACATGTGTAAAATGTTATAATTTTAAACAATTATTAATACAAATAAATAGGGTAAAGTATATTCATGATGATGGTATAAAAATATAAGTACATTGCATATGAGATGAAAACTGCAGTTGTTTTGATATACTGATTAAAATGTATTTGTTCTGTCCTTATAATACAAGATAACTTATTTTCAGTGAAGAAAGCATAGCTGATTGTCTGTTCTATAGCCACACTCACAGAGCCTCATTTGTCCTCAACCTACTAAGTAATGTTTCAGTAGACTTTCTTAGTATAGCTCAGTCTTATTTTAAAGCAAATACTCAAAGGTGGAAAATTATACTTATTATGCATTTAATATAATTATTGAAAATTCTTATGAATCCTTAAGGTTTAGAATGCTTTGATCATCCATTTTAAAGACTGCACAAGCTCTGTTTGCTTAAAATATTTCTTTTGTTAACTGATTTGAATATTCTCAAGAGAAATTAGACTTGACTTAAACAATTCCATTTCTTTCTTTCAGTAGATATTATACTAGTGATTTAACTTGTCATTCTCATTACTACCTGATAGCAACAGATTAAAAGAGGTTGAGGACACAGTGCACAATAGGAGGGAATGCTACCTGGATGGACTGTCCCTTGGCTGCAGTGGCAGGAGTGTGACATGTTATTCAGAATACTAACGCAGAGTAGGAAGAGAAACAACCCTGAAAGGCTATCTCCCAGTGACTAACATCTGTCAATTAAGCTCTCTATAGAAGATTCTTACGACAGCTTCATGACTTAAGAATCAAGTGATCATGTTGGGGACTTTTCACAAGCAATTCATAACACATGGTATTCACTGCATCCATAATTATAGAGCATATCAAATAAGGCTTATGTTGTGGCCTTCCCTTTTCAAATGTTCATATTTCATTGGGAAGAAGACAGCAACAAAGCATACGAGTGGTAACTTAGAATTAAAATGGTTTATAAAGGTAAGAATAAAAAGTAATGTAGAATTTGACTTTATGTGAATGGCTCACATGTGAAAAAGCATGATTTTTAGCACTTGTTCAAAGTGAAAGGGTGCCTTAGAGTACTGAGAGCCCAGCTGTACATCCCTGTACTAGCATGCATTAACTGCATGATTTAGGGTAAGGAATTGAACCTCTGTCTTCCTCCTCCCACTGTCAGTGGATGATAATAATCTCTGAGTCCTGGCATAGTGTAAGAGGCTAACTAGGTTTCCCCATGTAAGCTACTTAAAACAATATCTGGTTCTAGCAAGTACTTCTTATCATTAGCTAATATCAATGGGTGGGAAGGGAATGAACAGAGATAATAATTACCATTCTTATATCTGGAACATTATTGAGTTTTTACTGAAAAATTCATAGGAAAAACAAATGATACTTGATATCTCAAAAGGATAAACAAGAGTATTAAAATATGGGGCATGCAAAATTTTAAAGTACTGAAACATTTTAAGGAAGCACAAAAACTGCAACAAAGACTAAGAATAAAGAACTCAACCACAGGGGTTGGGGATTTAGCTCAGTGGTAGAGCACTTGCCTAGCAAGCACAAAGCCCTGGGTTCGGTCCCCAGCTCCGAAAAAAAAGAATAAAAAAAAAAAAAAAAAAAAAAAAAAAGAACTCAACCACAATAGACTTCATCAGGTCTAGTTCTCATTGTCATGTGGCTGCTAATAGCAATTTAAAATTTGTTTAGTATTATTTAATAAATAATAGTATTTATAATATCATTAGCATTATTCATAATAATGAATAACAGTTCATTATTATGTGACATGAATTGAGTTGAGATAATTTATGAAAATATTTTTGTAATATAATTTCTATTATCTCTTCATCCTTTTTTCCTAAAGAAATTATCAAGAAGTCCTAATACAACAGATATCTTTCTTTTATCCTCTGGTACATTAGAGTTGTGGGGCTAGAATGATTGGTCAGAGGTTAAGAGCAATTGTCAATCTTACACAGGACCTGGGTTAGATTGCCAAAAAAATCCACATGATGGTTCACAACCATTGGTTAACTCCAGTTCCACGAAATATGATGCCTCCTTCTGAACTCTTTGGGCACCAAGCATTCACATGTAGCACAGATATACAGGCAGATAAAATACTCATACATATAAACCTATAAAACAAGATTTTAAAGAGATATTAGGGCTTCTGCGATTCTTTGAAGTTTTTTGTTTTAATTTTCATGTTCACCATTAGGACACGAGTTATAACTAATCCTGGAGATTTTATTTTATGGATTCTTAGTTTATTATAAATAAATGTTTCTCAAATAATTCATGACTTTTCTGAACATTTAATGTTTATATTTCACTTTAGAATTGTGTCCCCTTTACTAAACTATATTGAGATATATCTGTGTAAATACCTTCAATCTATTTTATCAACGTGAGCCATAAAAAAGTTAGTGTCAAAAAAAGTTTTGTTTATTTTGGTTTTCTTCTTCTTTTGAGTATATATTCAAGTCCTTGGTTAGTATCATTATAAAGAGAATATATCATCATCTCAGCAGTTATATGACTATGCATATAGGGTATCCCCAAAACAATGAAACTAACAAAAACACAGGCTTACCATTTTAATAATAAATATGTATCAAGTGAGTATAGCAAAGCATATTGTGTAATTCTACTGCCTAACCATATGTTTATAAAACTGTTTTAACAATTTATTTTTCTTAGTTTTTGTAACATGTAAGGCTACTATTATAATATTATCTAAATCACAGCTTCTTTCTAAATATTCAGAATTCAGCCCTTCTATATTACTTCCCTGTGTGGTTTGCAGGACACCATTTATTTTGTTCCCTTCCTACTCAACTACCTGTCCCTTCTCGACCTCCTTTACCATTTTTTTCTCATCTCTCGATCTGAATGTTGCAGTACTCCCTCGTGAGGCCAGTGGAAAAACAGATAACCAATATTACCCAATAGTTCTCAGTAGAAACATGAGTTTATTCAATTGTATAACTTTAGACATATAATTTTAAGCATATAATATGCATTCTGAGGCTTCACTAATTATCTTGTCTCTGATAAATATATTTATGCTCCTTTCAAATTATCATACTTCTCACATGGTAATTAATGCTGGTCCAGAAAATCATACATTCAAAATATTTCTTCCTTTATCTTGAAAATACCTAGTTTTAAAAATATTTTATTATTTAATGTGTATAAGTATTTGACAGCACATATGTCTGTAATCCACAATTTTACCTAGTTTCTTATGGAGAAGAGAGTATGGTGCTGACTTTCCTGGAACTGGAGTAACAGATGGTTGTAAGCTGTCATGTGAATGCTGGGAACCAAACTGTGGTCCTCTGCACGAACAGGAAATGTTGAGCCATTTCTTCAGCCCTTCTGATTTGTTTTGGATAGCCTCTCCAACCTATATTTTTTATACTTTTTATGGCTTACAAAGGAAGGAGTTTAATATTTGTCCAACTGAAATTTGGATCATGAAAACCATTCCCTGTTGGGAAAGCCTACCTGCTTGCAATTTGTACTGATTTCACCTCAAATTTTACAGTTTTAAAGGTCATTTGGAGTTTTGCACCAGAGAACCTCCTGATCTTGAAAATGCCTGAATTTCCTCCAAGCTCACTGACCTCTTCATGTTCTTCAAACATGAAAGCTAAATTCATCAGAAGCTTTTACCTTTCTTCTCCTTAGAACACACACTGTCTTTCGTCTTTCCATTCAAATGTCAGTATGACCTCAGGGGATAAAATTCCACACCAACTATAATCTTTACCTTTATACCTTCAAAAGGATGACTGGTTCTTGTCATATCCATTTTGCTAGGAGTAAATGTACTTGTGTTTTAAAAATTGCCTACTTGAATCTCTCAGATGGATAATAACATTCCTCATTTGGTTGACTGCTTAGAAAATGGAAAGGTAAGGAAATGGCGTCAATATGTCTTTATTGATTGGACAAAGAAATGAATTCTAGATCTTTAACGTAGTGTAAACTCAAGTAAGTTATGTAAACTCTCTGCATCCCAGTTACAAAAGGAATTCTAACTTGCATCATCTACTTATACACACCGCTGCATGCTTCAGGGATAAGAGCCACATATGTCAAGTGAGAGAGGGATATAAGTTTTGAGGTAGTAAGGCCGAATGCTGTGTCTATGGTTTTTAAATAAACTTTTAATATAATAGTATTATACAAGGAAAGAGGAGGCTATATGCAAAACTTTAGCATGTATGTTGAAAGAAAACAAAATATATTTCTTATTCCCAATCACTAGTTGTATGCAGTTTCGATTTCATAAGAAAATAGACTGACTTAGTGAATCATTCATGATTAGTTTAAAGTAATCATCAGAAGGATCTAACATCGCCAAGGGTTCCAGATGTAAAAGAGAATGATTTACTGTCTGGAAGTGCTGCAGAATTCTAAAGACTTTTATTCTTTTTTTCCCTCTCCAACACTTAGTCATTCTCTAGCCATTTATCTTGAAGAAGTCCAAAAAAATGAAAGGTCAGCCATATTCGAGATTTCAAAGGTGTCATCTGCAAACATACTGTATTCTTGATAGATCTTGAAATATTCTGCATCAATAAAAAGGTTTCTTTCTAAATCATAAATTACAGCATCTTTCAGTTTTAAAATAAGGACATACTCTGGGACTGAGTCAGCAAAATGATCAAAACTCAACTTTAGTTTTCCTATACAGTCAAGGACTGCCTTGGCTGACAGGATACCTGTATTTGGTTGGGACAGTAGTTTCCTGCTCTTTTCCTTATGGAAGAGACAGCTTATAAGGCACAGTAGATTGAGGTAAAGATTTTATTCAAGCAAAACTAAAATGTGTAAGTATTTGTTTCAAAATATCAGAAACAAACAAAACAAAATGTTTTTATCAAAATCTGGCTCATTCCTAGATGTGATTTTTCCCTTTCTTTTGTTTTTTTCCCTCTTTTACTTTGTATTCTTAACTTTCTTATTAGGCCTCTTGATTAATACTTTCTATTCAAACAATTCTCTAATTTCTCCCAGAAACAGCATCTTCAGATCTATGATTCAGAAAGACTGCTTCTCCACAGACCACAGGAGGAGTGACTTCCTCTTCTCTCTGGTGAATAACTTATTTATGTGTCATTTTCTTCATTAATTTACACAAATATTTCTAGTTTTAGCTTTCCTGATATTTAACTGAGTTCTGAGTAAGAGCTCACGATTTCTTTTAGAGCTTTGCAGCACAGATTTTTTATCATATATAGTATATATAGTGTATAGTAATATACTGACTATAACATTTTCATTGTTTAAGGACCACAATCATTCTCATAAATAGATGGTAAACATAATAACTCTATTTACATCGAGAGCTACTCAATAAGTTTTGAGCACCTCTGTGGGATAAAAATTCATATGGAAACTGGAGAATTATGAATACAGCCATACCAAATTTCCCTCAAATCTTTGTCTATAAAATAATAAAAAACATAAAGTTGAATAAAATGAACAGTGAAGAACGATCTATCCATTTACCAGTTAGTAGTCATTCCTAGTCTTGCATTCACTAATTACCTCACAACTCCCCTTAAGGCTTTTTGTGAGGAGAGGCCACTAGCATTATGCTTGTTTGAAGGTATCTTTTGGAAAGCTCTGGAACCGAAATTACTCTGAGCCCTGGCAACACAGGAGGTTGGCTGTTCTCATAATCTACTTTATAACTTCACAATTCAATGTGATTGCTTCCAGCCAATGGTGGCTGTCAGTTCTTAGCCTATGTATAGCCATAATTGAAGGGTGCTGTCAATGTTAAATACATACAATCTTCCGAGAGAGCTCTTGTTTACTTATTTATATGCCTGTTTGCTTGTTTAGTGTGCATAAGAGTTTTGCCTGTGTGTATATCTGTGTACCCTGGGCACGCTTAGTGCCTTTAGAGGCCAAGAAGTATTTATGTTCCCTCGAACTGGAATGAGAGATTATGAGCTGCTTTGTAGGCACTGGGTATTATACCCGTGTCCCATGAAAGAGCAGCAAAGGCTTTTAACCACTGAGCCATCTCTACAGCCTTCAGTTTTTAAAGCAAGGGTGGAATGTCTCAATGTTTTCTTTAATGGCACACTTAGATGATATCCAGAAGGGCATTGTAACATAACGAGACCTAAAACTGTTTATTCGAACTTTTTCATATGCTATTAGAAAATGGCTGATCACATTTGATTCTGCCACTTTATAAATATTGGACATCCATTTTCCAAGACAGAAATTGACAATGTATGGCTTCCGTACAGACTCAGCTCTCATCTTGTTTTTCAAATGAAATTTTGTTGAAACAAAGGCTGTGCTTAACTGTGACTTGATTCTATTTCTCTCTGATTTCTTGGAGTGGGGGACTAAACCAAGCAGGTTCTATGAAGCAAACATATAGCCCGATGCTACAAAGTTAAGCTAGAGATTACTGAGAGAGGAAAGATTGTTTAACGGGCAGTAAGCTGCAATCAGATGGGAGTTATTAGTATTGGCTTACTAGTATTTCACCTTAGTTTAACAATAATGTTCTATGCATTTAAAAAAAGAATGGGTAGTTATTGTTTTTTACCATAAAGACATGATAACCTTTGAGGTCATAGATATGTTTAACTTCTTGGTGTTAACATTATATGATTTTCACATGTTGTACATTATACCTTGTTAATGTGCACAGTGTTTATGGTTTAGTATCGCTTAAAATAGATTTGAATTAAATATACAAGATAAATAGAGGTGTCATGAATGTGATATTATGACAGAGAACATGCTTAGGTGCTGGGCTTCAGAGAGAGACATTAGAGAGAGCTCTGAAGGAAAGGGAGAAGAGATTCTTAGAAAAAAAAGGGAATGGCTCACTTTGCTGGCTCTTTTCTGCTTTGATCTGCATGAATTACACTGTTAATATTTTATTTCCAGTTGAGAGCTTATTCCAGGGATACATTCATATTTGATTACAAGTATTAAAATATATATTTCAACATAAATTTTAAATGACCTTTGGATTATCCATTTACAATAATTTTAATGACATGACTATTCCTTCTATAATTAAGATCTTACTAAATTGCTCATTTATTTAAATACAATTATTGCCAAAAGGTGAATCCTTTACTATCATATGCTATGGAATTAAATGAATTAACTTGTCAATTTTTAATGTAAGATTTACTTCAATTTTAGCTATAGGGAGACACAACTTCTATGTGTAATATTTATTATAGGAACAAATAAAACTATACAGTATCATAGTACTGGTGAATAAATGTATACAGAAATCATTCCACCATAATATATATTTTGTTGAATCGGCTAATTTTATTTCATTTCTAGATATAGGATACATTGTTTCTTATTTTCGATGAACATGAACCATAAATAGTTTGGTTTATGTTTATAGTATGTCTTAATGATTTTATAGCTTTCTTATATGTCTTACTCTAACTATCCATAATGGCTCTGATTAAGAACAATTGTATTTCAAACTACATATATGCTGCACCTGTGAGGATTGCCTAAATAAAAGAAAAACAGGAGTGTACTTAAACACTTACGGTGTGTTCCTTTTCTCAATGAGTAAGTTTTGTCTTGACATTCTGTCCTGAGGAAGGAGGAATGAAAAGGCAAATTGAAGGCATTTTACCTCTGCCAGAGTCTGACAAATACAAAGGCAGACGCAGCCAACCATTGGACTGAGAACAGGATCCCCAAATGGAGGAGTCAGAGAGAGGACTGAAGGGAGCTGAAGGGGTTTGCAACCCCATAAGAACAACAATACCAATCAACCAGAGCTCCCAGGGACTAAACCACCATCCAAAGAGTACACATGGCTCCAGCTGAATATGTAGCATAGGATGGCCTTATTGAGCACCAATGGGAGGAGAGGCCCTTGGTCCTGTGAAAGCTGGATGCCCCAGTGTAGGGGAATGCTAGGGTGGGGAGTCGAGAGGTGGAAGGAGAGAGGGGTGGGTGGGTGGGGGATTTCTTTTCTCATGGTCATGCTTTGAGTCAGAGCACACCTTGTGGTGGGAATATGTAATATTTTTTAATATCAACATACATTATAGTACTGAAGATGGGTGAGTTTGAACTAATCCTATCACCTTTGTCTTTTAGAGACTGTTTTAGAAGATCAAGATTGAATAAAGTCTCTATCTGGTTAACCTTGACCTGCAAACATTTTTGCTAAAACCTCAGGTTACAAAATGCAAATATCAAATTGTTTTTCTGCTGTCACACCTACCTATTTATTGGGTTCTCAAAGGGAAATATTATGGTTCGATTACAATAGGAGTTGGAGATCTCTCCTATTTACAACATATCACGTGTCTTACCCAAAGTATTGTTACTCCGATCACCTTTTAACTCAAATCATGGGAATATATCTCTAGTTCAAGGATGATTTCAGTGAAGTCCAAGACAATCACACTTATTGTCTTTGCTGTGTTATGGGAACACTTTAAAGTTTCTAACAACTGTTATCATACTATTTGATAGCTTGTTCTCAAATGCTTTATGGCGTTTGCACATAGGTCACAATTTGTTACTATTCTTGTTTAAGACAATATTGTGTCCTAACTGACATTTATCTTTGTCATCTCTGGGCCTTAGTCTCATTTGCTGAAATTTCTAGATATCTGTTGGTACTATATAGCCTTAAGTTCCTTATTTTCATTTCTAAATATAAATATGTATACTTTTATAATTTATTAAATATGTTAATAACCTTTAATATATCGATATCTGTCAGGTCAACAATTTAAGGCTTAAAACACAATACAATATATTTAATTGCTTCTTGGATATACTTTGGGTTCTTTAAAAATGTAGGTACTGGGGGCTAGAGAGATGCGTCTTACAGATGACAAGAATACAGTCCCCAACACACCACTACCAACTAGCACACAAAAGCTTAGGTATCAAATTAAACTTTATCATTACTTTCGTTGACAGCATACTTCTGATATATCTGTTTTTATATTTTTATATTTCACACATATTCATATTCAATTTTTCAGTTCACACATTACGTCACCAAACTGGTCATTTTACTTCTTGAGTCTTCTTTCTTTCTGCCATCTCTCTATTCAATATGATTTCCATTGTTTACAAATCATGTTCAAATTTTTCTTGTAATTATTTGTTCTTTTCTATTACTGGTCTTATACTTCATGGTGAAACCAGAATGGTTTTATTTAAGATGAAATAGATTTCAAGCTCTCTATTAATGCTTACCTATGGAATTTGAATCCTAATGGTTCATATCCAGCTCCTTTGCATCAGTGTCTATATTCTACCCTAGTTTAGTTTCCTACCTCACTATTATATTGATACTTGGAGCCGTTGGTTTCTGGTGTGTACGACAATGCAGACTGCTCTTGACCTTCACACATTAGCTGGTTTCCCTTCTATTTTTTTTTTTCATCTTTATTAACTTGGGTAATTTACAGTTCAACTGTTATTCCCTTTCCCAGTTTCTGGGCCAACATCCCCCTAACCCCTCCCCCTCCCCTTCTATATGGGTGTTCCCCTCCCCATCCTCCCCCATTGCCGCCCTCCCCCAACAATCTAGTTCACTGGGGTTCAGTCTTGGCAGGACCAAGGGCTTCCCTTCTACTGGTGCTCTTACTAGGCTATTCATTGCTACCTATGAGGTTGGAGCCCAGGGTCAGTCCATGTATAGTCTTTGGGTTTCCATTCTATATTGGAGCTTGCCATACTATGCTACAATTTTCTTCTTATGGAATATATATTTACTTTTTCATATGCAATCTTTGTGGGTTGTCTGTCCCATTACTTTTAGAAGAAGAGTATGTTTCTTGTGTTGGTGGGTCCACTCAGTATTCAATATAAAAAAAAATCTGTCCTTGAAATATGTTTTGATAGCTGGATTTGTAATAGTCAGATCTGCAAACAACTCAGGTGTACCTCAACTGAAGAATGGATACAAGATGTGGTTCATTTACACAACGGAATACTACTCAGCTGTTTAAAACAAGGTCATCATGAATTTTTGCAAGTAAGTGGAGGGAATTAGAAAATAGCATCCTGAGTAAGGTAACCCAGACCCAAAAAGGGCATACATGTATGTACTCCCTGATAAATGGCTATTAGCCCAAAAGTACAGAATACTCATAATACAACTCACAGATTGTATCAAGGTTAACAAATGCCTAAGTGTGGATACTTCAATCCCACTTAGAAGGGGAAACAAAATAATCATGGGAGATGAAGAGAGGCAGGAATCTGGCTGGGAAGTGGGAGAGGGAAGGGAAAAGGAGGCAAAATCAGGTATGAGGGTGTGGGTAGGAGAAAAGCACAGAGGGCAAGGAGAGTGAACGGAAATATGCAGCAGCGGGGGGGGGGTGCTGGGGTGTGAACTCTAGAAAGTCCCAGAGACCTGGGATGTGAGAGGCTCCCAGGACTCAATGGGGATGCCCTTAGCTGAAATGCCTTATAGTGGTGGCGATGGTCTCTTCAAAGAGACCACCTCCAGTATATAGACAATGCCCTCAGTTGAGGCATCAGGCCACTGACCAATCTTCAAAACTTTTGACGGGAATTGTTTCTGTCTAAAGGAATGCAGGGACAAAAATAGAGCAGAGACTGAAGGAAAGGCCAGGCAGTGACCGGCCCAATTTGGGATCCAGTCCATGTGCAGACACCAAACCCTGACATTGTCACTGATGTTGTGTTATACTTGCAGACCGGAGCCTATCATGGCAGCCCTCTAAGAGGCTCTACCAGGAACTGGAGAAGCTCTACCTGGAGCTGACAGAGACAGGTACAGACAGACACTTATAGTCAACCGTTGGACTGAGGACAGATACACCTATGGAAGGGTTAAGGGACTGAAGAGAGTTGCAACCTCACATGAAGAAGAACAGTGTCAACTTACTTGGATGCCTCAGAGCTTCCAGAGACTAAGCTCCCAGAGCACATTTGTAGCAGAGTCTTGTCTGGCTTCAATGGGTAAGGATGTGCCTAATCCCATAGAAATCTGTTGCCCTGGGGAAAGGGGATACTGGTGGAGGGTGGGGTGTGGGGATGGGGGAATGGATGGGTGGGTGGGGGAACACCCTATTAGATGTCAAAGGGGATGGGTGATAGAGTTAAGAACTCAGGGAGGGGTACCGGAAAGGGAGGCAACATTTGAAAAGTAAATGAATAACAATTTAGTTTAAAAAATAGTAAAAGAAAGGATAATATTTAACTGCACTTGGGGACAGATTTTCCCAGATACAACCTATAGGAGATAATACCAGAAAGAGAAGAGATTTATTCTCATTTCTTTGACTATCATAATGCTGTTCTCATTCATGATCTCTTCTTCAGGCAGTATGGTATTTCAGGCTTTATGTCTCTATCTTTCTTATTGCAGAAGATGATCCTTGGCAGAGATGATCCATCTAGAGGTCTCCGACTAACAAATAGAAATCTTCATTTCATACTGCTGGTGAGAGGACAAGCTGCTATTGAGGGAGAATCCTTACAGTGCTTTTTTTTTTTTCTTTTTTTTCTTCCCTCACATGATGTACAAAGGAATATCTGCCTCTCAATAACAGTTTGTCTCAAAATGGTGTTGAGAGTTCAGGGATAGATTAAACAAATAGAGGCAGCTACAGTTTTAAATTGAATGGTACGATTTGGTGTGGCTATGATGGATGTAACTTTAGGAGCCATGTTTCTCTCGCATTCTACCTCCTCTTTCTACTAGGAATTGTATAAGAACCTTAGACATGCTATGCAAGCATGATGTCAATGACACCTGAGCATTTGTTTTCTGTTTTGTCTTGGCACAGGATCTTACCACATTTCTAAGACTGTCCATGATTCTTTTGTCTTGGCTGGTCTCTTGAGTTCATGTGGGTCTAGGAATATATTACTGTGCACATCCCACTATCAAATCATTGGAATCTAGTCTTAATGATCAGAGATTCGGTAACTGTCTAATGCCTTGCCATATTTTGTTTCTCCTTATTGACCACAACCCTATGATGCCACTCATTGCTCCTCACCTTCTTGTTGTCGTCTTTACCTTACTACCTGCAAACTCACTGGTATTTATAGCATTTCATACTAAAAAGGATGAGGCAGATGGGAAGAAAATTGGGAAAGACTCAAGATATAAGCACGTAAAATATAATACTTAAACAAAATATTACAGAAAGCAATGAATAACCTAATATCAACTGGCTTTAGAGTTTTTGTTTTGAACAACCAAAATGGTGGACATATTCCCCAAAACATAAAATATTAGAAAATGTACATGTTCATGCTACAACCGAGAAAGTCATGAGTTGTAATTTGAGCATATTAATTTTGAGTTATTTGGGAGAAATGCCGAATAGGTGTTCTTTTATAAATGTTGGCTTATAGCTCAGAGTAAGGCCAAGGAATACAATTAATTAGTGAGCTAGTTAACTAGTTTAAAAGAACACTTCAGTGTTCTTAAAAGGGGGGAACAAAAATACTCAAAGGAGGAGATATGGAGACAAAGTTTGGAGAAGGAATGGCCATTCAGAGCCTGCCCCACCTGGGTATATATATGCAGTCACCAAAACTAGATAATATTTATGAAGCCAAGAAGTGCATGCTGACAGGAGCCTGCGAGCTATCTTTTTAGAGGCTCAGCAAGAGAATGTCAAACACATAAATGAATGTTAGCAGCAAACCATTGAACTGAGAATGGGGTCCTTATTGGAGGAATTAGAGAAAGGATTGAAGGAGCTGAAGGGGCTTGCAACCCCATAAGAGCAACAATCCCAACCAACTTGAGCTCCCAGGTATTAAACCACTACCCAAAGACTAGACATGGACTGATCCATGGTTCCAGTTGCATATGTAGCAGAGGATGGCCTTGTTCAGCACCAATGTGAGGAGAAAAGCCGTTGGTCCTGCTAAGGCTGGACATCCCCCTACCCCACTGCAGAGAAATGTCAGGGGGGTCAGGAAAGGGGGATGGTTGGGGAGGGGGAACACTCTTATAAAAGAAGGGGAGGGGTATGGGATAGGGGCTTATGGCTGGGAAACCAGGAAAGGGGATAGCATTTGAAATGTAAATAAAAAATCCAATAAAAAAGAAATGTTTAAAGGAGAGAAAAAAAAGAACATTACGCTATTTGAAAGTAGTTTTGATAATCACCAATTTTGTCAATTTGTAAGATTTTGCTAGGGTTAGAACTAGGAACAAAGATGGTCAAAAACGATAGCACCTTTCAGAGAGCTAATAGTTCAGACAGACGGATGGACAGACAGACAGACATACTAGAAGTAGGAATTAGAAGCCATAGCAGAAAGCAAATCACTGAATGAGTCAGCCTAAAGTTCTTGAAGAGAAAATGTAACAGAGATGATGAGACTGTAGCTTTTTCTGGCAGGTAGATTTATCAATGCTATTCCTAATTGAAAATATCTGTAAATCCCAAAAAGTATTAAACTTCTCAGTGTGCTTCAGATTAGCACATGGTTCCTTGTGAGAGGAGTAAAGTCGGAGAGTAAATTTTCGACTTCTATTCCTTCCTTCTGTTTCTAATAATCTTACATGTTGTAATTTGACCTATTCTCCCAAGATAACAAAATTATATTGATAAGCAGCTAAACTCAATTATGTGGTCTCTTGCCCACAACATGTCTTTGTAAATGTTCTGTGTTTAGATGCAAGGATGTATCTCACATTTCAATCTAGCACTTGGGAAACCCTGGTAGCATGGTCCGTTATTCTTAGTAAGCACTCTCTGCATTCCTGATGATATATGTGTACAAACATGTATTTAAATGATGGCCAAATACTAATTTCTGCCTAATAATAATGGGAAAATTGTAGATCTTGTGGAGGGCTAGGGATTATTTCTGATATAGTGAACAAAGCCTTTTAATGACAGGTTTGATAGCTGAAAAATAGAAGACATTTAAAGAACACTTAGCATGAATGTTCACTTAATGTACTTCATCAGAGTACTGAAGACAGCAAAAACCCCAAGGCAGGTAAATTAAGAGCCAGCAAAGGGATAGTAGACAGGCTACATGGCACATTGAATACAAATGAAAAGCACCCTTACCTTCCCAATAAATGTGAAGAGCGAATTATATTAAAGCTAGAAAAAATAACATAAAAATGGCAACATGTTGTGAGAAACATCATTGAATATATATGAATATATATTGAATATATATATGGTCTTGGCCTGGAGAGTTTGGGTGTGTGGTGTTTTTATTTATTTGGAAGTTTTTTCTTTAAAAATTTTATAAAATTTTCTGAAGTCCACTTTTAATAACTGTATTGCTCAACATAGTTAAAATCATAACATGTGCAGTTACCTAAGGCACCAATAATGGCCATAGAAATTAATGACCAGGTAATGTGTCACATGCATGTTCCCTTTCTGCCTTGAAAATGGAGAAAATTATAAAGATAAAACATTGCATAAATCGCTATCCCTGGGATGAATCTGAATAATTAGGAAGTGACAAAATTGCAATGAGGTTCTTAAAAGGTTGGAGACTATTAATGCTGACAAATTGCTGGCTCTGAGTGTCCTATTTTAAACAATGGTGAGGATGTGGGACTGGATATTAGAGAAACTTTAGACATCCCTTTGTCCCTAAGTGTATTTAATTCAGGAAATATCCCAGGAGAAAGAGAAAGTGGTAACATAATGTGTGCATTTAAATGATAACCAGGAGAAAATGCCAGCCCACAAAGGGAAGCAGCGATCCTAGAGTGTGTGATGATTTATGTGTCTAAATGAATGAACCATGGGAGCCACATTCAGGAAAAGGTACTGGTAAGAGAGAGTTTTAAATGGCTTTTTGTACTTCTAGTTTTGAGCTGGTAGTATATAACCCTGTTTTCCAAAAGTTTGCTTGAATATTAAAAACAAAACACAGCCTAAATCCTTTACTTAGTAATGATGACTCTCACTGCATTTAATTATGCATACTATTATTTAGCATGACATATTTTAATTTTTATTAAAAATAATTGTCATTTTTCAGTGTTATGGAACAATTTTGGAGAGGACCATACTTGTTTTATGCATCTAAGATGGTGGTTGTTTCTGATGCTGTGACTCGGTAGTGATGTCTGATGACACTGGTCCTGTTTTACCTGGAGAAACAAGTTAACACTTTTCCCTGTTCACACAGTTAATGTTAAAGTCTATGTTATGACATGGTCTCTGTAATGCTGCACTGGATGGTTGAGTTGTAAATATATATTTATGTTTGTAACAAGAATCAAAGAAGAGGCTGTCACCTTGAGAAGTGACGGGGGAGGGATTTGAGAAGTGATGGGGAGGGATTTGAGAAGTGATGGGGGAGGGGTTTGAGAAGTGATGGGGGAGGGATTTGAGAAGTGATGGGGGAGGGATTTGAGAAGTGATGGGGGAGGGATTTGAGAAGTGATGGGGAGGGGTTTGAGAAGTGATGGGGGAGGGATTTGAGAAGCGATAGGGGAGAGAGCTGAGAAGTGATGGGGAGGGATTTGAGAAGGGTTTGATGGGGGGGGATTTGAGAAGTGATGGGGGATGGATTTGAGAAGTGATGGGGAGGGATTTGAGAAGTGATGGGGAGAGAGTTGAGAAGTGATGGGGAGGGATTTGAGAAGTGTTGGGGGAGGGAGTTGAGTCATGCTATTTAGGAGTGGTTGGAGGGAAGAGGTGAAGGGAAGAAAACGATGTAATTTTATTTAAATTGAAAAAAAATTTAAAGTTATACTGTAGAATTTCTAAGAATGTATATTTCAAATATCATCACTAGAAAACAACTGTAAATGTAAGGTGATGGGTGTATCAACTACATTGACCATTAGGACTCCTACTGTATACATTCAAGAAAGCATATATTATAGGTTGTGCTCAGTAAACCTGATGTTTGCCATAATAGTTGTATATTTCTCCCACTCACTTTACACTTGCTACTTGAATGCAGTTAAAAAATACAGTTATAGTTCCCAGAGGTGTTCTGCATTCTTAAGGGGTGGCACAGGAGGCTACAATACACAACAGTTTCATACTTGATGCTGAATTCCTCTTCAAAAGTATCATAGAATGAGTTTTTTAACTCCTAAATATTCTAAAACTTAGAAATTTAGAAATAAATCTGATAAAGTAGAGTTCCCCAAAGCACAACCTTCTAAAAATTCAAATCCCCAGTTCCTTCTCACCTATCATACTTTTTAAACCCATCAGATTTGTAGACATATGGATGGAAATGGACAAGCACATCTAAGGCTTATTGTTTACTGTGAACAAGAACAGCAAAAATATGTATTCCTAATCAAGTGACTGCATGATACAAAATGTCTCTGGCCCATGGTACATTTGTACAACTATGTCTGTGGCATGTAAATGATTCTTATATGAGGAAAATTATCCTTAGATACATTTACCGACTTATCCAGAGTTGAGGTTTGCCAACATATCTGTCTCCAGAGTCCATTATAGAACTCATACATCTAAACATGTTACTTGATGACCTAGAAAGGCTAGCAGAAGACATTAAGTTGAGGCCTCATAATTTAACATCACATTCTCTAAGGTTCTTCTAGAGTGTACCTTTGCAGTGACTGGACTTAATTGAGCTAGTAGTTGCTGCTGTATGTCAAATAAAGTCATGACATATGTGTAATAAAATGATATAATTAGTTATAAACTTAGGATTTGTTAAAATTGGAAAGATTACTTAAATATTTCATGGTTTTGGAAAGGAAAATTCATGCATGATATGCTCATATCACTCAAATAATACCAGTAACTATAGCCTTAACTTTTCTTACAGTTGCTGTAATTGTTCCTCTTTTAATGGGTGGTAGTCATTATTCTATTTTTATGAGGATATACCATGAATAAAGCTACTTATTAAAGGGAACATTTAATTGGGAACTTGTTTATAACTTTGGAGTGCTTTCTATAATCAACATAACACAGACTACCAGTTCTATGCATAGAACTGAAGCTGAGTCTAGTAGCTTATATCTGATCCTTCAGTTATAGGTAGAGAGAGGCAGGGGCTTTTGGCTTCTCAAACCACAAATCCCACTCCAAGCACACACCATCTCCAAATAGACCATACTTATTCCTACAACGTCATACCTCCTAATCCTTCCCAAAAAGTTCGACTAACTGGGGATTAAGCATTCAATTTATGAGCCTATGAGAGTCAGTTCCACTCAGACCACCACAGTACGACACATGTATTCTTATCAAAACTTCCCTGGCGCTAAAAATAAAGTTACATTAATTACAGGAGAAATAAGATTATGAACAAAACGAAATTTGGTGTAGTTGGAAGCAAAGTTTGTTAACAAGGCGCCTGATAAATTGAAGAATCATGTGAATGAGAATAAATGGAGAGATAGTCATATATTTATGAAATGAGTAGAACTGTGGAGCAAATGGGTATAAAGAATGTATTTGGGGGTTCAGGGACACAAGAAGCAGTAAAACACTCATGTGACTCCCCTTTTGATTGTCACAGCAATAAGTGGCAAGTGCATGAAGCCCAGAGTAAGATTGGCTCTGAACTTAGTAGGGAGACAGGCCTGAGCCACAGGCTCAAACAGGCTTTCTGTAAAGTTATAACAGTCTACAACTGAACCTCCAAAGGAAGATGATGGAATTTTCTCTGGAGGGTGATTTTACCAAACGAATGGGTTTTGTAACTTTTAAGCCATTAATTCTGAATTTTTGCATGAAGAAGCTAAGAGAAAAGCTAATTGCTAATTACATGCAATTTCACATCTAGTTGTAAATGGATGAACTTAAATTCAGCATACCAGGTGACCTACATGCTCTGTAAATTGCTGTAGCATAGGTTAGATGGGTACTGTACCCCAAAATCTTTCTCACTGTGTATGTGATTACCAGAAGCTATTATACATCATTTCAGGGATTTCCTACTAAAACAGAAGAACTATAAAACCAATTTTTCTTAACACTAGATAACTTTTTCTGAGAAGGAAATTATTTTGAATTTTTTTTGTCTAACCATTAAAATGAAACTAAAGATGAAAAGAAAAGAAATGCAGGAATCATTTGCTTAAGAATAACATTCTCTAGTATACTCAAGAATGGTGCAAGAAAATGCATTAATTTTGATACTAATGTTGAAGATGTGCCTATATCTGCAGTTCATAAAATAGAGGTGTGCTGCTAGCACTGAGTATAGAACATCAGTCAATCAAAAGTATGCTTTCTGATAAGGTTGGCAGATAACCAAACTATTTCTGCAACTGCAATGCATAACTTAGTAAATAATCCAAGATATTGGGCATGAAATTCATGAAAAAGTCAATATTCACAGATAATATGCTGAGAAAGAAATAAAATATACATACATTGTATTGATTCTCAGCAATATTATATATATACACATATATAATATATATAATATTGTCATGTGTCAATGACACAAAAGCAAGAAAAACTCTAGAGTAACAAGCTATTGTGAACTGCCTGACAGGGGTACTGAGAACCAAACACAGGTCCTCTACAATAATAAGAAGTGATCCTGATCACCGGGCCCGCTCTAGTCTCATAGTCTCTTTCTAAAACCTGCAACAATTACATTTTTATCCAGCAAGTCTTCTGTTCATTTTTTAAAATGTCATTTCCTAAATATCATTAGAACTCCAACAATTGACAGTGAACCGTTACTAAATGCATTGTAAATATTGATTTGGAAATGTGTTTCTTTCACCCACGGTGTTGTGTTATAGAAAGCAGTAGTTTTCTTTGCTCATCTTACCTTGTCAATCAATTGGAAATTGACTGGAGCATGAGGATTAAATAGCAAATAGTAAAAATAAATTATGCCCAAATTAGAGTTCTAACTGTCATTTGGTCATTGACTCTCATGTGTTTCCCATGCAGTTGACATTTACCAAGTTTGTAGGAAAGAGACTACCTGATTCTGCATACAGATTGAAGATGTTCGTGGTGCTTGCAGTGTATATGAAGAAAGCATGTGGAAGAAATTTCCAGGAGATGACCAAGTGCCAAAACACAGGGGTGTAAGGAATGGAGTATTGAGTGATCTTGAGTTTCTGTGGCTTATGGGGAATAGGGAAAAGCAAGAACCAAAACAATATCATAGTATGTTTGTATGCCACTCTGAGAATCTGTACTTTTGTATATTTATTTTTTTTATCTTTATTAACTTGAGTATTTTTTATTTACATTTCAATTGTCATTCCCTTTCCCGGTTTCCGGGCCAACATCCCCCTAACCCCTCCCCCTCAATATGGGTGTTCCCCTCCCCATCATCCCCCCATTACCGCCTGCCCCCCCAACAATCACGTTCACTGGGGGTTCAGTCTTGGCAGGACCAATGGCTTCCCCTTCCACTGGTGCTCTTACTAGGCTATTCATTGCTACGTATAAGGTTGGAGCCCAGGGTCAGTCCATGTATAGTCTTTGGGTAGTGGCTTAGTCCCTGGAAGCTCTGGTTGCTTGGCATTGTTGTTCATATGGGGTCTCGAGCCCCTTCAGCTCTTCCAGTCCTTTCTCTGAAAGATGTAAGCCAGCAAATTCTTTTCTTTTTTTCGGAGCTGGGGACCGAACCCAGGGCCTTGCGCTTGCTAGGCAAGTGCTCTACCACTGAGCTAAATCCCCAACCCCGAGAATCTGTACTTGATGTTTAGAATATTAACATTTTTGATGACTTATAAATGGAAAGCAGATTCAGAATAAGCTACACGTTCATGAATTTATGAGTGAAAAACAATATTGAAAATCCACTCATAAATATAATATGTTTTCAAATATTCATCAAGAATGCTTCAAGCAGGTGGGTAAAAGATGAAATGTTTCTAATGTAACATTAGTAGAGGAAACTCAAATCTGTGTCTGGTTAAAAGAGGGAAGAGTGCTGAAAAAATCAATGAACTGTGATGAAGTTTAAAAGCAGAGAAAACGGTGTATGTGGCAAACAGAGGGAGGTAAACATTCAGGAGATCGAGATGCTTTCACAGGAAGTTTCCTTGGGACTCAGAAAAGAGTGCTTTGCCAAAAATGTTTATGCAAAAAATAAATTTACAAATTCCTTAATGAGAATTACCTCCGGCAGACATATATGTTTTAAAAGGGTGAAATCCATACAATTATGAGCTGCTGAATAAAGAATATGTTGAAGGAAGATATTCAAAAAGTGAATTTTGGGAAAATTAAACTATTAAATCATACATTTATTATAAGCAGAATTGCCAATACAACTGGTTTACAAAGGATGTCAGAGGTTTCAATATAAAACTCCTATTAGAAGTAGTTACTCTATAAAATTAGCTATCCAGATCTTTGAGCATCCCACACCATCTGGCAGAAACGTGGAAGCCCAGATGTCCTGTGTCTTTATATGGAGTTTAGAGTCATTGGGTATCAAACCAAGCACTACAGACATCTCATTGTGGAGAGAAGTTACAACATTGTCCATTGGATCAATTTACTTTATATTATCATTAGCTCAAATAACATAACATTTTTTATTGGTAACATTCATTTCTCTATAATAAAACCATTCACAGGTGGATCATCCTGCATTCCATGCAAAATGGGATTGAGAGGAAGAATGCTAGCTATCAGCTTTGGATTTGTCCATTGAGAGGTAATGGTAGAGCAGCAATGACTAGAGGACAGTGAAATGCATATTTTACAAAATACATATTTTGTTATTGTCTTTACCAAAAAGACTCAGTTGGTAGGCTTATCTCAGTAGAATCTCTTTCTCCAGCTTGGTAGAGTCAATTTCTTTCTGCAGCCTTAGGGTTTGGTTGCTTCCTTATGATACAAGGATAGAGTGACTAGTCCCTTTTTTGATAATTTTCCTATATTTGAATAAATAAAATGTCCATTAAGGTTTTTTTGAATTTTTATATTTACTTTTCCAAGAAGTGATTGTTGGGATTCTTCTTATCAAAATATAAAAGATCAGCTTATGAAAAAGCATGAGCAAGATGAGATTATCTATTTAAAATTCTAACAATTTTATTTTGGATTTTGACAGATTCCCTCAAATGATGTCTTCCATAAACTGGTCATATTTTATACCCACTTCTTCGGAATAGAGTACAATTTAAGCTGTTGAATCAAAGAAAGAATATAAAAGTAGAAGAAATTACAATGGCTTAAGGCAGACAGAATTTATTTTTCCATCATACAAAAGTCAAAAATCAATCATCTGTAGCTCCCAACAGGTGTCTGTCTTTGTAAGTCACATACACAGCTTCCCACTTTGCAACCACTGGTTGATGAATACAATGTTTGATTACTTCTGTTCCGGTTAGTGAGGAAATGAAAATAAGAAATATACATAGCCATCTCAGGGATATGCTACAGAAATAACATGTCAGAAGTTAATGGAAGTAGGCTGAGAATTGAGTGGTGATTGTGAAGCTGTTATTGGATCGGGTTCCTTCTGAGCCACCCTAGTTGTCTTCATTCTGATGTCTCTGAGGAACAGGACTTAAGTCTGATTCCCTTTCCTTCAAATATCTTGGGAGGATACTATGTGGGTTATTCTTTAGAGAAACATTCTTTAGATTTGGGCACCTCTTCTCATTCTTCCCCTTTTTAATTGAAATTAGAGTCTTTCACACAATACATGGCAACGAGTTTCCCCTCCCTTGACCCTTCATAATTCCCCCAACCTCTACTCTTTCCCAGATCCTCTCCACTTTCATTTCCTCTTCAGAAAAGGATCTGGTTTCCAAGACATGATAGCCAGATAACTAGATAAAATGAGACATGTTGCAAGCCCTCATGTAGAAACTGGGCAAGGCCACCCAATAGGAGGAAAAGAATCTCAAGAGCAGACAATGAATCAGATCATTCTTCCTTTTTAAACACAAATTCTTTGCTTAAATAGTGATAACTGCTAATTTTGCATGGAACTCATCATATGCCCCTTAATTTTCTTTTTACCTATCTCAGGTTTCAATAAACCAAATATATAGTTGGTCATTTTGTTTGGTATTTATGGTTGTTGGCAATAAATGAATGGATTGAAAATTAGCATTCCTCACGCTAAGAATCTGTTTTCCCATTGAGATACATTTCGAGAATCAGTTTGTTCACGTAGCAGTTGTTTGATGATGCCTTGGTTTCAATAAGGAAAAAAAAGTCATAGATTCCAGACATTAGAAATCACAGAATATAACAAGTTCATGTATTTAAAAAACTTATATTACTATGACCTCATAGTTTCTGTCTACATTTGGCATATCTTCCAATGGTCTTACATCCTTTCTTTCAATTACTTTAATCATATTGGGAAAAACTTCACATCATAAAGAATTATGCTTCAGGAGATTTCTTCAACAGTTGCTTGGACTTCGAAGAACATGATTTCATAGAAATAATTTAATTAAAACAGAGAATCATAGTCAACCCAAGGCATATAACTAATGTGTAGGTATAATTTTAACCGTGGACCTTAGAACAAGAGTGTTACCAAGTAAATTTTACAAAAGTAAAGAGGATTTCCCTTCTTTTTTTATTGAGGAGAGCAAAAAATTAAAAACCAAAAAATTTTAGAACTCTATATTACCTTACTTTTCTACTATTGTGGTAAACACCATGAACAGTAAGAACTCAGAGAAAAGGGGTTTATTTTTTATTACATTTCTTGGTTCCAGGCCATCACTCAAAACAGTCAGTGCAGGAACCTGGAGGTAAGGGGCTGAAGCAAAGCTGTGCAGGACTCTGCTTATAAGATTGCTTTTCATGCCTTGTTCATCTTGTCATCTTATGCAACTAGAACACTTGCCGGATGGTCCACTGCAGTTTATTGGGCCCTTTCTGCATCACTTGTCTAGAAAATGCGGCACAGACTTGCCTGTGGCCCAATCTGAAAGGCATTTGCTTGGAAGAGGTTACCTCTGCCCAGACGACTCTAGCTGGTGTCAACTTGACAAAAGGCTAACCAGGATAAACCACGGATCATCATTTACAGCTGGTCTACATCCTCCTAGTTTAAGGCCACTTAAAGGGAAAGCCAGAAGAAAATAGTAAAATAATAGACAGGCCTGTCCACCTACTCCATTCCCTTCTGCTTAGCTATTTTTTCAACAGGAAATTGATTCAATTTCCCAGTGATTACAGACTACAAAGAAAGATGCCATGTGACCAAATAAATTCTGCCTTTGTGTTAACTGAAAAAAAAATAGTTCCTTGTCACTGTCAAAGACAATTTTTCTTTTTAAGGATAACAATTTTCTCGCTTTTATTTAGTAGAATTTCAACAAAAGTAATAAGTGAACTAGACCAGGAAAAGGGCAAACCAGAAGTTAACAGTTGGAACAATATGGCTGGAAAGTTCCACTGAGCTGTCTCTGCCTACTTTTTGGGTGGAGGTGGGGAAGTAGGAAACGGGGTTTCTTTTGACTTTCCATCATAGTTCAAGAACTTTTGATGTTTTCAGTTATTCTTCTGACAATAGCTTCGATGAAGAAGAATCACCAAACTTAGCATAGAATATTGATTGCCCATGTTATAATTTAATTTAGATTGATTATAAGTCATATCTTATTTTTTCTTCTATTTTTTTGGGGGGGGAACCTACACATGATAAGTGATTGAGATATACCATACGGATTATCAAGTGAATAGAAGGAGGGATTTTTTTTTCCTTTAAATTATCCATCTATTTCCTCTCTAAGTCAGACTTCCATAACACACATCTAGCTCATGTATACATGGTTTTAAGCACAGATTATTTTCTGCGTGCAATTTGCTTTCTTTTTCTTCTTGGTGATGTGGAGAAATGTCTTTGTGTTTGTTTGGAAGATGCACATGAAAGGGAGCATGGCAATCAGAATGAGAGTCAGTTTCAGGGAAGGAGGTACAGAAAAATCCCTCATCATAGCCGAGATTTAAGTATGAACATGTGATTCTCATTCCTACCAGGATGCCACTTCCTTCTCTTACACTCTAAGCAGTAAGGTGTCGATTGGTGGGGAGATTTGTTTCCTTATCTATTTCAAGTCTGCTCTTGGTGTTTACTCATTTTGAAGATAATTATAAAAATTATAGGGCTCAGGGTTGGAGAATAGGAGGGATAAAATAAGGACAGAAGACTCGGGCAACACTACTCTCATTAAAATCCCTTTCTTTATCATTCCTCTTGTCTATTCCTTCTTCCTCTTCCCCTTATCTTCTTTGTATTCTTCTTCCTTTTCTCACTCCTCATGAATCTTTACTAAGTAACTGCTTTCTTTCAGGATTTCTGCCAGACTATGAAGAGCTAAATAATGAAATGAAAGGTCTTTTTTATTTCTTAAAGATTCACACATTCAAATTGAGAAAGAATGATGAGCATCATTAGAAAAATTATTAAAAATATCTTTATGGTGTTTTCCCCAAAGGTAAAAATGATCCCTCTTCTCTACCTATTACTGGATTAAACTTTATGCAAAAGGATCAGTTAGAGCTGAAATACAGTGGGCGTTTTCAAGGAAGAAAAATAGTGCAGGAATGAGTCCCTTATCAAGAAAAGGAATGCAAGTAATATAAAGTGGCAGGATGGAAACATCGCATTTTGAATTTTAAATCACCAATCTGCTGGATCTCAGGCATGGGGCAACATAGGGATGTGTAGTGAGCAAAGAAAAGGCAGTTTATAAAGACTTTATATACTGTACAGAGGAGTTTCAGTCTCGTGATAAAATGAATTATTCTGCAGCCTTTGATTTTGAAGTAATTCCATTCACTAATGGTTAGAAAAATTACGCTGACAGCTGTGGTGACATTGTACAGAGGTTGTTTAACTTAGTAATGCAGTTACTAACATTGTGTCAACCAATTGCATCTTGTAATTATCCTAAGTAGTATACTTAGGGCATTTAACCTATCTAGCAGTAGGACTTAGCCCGAGGGCTTACTGCATGGGTTGTAAAAACTGTAGTCACATCACTAACTGAGCACTGTTACTTCACAGCCCAGTATTGTCACCAAGTATCATATTGTTACTCCTTGGACAAGACCAAATTCTAATTCCAAGCAGGGCTTCCACAGAATAATACTTTCACAGCATCATAAAGTCAAAGAATCTCGAGATGAACTACTATAAATCATAAACTATCTGTCCTATGAAAATATAGCAGAGGAGACAGGAGACATCAATTGTTCTGGTCTGTGCAGATGAGGTTCTGAGTCAAAGCAGTAAAGCAAGATTGCAGGGGAGAGGCAGGTTTAAGTCATATTAACAGTCCCAACAGGAGACTAGTGATTACTTGGATGTGGTTTTAAGTCAAGGAAGGAATTTAATATAACTCTTGCATTAAGATTTAAGAGGCCCGTCAGTGTTTCATTTTGACTGTTTTCTCCCTAATGTGAAGGAACCACTTACACAGATCTTTTATAAAGGTTTTAGAACATTAGGCCTCCATGTTCAAGGGTACAGACAAACGAGTTTCTTGTCTTTGAATGAAAGAGCAACACTATTTTCACAGACCTTTTATAGCTAGACTACATTTTTAATCACCAGGTGAAGTTCCAAAAACCTAATGATAAAAGAGTCAACAGGAATGTATGTTTATTTCAAAACAAAAGCTCTTTAGAAGTCTGTTCAGAATAGCATTTAGCAAAACATAAACATGTCTAAGGAACTATACCGGGCATAAATATATATTTGGTCATACTTCATTTTACTTTTACTTTTCTCTAATAATTAGGCAAGCTGTTGGGTACTAGTACAGGTTTCCATACATAAACCCACAAATCTTGTTTTTAAATACTATGTATAAACAGATTCATAATTTATTTCTGGTTTTAGCATTTTACAACTTATACATTTGCTATACACACACTTTGCTTAATTTACATATTTATGCGATTTTAATGAACATGAAATTAATTTTAATGTGATCTTTTTAGCATTAACACCTGAGTTTGTAGTCAGTTAATTTTTAAGTCTTTACCATTAATTTTGTGCACATATGTGTGTCGGCATGTAGGTTTGGGCATGTGACTACAGTGTCTGAGTGGAAAGAACTGAAGGGGAGATTTTCTGTTGCTGGAGTTATAGATGGACACAAGTTGCTGGGTTTGACATTGGAAATGGGACATAACTCAGGTCTCTACAAGAGCAGTATACATCTCAGCTGTCTCTACAGCCCCTAGTGTCTTTGTTTATTGATTTGTTTAATTTTATTTTTCTTTTGAAGGTATATACTGGCATCATAAGTGTTTCATCATAAGTTATTGATTGGTTGATTGATTGATTGATGTGTGTGTGTGTGTGTGTGTGTGTGTGTGTGTGTGTGTGTGTGTGTGTCATTGGTGCCTCTGGACATCAGAGGGCAACTACTTGAGGATTCTTTCCTTCTACAGTGTGGTTCCAATAATTAAACTTTCATTGTAAGATCCAATAACAACAAACACTTTTACCCCATGAGTCATCCTGCAGTCCCATAATGAGGTCTTTAAAAAATTCAGTGTGAAATTTGTTTCAAATCACTAGCATTTAATTTTACTGTTTTCTTATTCTGGTGAGATTGTAATGACAGTGTGGCACCTGCTGTTTCGTGGGCAAATTGTTTCCATCTCGATGGAGAACAGCTCCTGTTATTTCTAGAAGGTTATTTAAGGATGACTTCATGTTGAATCCTCTGCCATTGTAAACACCTTTCTTTAGGACAATGCTGCTGACTTTCTTACTCTTCATATTTTTCACTGGCAAGAACTTCAATGCATTGATTGTGATGTCAAAGATGCGATCCTCCTGCTGTGTGATCAATAACATTCTGTAGTTCATTATTTTATCTGGTTGAAAACCTGTTATCTTCCTTTGTTCATTCCTCAGATTAGACTTTAGGGAACTAGTGCAGAAATGTCTTAGGATGGCTGAGTCCAGATCTTTAATTTGAAGATGGAATCCAAATATCTCAGGAAGGATTAGTGTGTAAGGAAAAGTGATTTGTTTTGGCTTCAACTCTAGAATTCTGGGGCCCAGTCTGATGTTTTCCCAAACTGGGTGTTAATAGGAAAATATATAAGTCTAAAAATAATGCTTTATTTAATTCATATTGTAAGCTATACCTGCATGACCTAAACATATTATCTGTGGCCACCTCTATGTTCAAGAGCTTATAACCTTTTTACTTGTACAATAAGCTACAGACTGCATTGAATTGTGATATTTCTACATTAAGATTTTAGTTTCTATATGTACTGTTCTCAAATCCTTCAAAAACTACCTCAAAGGGGAACAAGAATGTAGAGGGCCACAATAACATTTGCCACCACTAGATGGCGCTGGCTTCCACTGTGCTCCACGTGGAAGGCCGAGCTAGACAAGATGGCGCTGGCCTCCGCTGCCCAGCCGACTTCCTTTCAGGAAGTTAACTGTGTGCGCATATGCAAGAGTGCCTTCGTGCCAGGCCTTTGCCCATTCCGGGGCGTGCCTTATGGGTAAGCCACCAATCAGGTGTAGATGCGCCGTGCTAGGGTGTATATAGCCATGCCATGCAGGCACGCGGGGGCCTCTCCTTAAGATTTTAATAAAGTTTGGTCACAGCTAGGATTCCTATGTCCCCGCATGTTTTCTTGCTGGCGAGGTCGCGCGTGGGACACAAGAATACCCTTGGCAGGGAATAGGGAGGCAAAGTTTAGAACAGAGGCAGAAGGAACACCCATTCAGAGCCTGCCCAACATGTGGCCCATACATACACAGCCACCCAATTAGACAAGATGGATGAAGCAAAGAAGTACAGGCCGACAGGAACGGGATGTAGATCTCTCCTGAGAGACACAGCCAGAATACAGCAAATACATAGGTGAATGCCTGCAGCAAACCACTGAACTGAGAACGGGATGCCCATTGAAGCAATCAGAGAAAGGACTGGAAGAGCTTGAAGGGGCTCGAGAGCAACCAGAGCTTCCAGGACCTAAGCCACTACCCAAAGACTATACATGGACTGATCCTGGGCTCCAACCTCATAGGTAGCAATGGATATCCTAATAAGAGCACCAGTGGAAGGGGAAGCCCTGGGTCCTGCTAAGACTGAACCCCCAGTGAACGTGATTGTTTGGGGGAGGGTGGTAATGGGGGGAGGTTGGGGAGGGGAAGCCCATATAGAAGGGGAGGGGGAGGGGTTAGGGGGATGTTGGCCTGGAAACTGGGAAAGGGAATAATAATCGAAATGTAAATAAGAAATACTCAAGTGAATAAAGATTAAAAAAAAACAAAACAAAAAAAAACTACCTCAGAAACACCAAATGCTTTCTCACAGGGAACTGCAAACAAACAAAGAAACAAACAAACATTGAATTTTTGGTCCTGCAAGTTGCAGAGTGAATCATGTGAGTCATAGGTATACAAGTGACTGAAAATTCTGCTGTTCAAATATTTTAGCTAAAATATAATGAACTCACATAAATCCCACACAAATAGGTCAAATTAACCATTTAATTCTTGATTAGTTCCAAATTATGTACATCTCAGTGAATGTCTCTGCAGTTAGAAAAGCAATTCTGGAGCCATGAACATCACAAAGTGTTTTGCATTATAACTATTTTACTACTCTCTTGTAATTTTGAAACTAAGATATAATTATATCATATTCTTCCTCGTCCTTTCTTTCCGACCTCCCCTAAGCAATATCTCCCCCCTCTCTTTCTTTCCCTCCTTCCGTCCCTTCTCCCCTCTCTCTCAAACTGACAGCCACATTTTAAAACCATTTCATGCATGTATTTGCACACATATACACAAAATCTTGCTTCTTGCTTGCTCTATATAATCACATGTTACTTGTATGTATGAAGCCTTACCAACATTATGGTTAAATGGACTTAATATGTTCAGCAACATAAATATGCTAATGTGGATAGAATATTTCACAAGGCTTCAATCCTAGACAAAGAACTACAGGAAACCAATGAATTTTGGGAATTGGAGAAATAGTCATCACCATAGAAAAGCTCCCAATCACTTACTTTATATCCAGTTACATTGTATTTTAAATATTTATCTTCCACAAAAAATAAATAAAAATATAAAAATAAAGAATATATGACAGTTGAAATTCGAAAATATTTTCATATATTCTTTCATGGTGGTTAACATTTTCTTTTGCCTATAATCTGTTGCTCAACATTACCTAATATCACCCTTTCTTAATCTCTTTTCTGCATTGTTCTATACTTTTAATTATAGTTGTTTACACGTATACATTTCAGGATAGAATATGAATGGAAGAGAAAGCATGCATTTTATTTTCTTGTGTTTTCTGAATTTGGATGATCTTGATTAAAATTGTACATTCTTAATATATAATTTCTGAAAAATTTGTGATTTCATATTTAGAGTTGAATAATGTTCCATTTTGTAAATGTACCAGAATTATCATTACCTAATCGTGTATAGACATCTTTGATATTTCTATTTTCTTGTTATAGTAAATAGAGCAGCAATAAAAATGGATGTCTAATTATCTCTATGGTATGATATGTAGTTCCTCTGGGTATATGCCAAGGGGTGGAATAACTGGGTTATATTTCAATAAAGTGTTTTTGTTAAAAAAGAAAAGAAAAGAAAAATGAATTTCTGTGGGTCTGTATTAGTCAAGGTACTCCACGGAAATATGGATATAGAAGAGATAAATTTTACATGTCTGTGTATGTCTGCATGTATAAATACATATATATTTTATTTATTTATATATATTTGTGTATCTATCAGAAAATTTATTATAAGGGTTAGTTAATATGATCTAGAGGCACAGAATACATGTCGTGTGACATTTGCCGGTTGGGACTTCATGGAAGCTGGTGGTTTAATTACTCTGTTGCTGACATATTTAGAACTAGGCATTTGAGTCATATTTGTATAAAAATCAAAACTTTTTTATCTGACATTTGAGGAGTGAGAAGATGGAGATAGCTACTCAGAGAGAGTGGAGGTAATAGAGAGAAAGAAGATGACAAGATTTTTTCTTTACTATTTTCTACTAAGGTTCCATAAGTTTGAGGCCAACATGTGCTGGAAAGACCAGATTCTCTTCCCTCATTCTATAGCAAATGCCAATACACTTTCTGAAGTGTCCTCACGGGCACACCCAGAAATGCCTCACGAGTAATCGGGTCATGCCTATAGCTAAGTAATAGTACATAGGAAACTAACCATCATAGAAGGTATAGAAGTTTAATCATACTATAAAGTGTTTCAAATGATATTCTGTGTATATTCTAAAGAAACGTTATTGCTGAAGGAAATGAGTGGATAGGAAACAGTCTTGCTTTGACTTTTTATTTTCAGAAAATAGAAATTGAATTCATAGTCTCTAGTCTCCTTTATAAAATCACAAGGTTTTTGGTCATTTGCTTAATTCTTTTCTTTTCAATTAAGCTTGCTAGTAGTTGGCTTTTCACATTGCTAGATCTCAAAAATATCTTACTAATTTTGTAGCCAATAAAAGATTGAAACAAAAACTACTTGTTAAAATGACCCATATTTGTTGGTATATTTTAATCCCTTTTCATGGTATTTTCATGGTTCTTTTCCTATTATTCTGATTTCCTCACTCATATGTAGGAAACTCTCAATCGCAGTGATTAATAAGTGGGTGGGTACCTTTACTGCAGTTTTGAGTATTATATACACAGCATGTTGTTTGAAGGCAACACATTCATAGCTAATTATCTGCATGTGTTAGAACTAAGCTAAATATTTTGGAATCACTCGCCAGCTTGATAGAACTTTGGTTATTAATGGGGACATTTCAATTGTACCAGTATACTCTCATTTTTTAGTAGGAAATAATGCAAAAGTACCTCAATTTTAATAACTATTAACCACTGCAAGCTGTTATCAAAACTTTTACAGTGTAGAGGGCACTATGATAGTCTCTTAATGTATTTTGCCCTTTTTAGGTTTCTTGACGTGAGGCTTTACTTCAATCCAATGCTTCTCAAGCTTTAAGGCAACCCTTTAATATAGCTATGCATGATGTGGTGGTGCCCAACCATAACATTGATTTCATTGCTTCTTCATAATAGTAATTTTGCTACTTTTATGGATAGCAGTGTAAATCTTTGTGTTTTCGTTGTGAAGTTTTGACCACCAAAAGAGTAATGACCCACAGATTGAAGATGGCTGCCTTAACCCAATTCTTATGATTTAGTGTATACAACCTGGTACAGTTTAATCCATCTTATGGTTTGAAATCTCTTGATAACTTACAAAAACTGCATTGTTTCATTATCTATGTTCATCATCTTTCTAGATTTAATCAATCAATCATATTTCTTTCTTTCTAGCTATATATTTTTCATTTGATTCAGAGATTAGAGATAAATATGATGTCTCTGGGGCCTATCTGCTTCCCCATAATTTTGAACCAAATTCTATATAAGAAGAAAAAAAACTCAACAGAAGATAAGCAAGGAAACTCCTTCTGTCTCCCAGGGTCTCGGTTTCTATATTTATCACTATTGTTGTTACTGATTTCTCTACGGACCTTGTCATGAAGGCTTTTGTTCAATGGAAACACCAGAGACCTTGTTTTCTGACCTGATTATGACTTTGACTCAACCAACAGGAAGCCAATATGGGGCCATCAACACCTACTTTGTGGATGGACTTGCTTTACAGATGGAAGCCTCTCAATTAATTCCCCCTGCTCAATGGGAAACAAAGTATTTCATTATCTGAAATTAACTCCCTACGCAGGTTTCTCCTGTGCAGACAGTTGCTGTTTGGACATAGTGATTGGAGATTGTCAGATAATATTTAAGCTAACACTGGATATGACAGAGAGGACTCCTACATAATCACGTGAATGCTACACTATCCTCTAGCTAAACAACAAATGTGTTTCCGGGTGTCAGAATGCAGCTGGACACAATAGTTCAACGTTAGAGAAATATAACATCCTGAAGACACGGAAAATTGTAGTGAGAACAAAAGATTTCAAGGTCTTAAAATATCTTTGTTCTTTTTCTCCATTCTTGTTTTTGGCAGAATAGTTTGCAGGAAACTTGAAATAATTTACTTTGTGGTTACTGAACAGATTTTTTTTTTTTTTGGTGGCTTTCTGACTCACAGGTATCCTTTTGTTCTCAAAATATCAATGGTTTGCTCTGGATAAAAATAGTCTAATTTTAGCAAGGAAATGCCACAGAAGTGCAGATGACCATTGCCATAGAAGATGTGAACACTTTATGATTGATGACTGTAACACAATGAGATGCCTGGTGATTTCAGAAGGAACAGTGATTGCCAAACAGATCTGAGTTACCAAAAGGAAACAGTAGAACCTGAGAGCAGACTGCAGATTAGCTCTGAACAAGGATGCTATGTCTGGAAGAATACTTAAGAGGGGCAAGGAGAATGCACCTAAAATACACAGGGACAGGGAGGTAAAAAGGACCGAATGAGGGAGAATAAACATAACAGGAAAGGAAATGGATGGATTTTTTTTTTAAATCACTCTAAGTTTATTGAAGCACAGCTGTAGCTAAGCAGTTAAATTGTTAAGTAAATTCCAATAAAAAAAATAAAGTCCTTCAAAAACAATAAAAAGCAGAGAGTTTGGGAAACAATCTTAAGATACAAAAACCCCCAAGTGTTAAAATACAGTCTTCATATTGTATTACAATCAGTTATGTTTACACTCTCATTAGTATTTTAAAATAAATTGCCTAAGACATAATTAGACACTTAAAAGGTTCTCTTTTATGTTCAATGTCCACTTAAGGATACCTGACCTGGTCTTGTCTGCCAGAGAGCCCCATGTAAGCAGGTGGACTGCAGTGACCATCTGGTCACTGGAGAGAAGCCCAGGACAACACAGAAGGTGTTAATATTTAGCTGTGCTCACACCCTACTGCCAGTGGAGAGGACCTAGGAAGGCATGGTTATACTGAGATACAAACACTAACGCCAATGCTAGAATTGCCATGCCAGCTAACATTTCTATTAACCCTTGTCTTTACCATCCAATTTCTAGCCATTGCCAGAAAATTCCGTTTTCTGTTCCCTGCACTAGTTTCTTGCTTCCTTGATTAATACATAACTAAACAAAGTCTCAGAGATGTTAGTAACTCTTCAATATTCTAAGGTTAACTAAAACAAATTTAACTTTATATGGTAAAATTTTTAAGTGTGCTATATTTATTATGTATTCTATAATCTCAATTTAAAACCTGGAGCCTTTGCCATGTGTTTGACTCCATAAAAGGAAAGCTTTGCACTTCAATTCCTTCTCTGTGAATCCTAAATATCATCTTACTTTTGTTGATAGATTTACTTGGCCTTAAAGTAAGATGTATACCAGGAACACTAAAAGGATTCAGCGTGTGTGTGTGTGTGTGTGTGTGTGTGTGTGTGTGTGTGTGCGTGCATGTGTATAACATTGTTTCTTTAATAGAAAAAGAAGCCATGATTGAAAGAGAGCAAGAGAGCAAAATAAGGATTGTCATGAAGGGTTTAGAGGGAGAAAATGGTGTAATGTAATTATGTTTTGATTTTTTAAATTAAATAATATTATATAATATAATTTTTAACAAAAAGGGTGTTGTGGTGTAATTGCAGACAGGAGTCTAATATGGTTCCCCTCTGAGAGGCCCAACAAGTAACTGAAAAGAGTCAGATGCAGATACTAGAACTCAACCAATTGACAGAAGCCCGGATCCCGGGTGTTTGAATTGGGGAAAAGCTGGAAGAAGCTGAGGAGGAAGGGAGGCCCATTGGAAGATCAGCAGTCTCAACTGACCTGGTCCCCCGGGATCTCTCAGACACTGAGCCACCAAAGAGGCAGCATCTGCTGGTATGAGGGCCCCGACAAATATACAGCAGAGGACTGCCTAGTCTGGCTTCAGAGAGAGAAGATGGACTTAACTCTCAGGAGACATGGAGCACCAGGGAGTGAGGAAGTCTGGTGGGATAAGGGTGGAGGGTGGGGACATCCTCTTAGAGAGGGTTTGGGAGTGAGGAGGTATGGGATGGGGAGCAACTGGGGGACAGACCAGGATAGGGATGATGTCTGGACTGTAAAAAAGGGTTAAAGAATAAAAAGACTTTAAGGTGAAAGAAAAAATACAATAAATAAATAAATAAATAAATAAATAAACAAACAATGCAAAAAATGAAAATTTTATTAAGAATATATTAAGTGGAAGGTAAAACATCACAGTTTAGAGCCTCCTACTTCATGGGCAATTTTTTTTACATATTTATCTATTTAAAACTTTTTTTCTGAGAAGAAGACATGGAAGGAGGTGGAGGGAGGAGATTTGGGAAGGAATGAAGAAGGAAAGAATGGCCAGTGATATAATTATATTATCAATTATAATGTATAAAATTAAATAAATGCTAAAACAAACCAAAGCAAAATAATATTTCTGCATAATTTACTACTGACGATGCTTTTAATAATATAGCAAATTGCAAAATTAATATTTACCATCTGGGAATTTAAATTGTATCCTGCAACTATCTGTTTTAGCAAGTATCCTAGAGATAAAATAAACATTTTTGCATTAAAGTAGAAGAACCTATAAAGATTTCACATTAAAAAGATTCACTTGAGAGACTCAATCAAACCATTTGCTCAGGTTGAAAATATAAATGTGAAAAAAAGTCTCAGAGTTATTAACTAACTGAACACTCTATTCTTGACACTTAAAATTAACCTCTGCATTCTTTGACTAAAATGAAGTGAAATTTACATCTGTCTAGAAGTAAGTTTTCTCTGAACATGCACTATGATTCTAAATAAACACCAAAGGAGCCATTAGGTCAGCGAACATTAAACATTATGAGAAGTGGCTAGTTGTAGAGAGAAGGTTTACAAAAGGAAAGTGTGTCTGTACGGTCTCACGACAAATACTGGGACTTACGTAAAGATGGATAAGAATCGCTGAGTAAGTTCTGCTCGGTGAGTGGGAGGTTTTTCCTGGTGCTGTAAACCTAGACTCATGGCTGGTGAAACCTTAGGCTTTAGTACAAAACCTATTAATGCTGCTTCACTAAACTAGTGTAATGTCTAGCTCCATTCTAAATATGTATCCATACTCAAAGATAAGGGTGTCTCTTACACATCCCAAATGAAGCTTCTTTGCTTCACCAGGTAGAAATCATTACAAAGAACTACAGCTGGTCAAACTGACTGTGGAGTGTCATCTGCAACATACATATCTACCCAAGACAGAGAGGATATTGAAGAAGAGGAGGCAGAAAGACTAACAGCCAGAAGATGAATATGGGACATCTGCTGCCAGTCATCTATGTATTGTACTCAGGAAATATCAACTATATGGTCGCTTCTAAAAGACCTAAAACCAACACCATCAACTGACATGCTAACACAGATGAAGGAGATTCCATAAGCTTTCACTCCTATAGGAAAAACTGGAGCCAGTTCATGGCTACTCAGTGAGGAAGAATTAGTCTTCTCCAGAGATGTTCTCCCTGATAGGCTAGCCCATCTTAAAAGGTCAGCCCTAAATACACATGAGAAATGAGAAATGGAATCGGCAGGTTGTGCTTGCAAACTTGTGTACATATGCATAAATATATGAACAATTATTAAAGAATAAATGATGGCTTCAGTGGTATATAAAGCTAGAATATCATGAAAAAAAGGAACTAATGAAAATAATAAAGTGGAAGTTTTGAAGAACAGTAAGAACCCTTTCCTAGACTAAATCAGCATAGCACATATAGCAAAATAACTGTCATTGAACACGAAGATAGATTAATATATTAGCCAGTATTGGAAGAAAATGCTAATTACATGTAGAGGAAAAACTTAAGGACATTCCCCCTTCATGTGAGAAGCAGTGAAGAGTTAAGTACTGTGTGGTCATATTTTCAAAGAGATACAAGAAAAAGAAACCCTACTCCCAGAGAAAATATTCTTGGAAGTATTGGTAAAATAATGATGCTTTTAGACAAATGCACTTAGAGGATTCATAAAATTACAATGTAATAAATATTAAACAATTCATATTAGTAGAAAGATATATTATCAGAAATAAAATCAAATTCTGTAACTTCACACGTTATATAAATGTGGTCTCTAGAGATCATTTGGTGAGTAAGAAGTCATTAGTATTCAGTGATACAAAGGTCATCATGGCACTATCAGTTCCTTTCTGTTGACGGCTTTTGTATTCTTCCTGACTCTGATCTCCCCTCTGATATAATGTTGAATATTATATGTCTTGCATCTTTTGGATTCTGTGTAGGATCTTGATTTAACAACTCACCCACGTCACGTCTTAGACACAGGTTTGTTTCTCCTGTGATTCGGAGCCCACTCAGTGACCCAGTGTGTATATTGCAGTGGCTTCAGTTGTCTCTACTATGATTTCCACATTTCAGTCACAGGACTGACTTGTCCTACTTTCACTACAGTCGGGAAATTCTCCTTTGGTAGAGATTTGGGCAATGGTTACATACACCACCGAGTCACACTTAGTGTCATTTTAAAAAATCTCTTGATCAAATCTCTTTGATCACTGTTAGCATTTTATAAAATGGGAGCCTGTAATTGGTGCTGTTTGTTCCATTGTGGCTAAAAGGAGACCCGGTTCATTCATTGTTTTTTTTTTTTTCCGGAGCTGGGGACCGAACCCAGGGCCTTGCGCTCGCTAGGCAAGCGCTCTACCGCTGATCTAAATCCCCAACCCCGACCCGGTTCATTGTTAACATACTAGTACTGATTTTGATTTCAAACAGAAATCACATGGTAAATTCTAATCTTCTTGTTCCTATTTTCCTTACCTCACCTCCCCATTTTCACAAATCCTGCTTGCTTGTGTACATATTGTGAAGAATAATCCACCTGGTATGGTCATTGTAACAAATTTTATTATTGGGGATATATAAACGGGTCAGAGGTTAAGAGCACTGGCTGCTCTTCTAGAGAACCCAGGTTCAATTCCCAATATCCACGTGGTAGTTCATAACTGTCTGTAAGTTCAGATAAAGTAGCTCACACATCTTCACACAAATGTGCATGCAGGCAAAACATAAGTAAACATAAAATAATGAAAATAAATAAATAATTAAAAAGGATACACATAAAAGGAAACATTAGTGATAGGTACTGGAGAGATGGCTCAGCGGTTAAGAGAGCTGACTCCTCTTCCAGAGGTCCTGAGTTCAATCCCCAGCAACCACATGGTGGCTGGCTCACAACCATCTGTATTGGAATCCAATGCCCTCTTCTGGTGTGTCTGAAAATAGCTATAGTGTACTCATAGAAACCTTATGTTTATTATTTGCTTTTAGATATAAGATATTATTACATAATATTTTAAGTAAAATTACAGAATTCATGATTTCCATTGCCATTTCTCCAGCCCATCATATACTAAGATTTCAAACACTATATTAAAATATCACCTGAAAAAATAATATCAGTTAGGGACAGATTTTAGAGTGCCAATTATATAGTAGAATATACTGTATAACCCATATATTTAGTATTAATTTACTGAAAAGCATGGGTTGGGGATTTAGCTCAGTGGTAGAGCGCTTGCCTAGCCCTGGGTTCGGTCCCCAGCTCCGACAAAAAAAAATTTACTGAAAAGCAGATGCCTGCTTGCTTAGATGGAAACTTTCAAATTGTTAGTAATACCATGTAACTCTATAAAGGTGGCAGTTTTCTGTTATTTGACTGAGAAATGTGTGACATGCTTCAAGTGAGACAAGTAATTTTTTGCAGCTTCAAACAAGCGAAGTTATTTACTACAATTTCATATCATATGAACCACATAATTAACTGTGACAGAGGTTAAAGATTATATTTTCTTGTCCTAAAGGAAGCAAAAAAGAAAGGATATGAACTTTATTAGGTAACAAGATTTCCACAAAAAGTTAAATTACTCAAAAAAGCAATTTAAAATCTTTCATGTTTACTTCATCAAATAGATTATTCATTGATAGTAAAATATAGTTTATAAAATATTCTAAAGATCCTTAATAGGCAATAACTCAAATGACATTATAAAAATTAACATAATAAAAATATAACCAAGATCTGACTTTATGTTCTCTGGAATTCCTGCATAGGTTTGGTTGTTAAAACTTCTGCTTTCTAATAACTGATATTCTCATATGTTTTCTTATTTAAAAACTGCTGTTTTTTGATATAATTGGATCATATCCACTCCTCCACTCCACCTCACTACAGACCTAACTCTCACTCCCTTACACACTCAACATTGTATCAATCTTTTAAACCAATCTACTCTAATTTTTTTGGTCCACATATATTCTGAATTTATGACCTTCCACAGGAATGTGATTTTTCTTAGCAACCATACAGTTAAAAAAATCTGTTTTTCTTTCTTTCTGCATGTCTGTCTGTCTGTCTGTCTGTCTGCCTGCCTGTCTGCCTCTGCCTCTGTCTATTTCTATCTCTGTTTCTCCTCTGTCTCTGTTTTTCTCTTTGTTCTTCTCTTTATCTCTGTCTCTGTCTCTCTCTGTCTCTGTCTCTCTCTCTGTGTCTCTTTCTGTCTCTCTGTGTCTCTGTCTCTGTCTCTGTCTCTGTCTCTGTCTCTGTCTCTGTCTCTGTCTCTCTCTCTCTCTCTCTCTCTCTCTCTCAGCATCTATCTTTATTGGTTGGTCTTCAGCTAAAGATGAAGCTTTTTAATCATTTCCCCTTCCCTTGCTGGGATTTTCTCTTGCCTGAGCTTGCCCAAGTCTTGAGCCTGCTCTAATAACTGCTATAAGTTCGTACATGCAACTGCTTTGCTATGTCTAGAAACACTGTTTTCTTGTAGCCATTCTCTGCCTCTGTTCTTACAACACTCTTTTACCCTCACATCACAATGGGAAGAAGATGTGTGATATAGATGTCTTGTTCTGGGCCAAGCAGTCCATCATCTTTTGTTCTTTATCACTAAACATTCATTTGTAGTACTGACAGATACAAATTTAATTTTTCTGTTTTCTGATCCTTGGCCAACATTTTATTTTCTTGTATGTTCCTTTTACTTAATTACAATGCTATCCCACAGCAAGCTATAACCATATAAAACTAAACTTAACATTTTTCCTTTGTGTTTGGTATCTAATTAGAAAGACATCATATAATAGATTAAGAACCATATGTGAGTCATGTTTCCTTAGGCATATGCTAGAACAGAAATAAATCACTGGCTATAATGAACCTCAAATTTAGTTCTATTAATATAATAAGGTAAAATTAGATTTTAATTGTTTGTCTTGAGATTTATGAAAGAAGCAAGAGTAAGCTCTTGTGTGGGTTTGGTCTTGAAATTAAAAGTTATCTTGACTCTGGGATTGTTGAAATATGCAGCTGATTGTTCCTACAACTGTTGACAATACAATTTTTTGACTTAAAAATTTCCCTCATGAAAGTTTTTGAGTAGTATTGCGACAACATGTTTAAAATGTATAACCTATCTGTTGTCAACCGCGCTCCTCTTCCTTACTTGTATCTACTTCCAAGACCTCAAAGAAGGGCAATCCCTTCTGTCTGATGTCCCTGGCCATCTAGGATAATTTTAGCATAAAGGGTAGAGGAATGATTCTCCTTTGCTTTCTTAAGAAAGCTGCTGGATTTCCTCCAGTGAGTTTAAGGTTCTGTACATTTTCCAGATCAAGAGAGAACTTGGCCACATGAACCTCTGTATAAGTCAGTGAGAAAAATAATTAGATACTAAGGAAAACACTGGCTTTGTTTTCTACACACATACACATACACACACAAATGTTTCAATGTTGATTAAATGCAGGCTGCAATATAGAAGACACTCACAATGCATTATCAGTGACATTCCTTAACATCTTCTAGTTTCTCTTAAATTTGCTTCTCCTTTGCTCTGATATCTGATCCTTTACTGAGTACACATCTTCCCCAAAGGACTCTTTCCCACACTCTTTCACTGAGCTTGCTTGTAGAAAACTGTTCACAATATTAATTTTCATTTTCACATAATTCTCTTTTCTTTGTAATAACTCATTCTCATCCTTGGCTATTTGCTGTTTTTTTTTCTCTGAGGTGAAGTGGAGTTTCTGTGTGTTTACATGTGCTCTAACTTTTTACCCCTATTTATGATTCATACTTTGCTCACCTGTTCCCATGTGAGAAACTCTGTGTTCCCATAGAAAAACAAACATTCATTCAAGCATCATTTTATCATATTATTTATCCCACTTAAGATGTCAAACTAAAGCTTTCCTATTGATATAATATTCTCCAATTGTACTATATTTTTCTCTGCAAAGAATATCTCTCAGGATGTCTTACTATTTAAATCTATTTTCTCCAATTGCTCCCGTCTTGGGGAGCAGCGTGCTATGGATTATTGTTATGATCAGGATGTCAACCCAGTGTCAGAGTCTTCTCAGATCTACAGGTCCACAACCAAGCTCATTAGCTCCTTATCTTAGTTACAGTTTGCATTGCTGTGAAGAGACACCACGACCAAGGAAATGAGTATAAAGGCAAACATTTAATTAAGGCTGGCTTACAGTTTCAGTGATTCATCATCATGGCGAGGAGCATGGCAACATTCAGGAAGACATGATGGTGAAGGAGGCCAGAGTTCTACATCTTGATTCTCAGGCAGCAACAAAGGTCTGTCTTCTGCAGCAGCCAGATTCCACACTGGGTAGAGCTTAGACATAGGAGACCTCAAAGCCCACACTAACAGTGATGCACTTCCTCCAACAAGGCCACACCTACTAATAGTGTCATTCCCTGTGGGTCAAGCATTCAAACACACTGAGTCTATGGGAAACAAACCTATTCAAACCACCATACTCTTCTGTCACCATTTTCCATATCAAGAAACATGTCTTGTTGCTCAAGCCATAAAAGTGGGGGTTACCAGCGTCTGCAGTTGGCTTTTGTATTTACCTAGTAAATGCACTCCTTTATTTAATCCTTCTTTGCCACTCAAGTCAAATCATTTTCATATCAAGTAAGATGATTTTTTGAACACATTCATTATACCATGTTCCATCTAATCTCATACCCCTCTGGATATTGCCCTATTTAGTTCAGAGTCCGTAAAGATACCTGCAGGCATCCATCTGGATGATCTGATGACTTTCTTTTCTCTGTTCCCGGCAACCTCCATTTTCTCATTCAGTTGATGTTTTCTAGATCTTTTATCTTTCCTCAAAGATGATGCGTGCACCTTTGCTTCATTGAATCTGAACTCAAAGATTTCTGTCTTCCTCCTGGAAAGCTGTTCTTTGTACTTATCTTCGCGCATCTTTCTCTTTGCTCGATGAAATATCACATTCGCTGATTATTTGTTCAGTCCACTCTGTTTGTTTGTTCCAATTGCACAATGATCTCTGCTTCCTACACTCTTGTCTGCCTACTGCACAAAGTGCTAATATTCCACACAAATCTTGCTCCTTTCTCTGGTTCATTTTTAAGTACTGCAAAGTTTTTGTGAAGGCAAACATTTGTGTTTTGTTGATTTTAATACTACCAGACTCATGACAGACAATCTAAAAGTAACACTGAAAAGTTGATGTTTGGGCTTTGTTAGTCCAATTATGAATGGGAGATTAGCATCAAACTTCTATAGCAAGCTTGAAACACTCATTGTTATTTCTCCAAATCACATCAGCTTAGTTTATGTGGCTTCAACTAATAATTCTTAATTTTGATGCTACAATAGAACTTCTTTTCATTTTTGGTGTAATAGGAGAACTTTTAAAGTTAATGCGCATGGGAATTATTACAGTAAAAATAAATAATTTTCTTTTAGATCACAAATCAACAATGACATAACATTGGTTACAAGATCTAAAACCAACATGCAGCCAGTCCAAAATTTTGGTGATAGCAAACTCGAAGGTTCATCTAATAGATTCATCTTGTAGCTAGATAGGATCAAAGCAAAAGATATTCTATTTGGTATGGAGTGATATGTGATGACTATAGTAATTAAGTAATATTATTTGACTTTACATGCTCATACATCTCAATATATATAACTGTATCTATTTATCCATCTATGTATCTATCGGCATACATGTTTATTACATGTATATGTGTGTGTTTCTGAGTGGAAAACTGTGGTACTCTGCAAGCACAGCATATGGTCTTGATCAGTGAACTGTCTCTTCTGCCCTGACTAGCACATTAAATAATTGAGTTACATTTTGTTGTGAAGATGCAGAACTCAGTGGTATACTCCAGCTAAGCATGTCGAGAAGGTCCAATTAACGGGATTTTGACAGAGCAGATATAATTTCAAAAGGCTCACAGAGATATTAAATGGAGACAAAAAATATTTGATGGCTGAAAGAGGGAGGTGGTTACAAAGTTAACTAATTAGGAATATAGAAAGTGGGTATTATAGTCACACTTGGTTATATAGGGGTATAAAGTTTCACATTACCAGTGTCATAGTTAATTTTATGTATTAATTTGGTTTAGCAGTAGACTGCCCAGAAAGTTTGTGAGACATTATCATGAAGGAGTCTGTGAGACTCCTTCTAGATAAGAGTACCATTTGGAGTGGAAAGTCAGATATAAAAGATTGTGCTTCCTATTGTGAATTGACCACACTCGGTGTGTTGCAGGCTTGTTAGAACACACCAAGTGATAGTTATAACTTTGTATGCGCTTTGAGCTGATCCTCAGCTATTCCTGACTCCAAACAGAACTGAAATCTTGTGTCTTCCTGTATCTGGAATCTGTGAAGTTTCACACTAGAACGACACTGGCAACTTTCCTGCATCTCCATCTGCCCAGCTGGGGATCTTGTGTCTTGTGAGCTGTCATAATCACAGGAATTGTCTGTCATTATATCTTCTGTCTTGCCTTTGTCTCTCTGTGGCCTTTATGCATATGAACAACATTTATACATTAGATTTGTGTTTCCTGATAATTTCAAATAATACCACTAAATTATGTCCCATTTATTTGATCTCCCATCTTGTTTGAATTTAAGATAATTGAACTTACAAAGATTTTTTATATGATGTGCATCTTGTCTTCGATCCTTTAGATAATCATTTCCTTGTCGTTTTAATATCACTAAGAGTTCTCTTCCTTTCCATCTGCAACAACGTCTGCTTTGACATAGTGAGGAATAGCAGAACTCAAGTCAAACAGAAACAATCTTCATTCCTCCTCATGTTATTTTAGTCGACTGTGACTTCCTATGTACAGTTCCCTTATACTGCACTAGGCTTTCTTATCTTCATTGCCTTATCTTTCTTTGGACATCTCTTCCCACAGAACATCTTTCATTATCCTAGTATCTCCTTGTGCACTATACAATTCTCTGCCATAAGAAAACTTATCCCATTCAAATACAACCTATGATGATCCTACAGTATAAAATATAATGGGCTTTAAGAGTGTAGCAAATATACACCTTTAAAACAAAATCCTACCTTCTGAAACATGGGTCCTTATGATTATTTATTTAAAAATTATTTTAGAGTAAATGAAAATTGCCTATTCCATGTAATAAGTGAAATAATTATGAAACACCCACTGAAAGAGTAACAGTTTTCTTCACTTTCCATTTCAAGGTTGTATTTATCTTTATTTTATGTTTATGCATGTTTCATTTACATGTATGTTCATACAAAACATGCATACAGTGCTCGCAGAGGTCGTAAGAGTGAATTGGCCTCCTGGAACTGGAGTTATAGTGTAGGTGTTTGGAGGCGCCATGAGAATCCCCTGGAAGAGGAGCAATTGCATTTACCTCTGAGACATCTCTAGCCCTAAGTGTATATATTATGACGTTAACATGAATTGAAAGGATTTACATTAAATAAACAATCAAAACTGTTTTCTTTGGTGATATTAAAGAAAGAAACCTACATAATATCTAGAGCCTATATACACTTTATGGAATATTGCTAAGCAGTTCCCAAATGCTTCCTAGGTCTGTCCTTGATAACATTTTTTCCTAAATAAATGACTTTAAGGACTAGCCACTGCTGGTTGTTTAATCATATTTTGTCTGGTAAATGGAAGACGAGGAAGGCACAGCCTTTCTGGTACTGAGTCACAGCTTGGCTCTTGATCTTCGCATGAGATGAGTAAACGGATGTAAATCATTTGTCATCAAATACTTTGAAAAGCTCTTTTTCAGCAAAAAGAAATTAAACGGCAACCACTCAATCCTTTTTTAAAATTACATTGTGGGTGTTTCTGAAAGTACATTCTATGGCAGAAGTATGTGTAAGTCAGATTTTCAGTTTAGCCCCATGTACAGATTACCTTTAGCTGTCTAAGAGAACATACACACAGATATGAGAAATTTACCTCTCAACATCATTGTATGTTGGGAGAGTTCCGTCTGATACAGAAAATGTGAATTCTTCCCCATCATAATTACCAAAAATAAACAAAATAAGTGGTTAGTAAAAAATGTCTTTGAAAGATATGCCTCAGTTTGAGAAGAATTCCATAATTTTATCTGACTAAAAGTAAATTTTGCATCTTAGATGCTGTCTCATTTCCTAATATAAGAAACCTATACAGAATGAAGGTTAAATATTTGATACAATAGGATCTTGGGTTTTATTTTATTACTATATTTTACGTATAAGTGTATACAGATATATGCAGGCACACATATATGTGAAAACCAGAGAAAAGCTTTAGAGAGCAGCTTCTCTCCTTCCACTGTGAATATTGAGCTCAAACTCAAGCTTGGAGGTCTATGTGGTAAGAGCCTTTATCTGAGCCACATTGGAATACAGAATTGAAATGGATGGTTCTCTCTGTCTCTTTATCAAGGAGTCGTTTGTTTTAGCTTTGGTAGATGAAGGCAGCAGTAACAATATGACAGTCACTCATTTATCTTCCAATTGAATTTTCCAAAAGTGATGAAATGGAAGGATACAGAATTCAAAACTCAAATATTTAACATAGCGTGAGGTGTCATTTGTTAATATTGCTGTGGATATAACCATACATATATAATACATGATAATTTACCTCAGACTGTTTTGGAAATATTAGAAAGTTTTTATTTTCTGTTATAATTTAAATATTGTGGGAGGCAGAGGTAAGGGAGTGTGCAACAAAGATGAACCAAGAGCTCATTAAGAGTTAACATTTATCTGTGTATTAAAATGGTATTTTGTTATGTAATGTACACTTTTTTTTACTGAAGAGAAATGAACCAGTCAGGACTTTCATAGGTTCCCCAAAACATGATTATGAAAAATTTCCAGAGGTGGTTTCAGACACAGTTTTCTTCACTACTAATTTTACATTTATTTTCTCCGCTGTAACTCTCCTGTTTTCTACTTACTGTATGCAATTCTCTTTGATATGGTTGCTTCTTTTCATTATCTTCATTTTATATGCTAAATTAATACTAATTTTGTTGAACTTCTTGAGAGAGAGGAGAAAACAGGCCTCACCAATATGATTATGTACAAGTGGACAAGATGTAATTCAGTTTTATTGCTCCATTCTTTGCAAATCAAGATGCAAATGGGAAAGAGAAAATGCGCTTAGCAGTGAATTCATTTAATTTTGCCTTCTCTTTCTCCTTACTAGGTAATAGTAAAAGTATGTTGAACTGTGGAAACTTCCGTCTGAATGTGAATATCCACAGGACGTGAGGAGCGGCCATGTTTCAGAGTACTGAATATAATACATGAATGCTAGGTGTTGGTATGGAGAAGTAGTGTTCACCAGGGGGTCTGTGTCTGTATAAACTTGTGGTGGTCTCAAGCAATCCACTCCTAACTAGGGTAAAAACACAACGGCCTTAAAGTTATCTTTTCATTTTTCCTCTCTCAGTTGTCCTCACCCCATTTCCACTGTTCACCTGGATGAACATCACTTGGTAACCCAGGTAGGTTCCGAACTCCTATCAGTCTTCCGCATACAGAATTCCAAGTACTGGAATAACAGGAATCAGATCTTATGGTAAGCATTTCCTATTTCTTCTGTGTTTAACTCTACATGTTTTTATTTCTCTGCTATGCACACATTGGTTTATGATTATATTGCTTCTTAAAGTTCTCGTTTTCATTCTTGATCAAATATTTAGATGTGCACTCTTTCCTCACTTTGATTGACAGGACATGTGTGATGCTTTTGAACAAAGGAAAGACACCAAGAATACATAACTGATTTCTACTCTTCACTCACTGGCTATATTCTGTTCAGTTTTCGAATCATTATATTAAGAGCTCTATATTTGCTGTTAACTTTGTACTTCTGAACATTTCTTCATAGTTATCCCTAAGTGCTTTAAGATAGTTGATAACGACACTGGTGTCACTTTATTCTCCCTTGTCTAGCGTTCAACATATGAAGAGTAAAATATGTCTGCAGCACCATATACATTATAATTAAAATCTTTAATGAGTTTTGAGCTAGGCGATGTTTCAGTTTATTTTGAACTGTAGTAAAATGAAGTAAGACTTAGTCGGTATGTCATTATACACACTAGATGTAAAGATAGTGGTCACTACTACTAATTCCAGACATGCAATTGCCTACACACCAACAGAGATGGACCATTGCCATAAGTGATTGCATCTTCTGTCAGCCAATAGTTCACCAGTGGCATTTTGTTACCAGTGCACCAACACTCTGAATGCCAAGTGTCTATTTGAAGAAATCCTGCCTTCTGGAATTGCTCCCTCTAGTAATGATACTGAAATCACCATGGGATGATGATGCTTCTTAATCAACTTCAACTGGGATGGAAAAACTAAAAGGATTATCTATTTAATTCATGCCCTCCTTTGGGCTTATCTAGGTAGCTGGTTGTTTATTTGTGATGTTTAAACAACTTTATTACTGGCATATCTTTTCAGACATTTTAGCCTACAGAGTTAATGAGAAAGCTTGTGTTATCTGATATTAGTGAGTTATAATTCAGATACACATTACTCTACCCACCTCTTTAAGAATTAGCTATTATGCTTCCTAAGCTGAGGTCAGAGAAGCCTTGTCTTAAGTTAGATGGCACAACTTAGATCCTACATAGCTGGAGCATGGAGTTTGAGAATCATTTCAACAGACTAAACTTTGAGACAGAAAGTAATGTGATTTATCTAAAAGGTCAGACATTATATAAGCTAATAATATCTATAAGAAACACACACACGTATGCACACATGTTTAGATATCAAATATTTCGATTAATAAACTATGTAAATAAAATGGACATTTGTGAAATAAGAAAACCAAATAAGGTATAAGAAGATATGTGAACATTGACACTACTATACATGAAACAGAAAAGACAAATCCACAGGAACATGGAGTGTAACAGATAGCCTGTGCTAGGCAATAAAACGTTTAAAGAGACAGTTTTCCAGCAATAGTCAAGATAAGCAGATACAAAATCTCTCAGCTTTAAAACAAAAGCCCTAAAATCAGTCTTTCCCCATAATTAGTATCTGATCTAAATAGGATAACTGATTAAAATGGAGATCATAGCCATATGCCATTTAAAACAGAATTTTAAGACACTTATCTACTCCTTTATTTACTGCTCAAGGAGCAGTGGGGCTTGGTACAACAGAGCTGAAACATGAGACAGACTACAGTCTCTCTAGGCAACTTTATTCAGAGCATCAGAAAATTTATACTCCGAGAATAAGGAGATGTCATGTGAGAAAAGTGTACAATCCCAAGGGCAAGCCTCATGTGGCCAAAAAACATGTTTTTTGTTTTTTTTTTTTTTTTGGTTGTTGTTAGGTATTTTATGTATTTACATTTCAATTGTTATCCCCCTCCCACTTGCCCCTGCTTCTATGAAGACACTCCTACTCCCACCTACTCCCACCTCAACACCCTGGCATTCCCCAACACTGGGGAAATGAGCCTCACAGGACCGAAGGCCTCTCTTCCCATTGATGCCTGACAAGACTATCCTTTACTACATATGTGGCTGGAGCCATGGGTCCCTCCGTATGTACTCTTTGGTTGGTGATTTAGTTCCTTGGAAGCTCTTGGGGTGTCTGGTTGGTTGATATTGTTTTTCTTCTTATGGGGTTGCAAACCCCTTCAGCTACTTATGTCTTTCTCTAGCTCCTCCACTGAGGTCCCTATGCTCAGTCTGATGTTTTGATAGAGGCATATAGATATAAATAACAATAGCCGGTTGTAATGAATAATCTGAAGCATACTCGTTCTTAATCTGTTTCACCTGGGAGGGGTATGAAAACATTCCTAGACACGTATGTTATTGAAGAAAATGGGTTACAAGACTTTTGTCTTGGTTTCTCACAAGAATCAGAATCCTCTTCCCACGACTGACTTCTTTCTGGATTGTGCTTTGATTTGCTAAATGCATGTGATTGTTTATTCATTGAATAAGTATAGAATAAATAGGAAAGCAGCTGAAAGAGTTTTAGACTGCAAAGGAAAAAAAAAGAGTGACTAAGACATAGAGAAAAGGGGCTGCCCTTAGGATTTGGATGGAGAGGATTTTAAGAGTGTTTTTGGCTTAGTTGGCAAAGTATTTGCCATGGAAGTCAAGTACCATCACCAGAACCCAGTATACAATGTAAGGCATTGCAGTGCTAGAGAGACAGAACAGCAGGGGGAGCTCTGGAATTTGCCTGTCTGCCAGTCTCCTGTAGTCAATTGAGTGAGATCCAGCTTCAGTGAGACATCTGTCTCAAAAAATAAGGTGGATAGCAGTTGAAGGAAATACCAAGTAAATCTCAGGTCTGTGCACATATGCATGCATGTGCACATGCAAAGATAAACACACACACACATACACACACACACACAAACACAGAAAGATACATAATATTACAAATATCTTATGATTTAGCAAAGGGAACACAATTACAACTAGTAATAAATTTTCTGTAAGTACCTCTTTAAAAGAGTCATTGGAAATTTTTATGTAAACTTGGGAGGAGAAAAAAATACAGTCCTATTATTAGTCATCTACCCCTATGTTGTGACTGATATGGTGTCAATAGCCGTAGATGCATAGAGAGATAAAGTATGTTTTTTATTTTAAAAGATGCCATTTTATTGGGATTACTCCTTTTTAAAGTGCAAGGATTATCAAACAAGACTTCATGGAAAATGTGATATTTGAGCTGCATAGTAAACATAGGTAAAATCTTAACATGTGGGCAAAAAATGAAAATACTTTCTAGGGTGAGGTATCAATGAGTTCCACAGAATGGACATCTTCCTCAATATGCTTATTTTTATTCTCCTTAAGATATGATTTGGGTGTGACAGAAGGTCTGGCTTGTGCTGAAAACATTGTAGCACCTTCATTTTGAGAGAGCGAGAGGGGAGAAGGGAGAGGGGAGAGGCGAGAGGGGAGAGGGGAGATAGGGGAGAGAAAGGAGATGGGGGAGAGGAGAGAGGAGAGAAATATTCTTAGCAAACATTTTATTTTTATTGCTGTGTCAGAGTGAATTGAAGTTGTTTGAGACAGGGCCTGGCTAGTTCGTACCATTCTAGTGTAGAAGTCACAGTTCTTGTTTCCCATTCTCCTGTGTGCTAGGGATCACACATGAATTCCACCATGCCTAACTGCAAAACTTTTAAAAAATATTTCAACAACAGTTTGGAAAATGATTGTTAATGCTATTGTAATTGCATCATATTTTATAGAGAACTGGTTTTAATTCTAGTCCTATGTATGAAACAATAAAATATAGTGAGTATCTGAGGTCATGTACATTTCATTATAGCATAGTGTGCAAGCAATTTGAGCTGATATCTTTCCAGTGCTAGCTGTTCACATATCGATTCTGCAATCTTCTTCAGTATGTTTCATATATTTTATACTTTCTATAAGTCTCAGTTAAAGAATGCAGGAATACGGGTACAAGTGAAGGGGAACGGAGAGAGAGAGAAAAAAATCAACATAGCTACCCTCTTTGTAAATGCGATCCTCTCTCCATGACCTTGCTGCCTTGAATATTTTTAGATTCTATAACTGAGGAAAACTTCTCACCTCTTTAATGTCACATTGCATCTTCAGAGACATGTCTACTGCATTGGTGCCATACTGGGTATAGTCACATAAATCAATTGTTCACACACTGGGCCAATGCAGTGTAAACTGTAGATCGTGTTTTATGTTTTTGTATCCAGTTACTCTGAGATCTGTCCACTATTAGCCTAAATACCTTGGTCTGGTTTTGAAACTAAAAAGTCATTTTTTATCTTGCTTTTCTTTTCCTATGAGATACAAATAGAATGTAGATTTCAGTTAGCTAAGTTGCAACTGAAATTTCCATAAAAACGGTAGTTGGGGTATGAGAAACTTTACAAATTTAGCATTTGTGAAGACTGAGAAAAGATGACAAGGGCAGAAGGGCATGAGAGATACTTGTATGACTCAGAGTCTGTAGTGTACGAGACACGGGTATGTAGGTTTGGTTATAGTTCCATTGACTGAATTACAATATTTTCATGTAATAATACAGTTTAAATGTTGTAGCAGGAGGCTATTAATATGACTCAGTTGCCCTGGTGGCAGCGCTGTGAGCTCCTTGCTACTCGCAATTGCTATTACTTGCCTGCCGATTTTCCTGAGTTATTGTTTACTAAAATCTGTATTCTATCTTTGCTGCCCTAGACCCAGTGGGGAGAAGCTGGGGCCACTCTTCCCCAGCTCTTACAGGATTGTTATGCTCTCTCTTCTGTTGCTCTCAAATCTGGATCTTATTCCTTTCCCAGGACGGCAATTCAAAAACTTTCTCCTCCTCTCCCTCTCCTCTCCCTCTCCTCTCCTCTCCCTCTCCTCTCCCTCTCCCTCTCCCTCTCCTCTCCCTCTCCTCTCCTCTCCCTCTCCTCCCTCTCCCTCTCCCTCTCCTCTCCCTCTCCCTCTCCCTCTCCCTCCCTCTCCCTCTCCCCTCCCTCTCCCTCTCCCTGTTCCTCTCCCTCTCCCTGTCCCTCCACCCCCCCCCTCCTAGTCAGTGAATGCTAGAGTCCTGTTTCTGTTTCCCTGCCCAGATATTGGCCACAGGCAACTCTATTTACTAAGCAGAACCAATTAGGGGCAGGGACCCTCATTATCTTGTATAAGGATTCTCACACAATTTTAGAACCCAAATAACATAATGCGAACATTAGACCAAATCCATAACAAAATGTTTTTTCATATATATTAATGCTATCTGTAATTCTATAAGTACCATTGACATAATATTAGCACATGAACACATATTTAAAAATATAATCATATAATATGATTTTATGTTCTTTCTCTAAATTCATACTAGATCAAAAAAGCTACACATTGTGTGCTTGTCCCATATAAAGACCAGGCTACTGCTCTCTGGCTAGTTCTTTTGATAACAGGCCATCATTATGAAACCTTACTTGGTTAGGGTGCTTGAATTGGCCTGCTAGCAAGGGGTACTTCTCTTAGCTGGGGTACCAGGCATGTATAGGCATGTTGGGCTTGGATGTGGGTTCTAAGGATTCACATCAGGTCCGCATATTAATATAGTTACTATTCTTACTGAGCCATCTCTCTAACTCCTAAAAATTTTATTTTAAAATTTTATTTTATAATTTTTATATTATTTTATGATTTAGATTCATTGTACTGTATACGAGCAACAAACTATTTCATAAATATATATTGCAATCATAGTGTTAACTTTATATGTAAAAATAAAGTTCAAGCTTTTAACAAACTTGTGGTATATATAGACTTGATAGTGGTCCTTTTTTTGTTGTACTAAAATATTCATGGACTATATCTCAACCATATATATTTTCAACATAAATAAGGCTAGCATTTAAAACATCCTTTGCTATTACTGGAGTACTTTAGACCAATGAGGAAGTAATATATATGTATATATTATATATAAATTATATATTTATTATATATTATAATATATATTATATATATAAATTCATAGTTATTTCCATGACCCAATATAGTCTTACCTCAACTACCAAGACAACAGTTAATTTCTTGTCTCTTTTGTTAGCTTTACTACTACCAATCAAGTTTTGATTGCTTTTGGGCAAAATTTTTTGTTCATTACAACTTAAGTAAATCAGGTGCCATGCCTTATTATGCAGTGTGTAATTTTATCCAATTTCTTGGTATATTTTCTTATATAGAAATTGAGTTTTTTCTAATAATTCCCAGTCTTTAGAAAATCCTTAAACATGTTCTTGCTTAGGAAAAGTCAGCCACAGGTGATACGCTTTAGTATGGATCCCCTCACCTGCCTCCTACATCTCTTCAGTAAGAAGAATTTTTTTTCAGAGAGAAAAAAATAAGTTATCACTTTGCTTTTCAAAGGAAATGTTTCAACAAAAATGAATTTTGGTCTAAGTATGAAAGTCCGGCCTTCAGAATCACTGGGTAGATAAATGATTTTGTCAAGTTTAATGGGTGACCGGAAAAATATCTGAATTTATGATTCATATATGGGGAGAGAGGAGAACATGACTGTGGTATAGAAATCAGCCAATTGGAGACTGACTTGTAAACACATGATTAAAACCAACACGCTATTATCTAAGAAGTTCATTCTTAGGACCCATAAGTTTGGGATCTCACTAAGTATACCATGTAAGGACGCTATAAAATTTTGATGAATTATCAAATATTATTATACAATTAGAGGGCCACTCCAGACTGCAACAAAAATATTTAAAGAATATTAATCTGGGGAGATGGCTAAGTTGATAAAGAATTTACTGTGTAAGGCTAAGGGCCAGGGTACTGATCTTCACATGAAGGGCCTCCTGGGAGCCAATTGTCTCCGCACGTTCTTGAGGTAGAAACAGGGGATGTCTTGAACAGGCTGGCTAGCTAGCTTAACTATATCTGCAAGCTCAGAATTCAGTGAAAAGCCATGCCTAAGTAGAAATCATGTGAAGCATGATCAAGGAAGATACCCTACACTAACCTCTGATCTCCATGGAGGCACAGACATGTTACATGCTTGCAAATGCCTTGCCTATCTGCTCATATTCATATGAACAAGTATTTACACATGTGCACACATAGGAGTATCTAGGCTCCGAGTTTCATATGAGGAGTCCTTATATCATGGTTTCTCACAATGTTATGAAGATACACACATATCATCAAGAGAGAAGTCAGGCATAGATAAGAGGAACCCGGTGTGCTCACCTCTGACAGTGAGTGGTGATCACACAATAATCAGTAGGAAAGATATCAGAAGTAAATTTTAAGAGAAAAAAATTAAGGAAACCTGTGCCACTGTAACCTTTTCAACCTTCCTGAAAGAAGAGTAAGATATAGTGTTTACTTTTCCAAAGTGAAAGTTCAATTAGGTTATAGAAGACTTAGACAAAGTGAGAGTGGGAGTTGCTCTTTCAAATATAGATGGATTACTTTGAACTCTGGATCTTTATAATATTAAGGTTTCTTGTGTGTAATTGCATAGTCTTGGCAAATGCCATCAAGGCATATTCCATTCTAATTTAGGCTGATTAATTTGAACAGACAATGTGAAACATTTAGCAATATAACAATTGAAAATTTCTTAGTTCTCATTACACTTATATGACTTCTGCACAATTTTCTTATTTAGAGTAAGAGTTCTGACTGCCTGGCTGTCTTGGATACAGCAAACGTGTTTGGTACTGAAGATTACTGCTGAATCATAGCTACCTACAATTGGTGTTTGTGACGTGAACTAGCTTCACGGTGCTAAGTTCAAAACATTTTTACTTTTAGTGATAAGATTTTATGCATCCTTAATTCAGGCAACATTCCCTTAACAATACATTTTGCAAAATATTTATACCTGTTTTTTTAAGTCCAGCTAACTCAACAATATGTAGATATGCCATGTTACCTGTTTGAACTGTTCTCTGAGTAGGGCTTCAGTGTCAATGCTCTGTTTAAAGCCTATCCTGACATATTCACAACCTCCTATCTTCATGGTTCAGCACTGCAGAGGAGAGCATTCTGTGGTTCTGATTCATGAGTATTTTGTTTTGCTATAATGTTCAAATAATGATCTGTTTAATTTTCTTTTTCCTACAGGAGTAAAGAAGCCCACTCTCCTATCAAGGTCATTACTGAACTCAATGGCTTCAGTTTAAAAGCACAGAGATGCCATCTAGCAGCCACTGTCAGGAATTTCCTGTGCAGAAATGTTCCTTTGTCATGAAAGTGAAAATTAAGCAATTTTGAACAGGTTTCAGTTTTAACATTTTACCAGTTTGCTGGTGATGAGGTATATTTCCTATAATTTAGAAATTCCATTACAGTGAAGCTGATTGACAGCTCTTAAAATAGGCAATGGCATATGCTCTTGAGTTTATGCTTTTCTAGAAGGATTTCTAGAAGCTTGTTAATTAGACTTTAATTAAGAAAACAAAATTCAAACACATTTACTGAGGGAAAAATCAATATTTTATATGGAAATACAAATTATTAATTAGTGGCAAATTGCCTACCTTTGGCTAGCGAATGTTAATCTTTCCAATTCTGTAGTACCTTAGATGAGAGAAAGGAAATTAAGTATATGCAAAAAGTGGAGTCAACTTCAATCCCAAAGCGGGGGATCCATAAAGCAGGCATTGTGTATATAGTCTTTGGTAAGACACAATTTGCACTAGTAATAGGTAATTATCTTCTACTTAAAAATTAAATAAAGCAACACAGAGAGATGTAGAATGGAGCTAGCTGATGTAGGTAGAACCTTGTATCTTAAAATATTTTCAAATTTCAAGAGATCTCCTCCTGTGCCTTTTTATCTGTATCCATACATAATTATATTCACACTTAGAGCAAACACAGAGTATACAATGGCAGAGAATCATAGAAAACAAATTTGTTTTGCATTGTATTTAGTATTTAGTATTATTTTCACATAGAAAAAATATCTGGTTAGAATTTCTAATTATTTCAGTGGCATTTCCTAAGAAATGTTTTTGTCAAACTGCAGTCATCTGAGATACTATACCTTTACATTTTGATTTCATCAAATATAACTTTTTACAACAATCCCAATCTTTAAAAACTTAAACTTTTAACCTGCAAAGAACTAGATTAAAGTTGAGAAAATGTTAAGTTTATAGCCAGGTTGACAATTATTTTGAGGACCTAGTGTTACTATTTGAAATGTTTTGTTTGATACAGCTTGTTAAACAGAATTAGTTTGGTGAAACACAAAATTAGGCTCTATTCACTCTCATAAAAATGATATTTTGTCTACAAATCCAAAACATTTGTAAATTAAATGACTTAGCATTATGTTTTTAATATTATTTATTATTTCATGTAAGATGTCATGCCATGGTCTTTTAATACTATTTCAAAACATCTGGAATCTGAGCACCGTTTGGAAAGTGAATTGGTTCCTCTTCTCCCTGGATTTCTCAGCTCAGTGCTACCAAGCATTTAGAGTTCAGACTGACCTAATTGAAAAGTTTTAAATCACGGAATAATCATATAGGTCCTAAAATATAACAAAGATCAAATTAACCAAAGCAGAGATGCTTATTTGGGGAAATCAACTCTATACAAAATAAGATGTTAAGAAGTAACTGCAAATAATGATTGTACTTATACATTAAAGATCCCAGACACATCCAATCAATCATACATCTGTCACCAGGAAGCCACACTTCCCATTTCTCACAGAAAGCCATAGCCTATTTTAAGTCCAGGAATTTAGTCTGTTCTAATTTATTAATTGTGCTTTTTAATGTATACTTTTCAAGATATTGTAAATTAGATAGATGAGAAAATGTAGGCACATGTCTTAGCCAATATAATGTGAGAAACAGAATGGAATATGTTACTATGAGTGCACAGACATAAATGGAAAAATAAAAAATAATATATAAACAAAGTGATGATGTTTTGTCCAGTATAAACCGCATAAGAGCTATACCTCAGTATATACAATATACCATTTGGCTTGTTAACATGGCTCTCACACAGTGTTTGAAGCTTTCAAAAATGTCAGTGTCAGGACAACTACAGGTTTACAATAAAACTGATTTACTTTATTCAGATCTTTCTATACCTTAAATATGAAAAGCCTGCAATATTATACCATCATAATTTTATACTATATACTAGGATAGGCTTTGAAATATCACATCCAGGAATAGATTGTTGTTAGTTATGCCTTCGTTGTGGTCAATTGTTTCCTTTAATTACACAGACAATGTCAAACCATATGATAACTTTAAAGAATTCGAAACACAGCATTGGGTGGCTTTTATACGGCATCATTTTTCTAACCATGTCATGTTGCTGTCCACCAAGTAAGTATGTAAAATCATCAATGCTTTTCATACCTTATTTTAGCAGTTGCCTTATCCCTTACTCTAGAGAACTATGCTTTTCTTAGAATGCTTGCCTCTCAGAAATGACCATCCTCAATAGGCTTTCCTCACACATCGCTGAGAACAGAGTTCCATCGCTCCCTGCTTTGTACCAGATGAGCTGAGCGTTCGCTTTCATTGCTGGATAATTTACAGAGTTCCACAGCTATATCGTAACTCATCCTTTCCACTGCCCTCCTTAGTTTAACAGGCTTCTCACTTCCTGTCTCCTAACACAGATCACCAGAACTTCCTTGGGATTCCCTAATTTTTTTTTTTTTCAGTAAAAGAAAAGACACGCAAAGTCCCTCTCACGATGTCTCTCGGTCATGCAGATAGTGTATCTTTGCTGTTCTGTCCTAGGTTACAAGCAGCCTCCCCAATGTTTTGGACACAAACCGCAGCAGTCGGCGATGGGAGTATTATTGACCAGCATCAGCTGGAAAACGCTTCTCTGCTTTCAACAAAGAGAAAGCTCACCATCGAACACAAACACAGGCTTATAAACTGCATTGTTTCTGCTGCAAACTCCCTTGCATGACCCGTCCTACTTCAAAAGAGAACATTAAGCAGCTGGACAGCGAAAAAGCTAAATCCCCTGGAGAACCGCATTGCCTGCTACCCATGTACAATATCTTCACTCTGGTCCCTCCCCCCTCACACCAGGACACTACCTTAAGAAGCTAGCCCTCTGGTAGTTCACCTTGTTATTCTCCAAGCTCTGTGGATGCTTTAGATACCACAGGGTCGCTGAAAGAACAGTCCCCCATGCCGTTTTGGACATTTCCCCGCATCTTGATCAGGTCGTTACATTTTGCACATTTATTTTAAACGAGTCAAAATATTGCCCCTACCTTGGAAGGATCTAATCCAGCAAGTAAAGACAGAAGAAGGAGGTTGAGAAGGCTGGACCTCGCCTGCATTCTGATGTGGGTTTTTGCCTCTCTTTACTCTGTTTTATGTAGCCACTTCACTCACTGCAGAGACCTTTCCCACGTCAGTTGCACTTTCTGCCTGCCAGTCAGAGAAGAGTGGAAAGAGGCAGAGGCGGCGGCGGCAGCAGTGGCAGCAGCAGCGGCAGCAGAGGCAGCCGCCCTGGGGGGCGATCATTCCGCAGGCATCTCAGAGTGGGGAGTCCTGGAGCTTAGAAGGCTGGGACGCGCTGCCGCGGGTGCTGGCCGAGGTGCTGAAGCGCCTCCACCTGGTGCGCCCCGGTCTATCCTCTCCCCTTCTGTTAGACAGCCAACCCACCTCAAAAGTTTTGACTCAAAAGGATAGAGTAATTGCTGAGAGGTGTGGAGACCTGAGCAACGGATATGACATCACTACAGCTGCTGGGGTTTTGTACGTTGTGGGGGTAGTGGGGGGGGGAGTGGTATTTTGAGGGAATTTGTTAACCAAAGGACTCTTACGCTCCAGTTCAGCCTTTGCTGGCAACTTGAGCTGCAGAGAGTCAGCTGTACACAGTATTATGAAACAGGCGCTGCACTGGAACCTTCTGTCATTGACAGAGGACTTGCTTTAAAATTTAGTGATTTTGACAAAGTTTGCAAGGGAACCGCCAATGCGGTTATTTTTTTTTTTTTCTATTCAAGGCACATGTTAAAAATAATAGATTCCTCTAATTATTTAGATATGTGTATGGCTACTTACAAATACTTAATTGAAAAAAATGTTTGGGGTTAGGCAGTGTGCACTTTTATTTGGGGAGTGGAAGGAGATTGCAAGCTTGAAAATACATTGCAGGAATATTCGAAGTGGCTTTGTATTTTCCTTTTGGATAGATAGACTTCATTAGTTACTCCAACTGAAATGTATCCTCATATCCATACATTCATACCCAAATACATAGTCTTCTGATCAGTCTGATTTGTGCTTGCATTCGAGGAAAAGACAATATCTTTGAGGGGCACATCGTGGGGAGGCAGAGTAAATGATTTGTAAGCTTTGAACTAACCAAAAAGCATTGTGTTTTCCAGAGCAGAGTCACATGTGGGTGAGTGGATGGGGGTTGGGGGGAGACAATAGGCAAGGAAAAGCAAGATTCCCTCTCTCACTGTGAAACATATGACTACATCCAGACAACTCTCTATGCCTGGAACATAAGCAATGCAAATGCTATCAGTGAGATGAACAGGCGGGAGGGTTTGTCAGCCACTAGAACAACTGTCCTCATTCAATCACATCTGCCACAAAATAGCCACTATTGGTTTTTTAAAGAGGTAACATGGAGTTAAGAATCAAGGTCTGCAAACCAGAGCTATAGATCTTGCGTATGTGTCCTTTCACATTAAGCAGAGAAATTGGTTGAGGAATTAGACACATAGTGTAAACAAAATATCCTCTAAATTTTCCCTAAAACTGTCCCATAACTGAAAACAGCAGTTAGTATTCTAATGTTTAAACAGCTATATGTGCAGAAGTTTCATATTATGTTACTTCCTATTAACGTGATATTAACCATGTCTGCCTGTGTATAATCACTTTGTTTTATGTTTTTCTACAAAATATAAATGACATAAAGCAAACTCCTTGAAAATTTAATTATGAAGGGATGCATTGTATATAATAAATAGACCACAGAATAAAAAAAATGGATAAAATTGCTTAGTATTTAATAATAACCCAATAACCATGACTACATAATTTCATGTTTTCTGTGATAAAAACAAACGGTTCTCCTGGGACTGCAGAGTTGTGTTCATATACTTTGGGATAACTTTCAAAAGCATATTTATAGCTAGCTTTTCATTTACAACTGCTTTTGCAAACCAATTTTCATTCCACTGTTAACATGGCATAACATGAAGTCACAGGAATACCTGTTGAGTAAGAGCATATATATATAGTCTTAGCATCGTTATTCTCACTCATGTCAAAAAACAACTTCGATTAGACTAAACAATTAAAAATTAAATTCCCAAATGGTGACACTTTACACAATGTTCCTTATTAGTTAGTCTTAAATGTTTATAGTTTTCACATGCTTTGAAAACTAGATAATAAAAAATTTAGTCATTTATCTTCCTAAAGTATTTTATAATGAAAGCATTTTATTTAAAAACAACGACCTGACAACAGAAAATATAATACACTCGCTTAAATGTTGGAAGATGAACTTAAAGCACACAGAAAATGAAAGATGAAAACATCATATAAATTGTAAATTTCAAGATCAACAAGTATTCCTGTAACAACATTTTACCCCTAGAAACAAAATATCTTGAGCTCAAGATTTACAGTGTCAGTAATTGAAATTAGAATCTTATGTAGATATTTCTACAGCTTCATGTTTTCTGCATTTTGCAGGTCTGGAGTAGCATTTGTAATAAAGAGTTAATAAGACAAAATGTATGCAAGCTTGCCATGAAGAACTGATAGGAGACGTTGATGATATCTAGAGATCCAAACCGAGCACTGCATGGTAATTACAATACAAATGAAAACAGATGATCAGAGAATACTTACAGCACACTTCTTTAAGGGAAGCTCAGTCATTTGTAGAGAACAATCAAGTTCAGTAATAAATCAAAGCTCTACTAAAGCTGCCACTGCACAACAAACGCTGTAAAGAAAGCCGCAGATATTCACCAGCATCCTACCTCCCTCTGGCTCCCTGCTAATTTAAGACACCCCAATTGCTTAATTTCTCGAAGTAGATTTCTTTTCCTCTCACTTAGTCATTTGTTTTGCGGCCATGTCCTATCACATTTCCATACAATCAATTTAATGACACTGAGGTCATACAGTGTAATGTATCTGTGTATCTATGGAATATTTCTAGTGTAATGGAGAAAGTCTATGTAGTGCTTCCCACTTTTTATCTCCCCTTAGTAAATCCAAAGAGTCATTAACTTATAGAAAATAAATGTAATGTCTATTTTGTTTGTCTTGTGATTTCTGATTGGTGACTGCAGTCAACATGGAACATATTATAAAATATAAACATGAAATGTATAAAATATGTAACATTGATAAATCTTGAATTTACAGTAGATACATGAAAGTATTTTGTACTTGTATAAACCTTTTAAAATTAGTCTGTTATGCCTACAATGGATAGAAATTATTTAGAAATCTATGAAGCATAATCAAAACTTTAGTTAATACCACTAAAAGAGTTTCAAAATGAGTCTGTTTTCTTAGATAACACTAAGAAAAATTAATAACTTTAAAATGTGTATACCTGATATTTCAAAGAAAGTTCTTATTTACAGAATGCATTTACATAAGCATTTTAAATCTTTCAATACTGTTTGGATGACAGCCTGTAGTATAACGCTTTCATTTTTTTTATAGTACTTTAGTATTTTAGGAGTATCTCAGTATGTTTGAAAAATCCTATAGTATTTTGTTTTTTTTTTCATCTTTATTAACTTGGGTGTTTTTTTAAAGTATTGAAGTATATCATATTTCTTTTATTGGGGTGAGTGAAATACATCCCAAGTTATTTGGGCCATCTCCTCATAATCTCAGGACACAAAATTACCAGTACATTCTCTCTGGGCCAATCCAAGAAGACCTAGAAAACTTTTCTACAATCAGGAGATAATTCGTTCTCCTATGGGACAAACTCCAGTATACTGGGGACATGGAGGACACTGGCCTTTGCTCATTACTATTATTTCCAATCAACTTGGGTGTTTCTTATTTACCTTTCGATTGTTATTCCCTTTCTGGTTTCCAGGCCAACATCCCCCTAACCCCTCCCCTTCTGTATGGGTGTTCCCCTCCCCATCCTCCCCTCACTACTGCCCTCCCCCCAACAATCACGTTCACGTTCACGGGGGGGGGGTTCAGTCTTGGCAGGACCAAGGACTTCCCCTTCCACTGGTGCTCTTACTAGGCTATTCATTACTACCTATGAGGTTGGAGCCCAGGGCCAGTCCATGTATAGTCTTTGGGTAGTGGCTTAGTCCCTGGAAGCTGTTTTATTTGTAACCTAACATTGAGAAATTTCATGCTTAAAAACATGAGAATTATCTAAAGGCAATATAAACCTCTAGAATTTGGGGTTTATTATGTATTCATTATTTAAGTGAAAATTGTTGAGATAATTCCTAATGCCTTTGACCTGTAAAGTCTTCTCACACTATTTCTTGTTGTATATTCTGCTTCTCTGGTTCTTCAGATAATAGTTTTCATTGTTCACTTTTAAACTATTTCTACCTAATCCTCCACTCCTCCTAACTGCTATAAATTAAGAATCAGACAATTACCTATTATTTTGTTACTGTTATGTCTACTAGTTATGAGTTTTATTCCTATATTTAAATATATTATGGAAAAGATCTTTTGTGTTCAAACACCTAGAGCAATGTCTGGCTTTTGGTTGTCATTTAATCAATAAATGATTAAGGAATTAAATAAATGAATGAGATAATTTTCTAATTACATCATATACAGTATTTACATATACAATCTTTGCTAGATGCTGCTGATTAATTTCCTGTGGCCACCTCAAACAGTTTTTTCAGTCATTATTTTATCTCTAGTATATCAATTTGAGACATAACTTTTCTCTATCGCAAAGAGGCCTGGAAGTTACAGAAAGCGAGAAGAGATATAGCAAGTTAACAATGCCAAATGAAAAAGAGAAAAGAAAATAATCATCATTTTGTTGTTCAACTCTTCTTTTATATAATCTGGTAATTAGTCTATGCAATTATTTCTTTTTATGGAAGTTAAAAATTAAGGACAGCTTTTTAAGTGCAATGATAAGGTAATGTGAAGTAGAGGGCAGTGGTGGATGAGAATACCAAGTTCAAAGGTCCAGTGACAGAGCCTCCCCACCATGTTCAAGGCGCTAGGATTGAATAGCAATACCATTAGAAGCAAAACCAGATTATCAAAAAGTTATTAATATATTATTTATGAATAATAATATTTTGAGGTAAAATCATATTGGTATCAAGTATCCAAAATTTAGACAATCTGTTATTAAATGAATTGATTTTATTTTCTTTTTACTTTAATTATATATGATATTATATATATATACATATTATACATATTGCCAGTGTTTGTGTGTGTGTTTGTGTGTGTGTGTGTGTGTGTGTGTGTGTGTGTGTGTGTGTGTGTGTGTGTGTGTGTGTGTGTCTTTGTGAGAGTTTGGGTGTACTCCAGGAGGTCAGAGCACAGCTTTCAAAGTAAATTTTCTCTTCTCACATGGGATCCTCTGATAGAAGTCAAGTCATTAGGCTTGCACACTAGAGATTTTGCGCTGTGAGCCATTTCCTCTGACCTCAGGTATTTATTCTTCACAATGCCCTCTGCAAACACTTTCACTAATAGAAATATTAAAGCATGCACTCATAATTCCTCCCTTTTTTTAAAACAAAAATGGCATGTATTCACTGTGTATGGTAGAGTCATAAGCACATTGCCATGCAGGTGCTAATATAAAATATGGTCTGAACACATAGACCTAAGATTTATGAACCCCCTTTTCACCCACCCAATCTCTTAGTCCCTTTTGTTTCCTAGACAGTTTCACTTGTAGCTTCATGTAATATTTAATTCACGATTTTATGTGTCTATATAAAATGCAAGATCGACAAATAAGAGAAAACATGTAATGTTTGTCTTCCTGAGACTGAATTTATTTGATTGTTATGATAATATGAAGCTATAACATTTTCCTGCAAAATGACACTATTTAATTTGGTTCATGCCTGAAAAAAATTAATTGTGTAAATGTACCAAGTCTTCATCTATTTATTGGTTTACAGAAATCTAGGTAGGGTTCTTGCTCTTCTATTCTGAATATGTACAGTAAATGTTATTATGCAAATATTTCTGGGGTATGATGACTTAGTGCCCTTTGGATAAATGCCCTCCGGTGGTTTAACTGGGCCACAGGGAATGTCTATTTTTAGTATTTTAAAGGAACTTCCATACCAATTTTGACAGTAGCTACCCTAAGTAACATTCCCACAAGCAGCATACAAATCTTCCCTTTCAAAATATATTCGTAATTATATCTCAACACTTATTGGAGATTATTAGAATGCTGCCTTACCACAAAACAAGGAAAAGACAAAGCTGATTGATGACTTTCTTGTTTAAATTAGTTTTAACAAATTGCCATTTTTAACTGAGTGCTTTCAACACTACAGAAACAAACTTCCATTGGGTTTGACAAAGCACTCATGACTGTAGATAGCAGGAAATGGTGCTATTGAAAACAAAGCAAATACTGTAAATCAAGTATAAATTTGTCTTAAGCAAGAATGATGGACTAATTAAAGCATGCAAAAATGCTGATTTGACAAGTATTTTTGAATTGGGCTTTGAAGGCAATGTCATTGGCTTAGCAAATTTGTGAAACTTAAGATTATACAAAAGTGAATTTATGACCCCTCTCCAAATGGATATTTATCTATACACTCTGATCTACCCAATAATCATGTTCTTTTCAATGCTATGACAGTCTCTTGATTTTTATGAGAAACTCCCAGCTTGACATCCTAGAAGTTCTACAAGATGATAAAGTATACCAATCCTTGCTGTAGATCGCCTGGCATAGAACAGCATGAAATTTCATTGACTTTTGATGGTTCATAGAGTTTAATGTCCAGTCCTTTAGTACTTAGTCACAAGATAGAAATGTGACTGGCACATTTTTAGGCTAATGAGACTATACCATGGGTCTTTTTTTCTAATTAACTTTAATCTTTGCAAATCCATGAATTCAGGTTCAGCAAAGAGATGATCATTTATATAATCGCAGCTGAGTGTTTAATAAGAATGCACAGATCCTTTCAAAATGCAAATCTGATCCTTCAGAAATCCTTTAGTGGCTCCCCATTGACTTCATGACAAAAATACTTCTCTTAGCATAACACACAGGTTATGTGCATGTACCCAGGTCTCCTTAGTATCAGCTCTCCTAACTGTTAGATGAAAATATTCCAACTCTACTGATTGACTTGTAGCTCTTGCAAGCTGCCACATAATGTTAACCATAGGCATTTCAATAAGTGGTAGCTTGTTTCAATTTATTTTCCTATCTTCTGTATTTGGTTTTATACTTCAGTTCACTCCACACTTCCTTTCAGGTTTTTACACAGCCTCATCTCTGACATAGGGCTCCTGTTTCTGCTGTGGCACTTGCTACTTTTAGTGGTGATTATGGATCTGAACCTCCATTTCACTCACTAGCCCTGGAATAGGTTAATATCAAGAACTGTATATATCAGATCTCTTCCTACATCCCTCACCATAGTACCAAAAATGGTCACTAAGTAAAAGAATAATGCTTGAAAATTTGTTCACATTTATATTTAATAAAAAAATCATTGAGGCAGGACCTTAAAACCTGTTTATTTAAAGAGAGATATTTAAAAGAACGCACACACACACACACACACATGCATGCACACATGCCTACACATACACATGTGCACATAAATACACACACACAGTCATACAAGAATTTCTGCAAAAAAAAAAAACTTAAAAGGAATTCCAGAAACATGTTCTTTCCCTCCAAAATCCCAAGTGAACAATGTCAAAGGTAGAAAGAAAAGACCTAAGAAATGATCACCATAGAAAGTGAAGGACTCAAACAAACATGAGTGTATGTTGACTCATAAGGAGGAAATTCTTGTTATGTTCCCATGATACGAGGACTGTATTGTCAATTACATTACTGTTACCTTTTAAAACATTTTGTTATGGAGACATCAGAAGCAAAAATTTAGTTTTGGCATATTGTATGTTTTAATATTCTGCATGATAATTGACCAGAGAAAACACCGAGGATGAACATGGGCAGTTTACAATAGAAGAACAAAGAAATTTGTGATTCAAAGAGATTACAGCTAAACACAGGATAAAGAATTGCACTCTCCGTCTACCTACAACCTAAACTCAGTATTGGTTTAGATAAGCATTGTAAAGAGTACTGTATTCCTTGAAACATAGGGCGCAGCACAATGGAATAATTTTCTCTTCATATTAATAAGATTTTTAAGATAGAATGGAATCTTCTTCCACCAACAAAATTTAAAAATATTTGATGGTTACAAAAATTAATTGTTCCTTATACCTGTCTAAGAATGTCTAAGATCAATAACACAAGTGGTAGCTTACACTTGTAAGAACTTGGAATAAGGGGACTAATCATTTATTGCTGTTGAAAGTTGAAACTTGTACAGTCATTATCAAAATCAGTGTAACGGTTCCTCAGAAAGATGGGAACTGATCTACTTCAAGATGCTTTTATGACATTCTTGAACATAAACCCAATGGATGCTCCAGCCTACCATAAGGACACTTGTTCAAATGTGTTCTTTGTTGCTCTATTCACAGTAAGCAGAATTGAAAACAACTTAAATGCCCCTCAAGAGAAGGAAAAGGTGGTACATTTACACAATGGAGCATGACTGACTCCACTGTTAAAACTGACATAAAATTTACCAGCCAATGAATGGAAGTAGAACTCATCCTCAGTGATTTAACCCAGACTCAGATAAATAAGGTATGTAATCACTTAAATGTAGTTAATTATTAAATAAATGATAACAATCTAAGGACCAAGAGAAGTATAGACCAAGGGACTAGAAGAACACATAATTCTCCCTGAAAGTTGTTGGCAGAATAGAATAGATTTTGTGAGTGGACTGGAGAGTGGGAATGACAAACTGGAAGGTAGAGTGGGAGTAGTAGGGAGGGGAGGGAATGCTGGGAGAGACAGCTAGAATGGAGGGCATTTGAAAGTGCTGTGTAACCAATGCAGTGAAGACTTACTAAAACACATAAAAGCTATCTTAATGAAGTCTCAAAATACTAAGGAATATGGAGTCTTAGTTGGCCATATAGGCACCAAATGAATCTTATATTATTGGGACTGAGTTAAATCCAATTGAGGTGTTGATTTTTCACCAAATTTGATGTGATGGCTTTTGTTTTAGCTTCTTGTACTTTATTTGATTATGTCAATGTTTACTTCTTAGAAGTCTCTTCTTTTCTAAGGAGATAGAGAAGTGGAGTGGATCTGGATGAGATCAGAGGTGGGGGGGAATAGGGAAGAACTGAGGGAGGAGAAATGGTAATTAGAATATATTGTTTAGAATATATTGTATGAAAAGCCTATTTTTAACAAAAGGAGAAAACGATAAAATGTTTGCTTAATTCTAATAATTAGATTAAAAATCTTATAGGTGACATAGTTCCCAATAGTTGGAACAAGAATGGGTTAGATCTATGTTTTATTAGAACAGAAAAATCAACACAGGTTAGGATGACAAAATAGTTTTGGGTAGAGTTAAAAGAAGTTGATTTCCCAAGTTACATATTTGACCAGATTCAGCTTTTCAGTAAGGTCATAGGATAATCACATAGGCTGAAGAATCTTAGAAAAAGAAATATATTTCGTTTTTTCTCAGTCTAATGGGACACAAGAGGAAAAGGTATACTGGGTAAGGAACCGACTAAAATTGCCAGTTAAGAAGACAAAGTACTACAAAGGGTAGGCAAACAGCAATTCTGTTCTTCATTCTAGGGGGCATGCAGTCTATATTAAACTTAGCTGGTTTTCTAGACTAAAATCTAAGCAGCTTATTTGTCTGCTTAGATGTTCTGAAGGACAATAATGTCGTACAAACCTCTAATGCTTTTAAACATTATGCATAGCAGTCGGTCAGAATTTTCTATGTATTCCCAGAGGAAACATGTGTAACTGAAACAGGTATGTACAGATAAAATATTAAGGAGTATTAATAAGTACTTTAAAATTATTTTTAAAAGAATGCTAAAAATAAAAATAAAGAAAGAGAAAGCACAAATTGAATAAATAACTAATTTAACCATAAAATAGGATCTGTAAAAATGAAAAGAGATATTATTAGACATCAAAAACATAAACTAGACATAACAAGACAAAACTTTTTAATATAATATTTTCTTTAATTTTTTGGAAAATTTTATTCATTTATTTATAGACTATTTACTCCCCTGTCCTGCCACATTCATGGATCCACTTTTACCTCCCTATGAACTTTCAACTTCCCCTCTTTTTAAAAAAAATAACCGACCTCAAGAATTTTGTGCTGACCTAGGTTGTGGTTCTCCCATTGGTGAATGGTATACCTACTAGGGTTCACGACCTTAAGAACAAGAACAAAATTGTCCCTCCTGCCCTCTGAAGCCATCACCAAGACGATTTATAATCATAATTGTAGACTGAGAATGGAAAAGTCAGCATTAGTTTGAATTAGTCTGAGCAAAAAGTGACTACAGAACCTTTAATAAAACAACAACAACATTGAAACAAGTTAAATTAATTACAATCCTATATGAGATTCACAACATCTTCTTTGACCTTAGTAAAATGACATAGAAGAAATTATCCTGTCCCTACATCTTGGAAGCTCAGCAATATGGTTCCAAATAATGAATGTGTCAAAGGGTGAAACAAGGGAGATTTTCTTATCATAATATTAAAAATGGAGATACATATCAGGTTTATGCACATGGACATAATGCTTTCCTTAATAAAACACATGCTTCAGAAAGAATAGCTAGATATTAATATTCTCAATTTCAGTCCATAGGGGCTAGTGAAGGCTGGCAAATAAAAACACAGGAAGAATAAAGAAGAGCAGAGACTCATCCATCACGAATCCATATTTAATAGAAATTATCCTTCAGTCCAAATCATGCTCTTTGAAATAGTTGATCATTTTATAAGTTCTGGCAAGAATTACTAATACCTCTCTTCAAAGAGCAGTATTTGAATTCTTCATACTGACTTAATAACAAAAATTATATTTCCAGGTCATTTCTACAAGGTAATTTTAATATGAAATATTTGAAAATAATAATCATTTGAAATTCATATTTTACTGGACTTGTGGGGAATCGAATGTTGAATGTGTATGAGATATCTCTGGGATTGAAACCAAATCTTAGTACAAAATAAAAGGATGTTTCATGTGTATTTTACATACACAACTATAATGATCCATTGGAAATGCTGAGCGAATTTTGTTTGCATTTTGACTGGGAACCTTTACATGAGGTCAGATGCTGTGATATTGTGTTAGCTCTCAAAATTTTTGGATGCCGAATTGAATCTTTAAATTTAATCTATGTTTTTAATTTTCCCACTGCTCAAGACAAAAAGTGACTGCATTTGATAGTGTTCACATTTATCATTTTCAATTGAAAAAGCAAATTGACCAATAAAAGTGTTTTTTTTTAAAAGCAAATGAGGGCTGGAGTGATGGGTCAGTGGTTAAGAGCCCTGACTGCTCTTCCAGAGGTCCTGAGTTCAATTCCCAGCAACCACATGGTGACTCACAACCATCTGTAATGAAATCTGATGCCCTCTTCTACTATATCTGAAGACAGCAACAGTGTACTTATAATAAATAAATCTTTAAAGAAAGAAAATATAAAAAAATAAAAAATAAAAAAATAAAAAAGCAAATGAAAACTGACAGTTTATGGCAAATGAGAAAGAGATATTTTCTATGGGGATGTGGTCACTTGAAAATTGATCACATCCCAATGCGTTTCCTTACATCTTTAAACACGTGGCCATCACTCACTCTGTTCATTGATATTGATGATAACACTAAAAAAATGGAGGATGTTGGGGCTGGGATGTGGCTTGTGGATTAACAACTGAGTGTTAAGAGCACTTACTGATCTTGCAGAGGACCTGGGCTTGTTTCCCAGAACCAACGTAGGTACAACCGCCTCTAACTTAATTTCCAAGGAAGTTGATATCCTCTTCTGGTCTCTGTAGGCACCATGAATGCACACTGTTCATATGCATACACACAGGTAGAACATCCACACAAATAAACATGAATAAATCTTATCAAAATTCAGACATGAAGTCAGGAAGAAGACAAGTAGTGTTTCTGGAGGAGCTGGGCAGAGGTAATGATGGTGCGAGGATCAAATTATATTATGATAAAACCTAAATTATTAATAAAAATCAATATCAGAAATAGAAAGACAATATAAGTACCACATATATAATTGTTAAACTGATAATTAGGATTTAATAAGAACAACCTTAAAATGCAGATGAAAAAGACAAATTATTAAAAATTTACAGTCTTCCAGAGCTAATACAAATATTTAAAAATGTTATCTATTGAAAATGAAAAAGTATCTTAAAAACACTAACATGCATAAAAATTTAGGCCAGATATCTTCTCCTTTAAATTCTATCTTCAAATGATTAAGGAAGAAGTAATAACAATCTGCATAAACTCTTCCTGTCAGTATCACATGGAGAAGAAAATTCCTAACTACAGACTCTGACAGCAAGTAAAAACATATACCTCATGATCAAAAGAAATTTATTTCATTAATAGTAGAGTCGTTTCCCACTAAGTGATGCTTAATGCAGTTCAGAAAATAAGTTTTAAAAATCTGTGGCTTCCAAATATTGAATAATTTGAAGGTAGATTATGTATAGAAACTGTGCAAAATTTGGTCTCATGCAAATCATGGTTATTTTAGCACATAAAATACCATAACATGATGGCAATGTTTTGAAGAGAGACTCACAAGCTTGTATTTCCCAGAGAAACCACTGTGATTAATTTTACTTTAAAATAAAGTAAACCTATTATCCTGTAAGTAAATGCAAAACCAAGAATTATTCATCTGCATGTTTTTCTTTCCTTTAATTTAACCCAGAGATTTTCCTTTGGCAATTCAGATAGAGAATTTGGTTCTAGTGACTAAAATTTCTCTTGGCTTCTGCTTATTGGAAAGTAAGCATGAATATATTCTGTTTTTATTTTTTGTGTGTATCTGGGGGTGTGTGTATGTGTGTGTGTGTGTGTGTGTGTGTGTGTGTGTGTGTGTGTGTGTGTGTGTGTGTGTGTGTAGAACCTGTTGTGCTTGCTGTGGTTCCTGAACCGGGATCTTCAGGAAATACCCTTAACTGTTGAATCATCTCTCCCATCCTCTTTTATGAATGTTTTTTTTTTTTTATATTTTCAGTCAGCATTATAAATACTTTACATTATCTTTAAATTAAATTCTTAGGTGAAATGTGGTATTCCTATCTGTGTCCTTCTTTTTTATCTTGTCTTTACTTTTCTATGTTGCCTCCAATTACACATAAGCAGACTTCATGATATTCCCCAGAACGTGGAGGAATTGTTAAATTTTCTCAGGCTGACATTTTGTGAGTTATATTTTTGGTAGTATGATTTCCTGCTTTCAATTTCTCTAGTTCTTCTTCATCCCCATCAAACTCACTCACAAACTCACTTAATGACTATCTGAAATATCTTCTTGGGTGTGGATCACCTGCGTTTTACATTTGCATCTGTTCCTTGATTGCTTTTGCTTTTGTTTAAGTATACGACAATACTAAAATGTCTCTCATAAAACCCTAGATTGTGATTTTATTTTTTCAACATATTTTATTCTGCTTCTATTTGTCAAGTTTTCTTCGGGAAAGAGGAATATTTCCTACTTCTTTCCAAACTTGGGCCTTATTTTTATAAGAGGTGAGCATTTTAAATGTAATATGAGTGTCAACATCATGAAGCTTTGAAAGTGAGGTACCCCCTTTTTTGGTAATGAATTGCCATTTAAGGAGAGCTCAAATATTCTGTCGTCTAAAAAATTATTTTAACCAAGTGACTAGGATTTTCTTATACTTTTTTGTTTTGTTTTTGTTTTTGTTTTGTTGTTTTCATTAGATATATTTTTTACTTATATTTCAAATGTTATTCCCTTTCCCAGTTTCTTATCCATAAGCACCCATTCACTCCCCTCCCCCATACAGGTGTTCCCCCTCCTCCACTTCCCATGATATTCCCCTGCACTGGAATTCCAACCTTGGCAGGACCAAGGGCTTCACCTTCCATGGTGCCCAAAAGGTCATCCTGTGCTACATACACAGTTGGAGCCCTGGGTCAGTCCATGTATATAGTCTTTTGGTTTAGTCCCTGGAAGCTCTGGTTGGTTGGCATTGTTCTTATTCTTAGGCTACCAGCTAACTCCAAGATATATCATTGCCTGAATGGAAGACGTTTTTGCTTCTAAATGCAGCCCCTTGTCTGGCCATGGCACTCCACAGCAGTCTATCTCTTTATGTGTCCTCTTTCAGGTTTCTGTATCACGTCTACACGTCCCTTTTTCATACTTCAATTCTTCTAGCTTTTGATATCTTACAAATAACATTATTTTTATCTATATGATGTTTATTCAGATACTTTTTAGATTCTAATTTAATTTCTCCTAAGATTTTGTGGGTTTTTTTTTTTTGACTGATTTGGACTGTATTCTCTTGCTCATCCTGAAATTTGGCAAATCAATTTAAGAATAAAAAGCCTAGTGTCTTTACCTTTTAAATCTAATTTATTAATTAAATGTAAATGCATATTATAGGATATAGAAATGTATATGTAAATACACATACATTTTTACAATATACATGCATCTGTATTCTACAACATGTTTACATGTATACACATACAACATATGTGTGTACGTGTGTGTGTGTGTGTGTGTGTGTGTGTGTGTGTGTGTGTGTATGCAGGCTTTAATAAATTTAGCCTCATTTCAGGAATGATTAATTCTAGAATGTTTTCAAAACATCGAATATCTTCAGAAATAAGAAGAAAGAATTCAAAATCTAATAATTCTGCCTTTAAAGGACACTAGAGGTTTACTCTAATAATGCAGTGTTACTGGCCAAACTGAGAATCTGTGAAATTACTTAATTAGTTGTTATGATTATATGAAAACATTGAGTTAGTAAATGATTTATTCAGGAGAGTACTGGAAGCCTTCTCCCTAAAAACATGACTAAAGAAAATTTGAAAAATAATTATCAAATGATGCCTCAAAATATTTAAAAGACTTGAAATGTCCTTGATGCTCTAGTTCCCCATGTAAAACCATAGTACTCTTAAGTATACACTTTGAAAATTTTTTGTTAGGGAATTTGAAAAAAAAGTTTAACAATCATATTTTGGCATTTTAATTTGTCTTTCGTTTAACAGTAAAATACAAACTAACTCAAAGAAAACTTGTACACATCTGTATCATTGTGGTCAGTTTCTATGGTCTGACAAAATTCTTAGACATGTAATTACTAAGAAGTAATAAATATGAATTTTAAGCCACCAAGTTGTTAGCTATATTCAAGAAAAAGTGTAAATATTTTAATAGAATTAACATTTTAACAGTAGAAAATGTTTACTAATAATTCTTTAGTATTTGCAATCAAATAAATAGTTTATTGGTTCAATTGCTGGATTTCAAGTAATCTTATCAAGAAGATTACAATTAGTTTTACAAATAGTATATGCAGTGCACAACATTTAATCTTTAAGTTTGCAGAACGGCTGTAACACATGAGTAGATACACATCACATCTTCTTTAACTATTCATCTTTGAAATTTAACACTTGAGTTATAGAGATGCTTAAGAAGCTATTTTTGGGAAAGCAAATGTTCAAGTTTTAAGGGCACAAATTTAGTACCATAGTCTGACTGAGTTCCCTACTGCTGCATCCTTGTATAGCTCTATAGATTGACCACACAGAGGTGGTAAGAGATTGATAAAGACAAGCATAGGAAAAAGTGGTACATTTACATAATGGAATACTGCTCAACTACTAAAACAATGGCTATACGAAACTCTTAGGCAAATGGGTGAAACCAGAAAATATCGTCCTGAGTGAGGTAACCCTGTCACTAAAAAACACACGTGGGATGCACCCACTGATAAGTGGATATTATCCCAAAAGCTTGGAATACCTAAGAAAAATTTACAGATCATATGAAGCCCAAAAAGAAGGAAGACCAAAATTGGATTCTTCATTTCTTCTTAGAAGGGAGAACAAAATATTCATGGGTAGAAATACAGGGACAAAGAGTAGAGCAGGGACTGAAGAAAAGGTCATCCGGAGACTGCCCCACCTGAGGATCCATTCTATATTCACCAAACCCAGTCACTATTGCTGATGCCAAGAAGTGCTTGCTGACAGGAGCCAGATATGGGTGTCTCCTGAGAGGCTCTGTCAGAGCCCTACTGATACAGATGAGGGTGCTTCCAGCTAAACATCAAATTGAGCACAGGGACTCCAATGGAGGAGTTAGAGAAAGGGCTGAAGGAGCTGAATGGGTTTGCAACCCCATAGGGAGAACAACAATATCAACCAACCAGACCCCTCCAGAGCTCCCAGGGACTAAACCCCCAACCAATGGGCACACATGGAGAGACCCATGTCTCTAGCCACATAAGTGGCAGAGAATGGGATTGTCTAGCATCAATAGTAGTAAAAGTCCTTGCTCTTGTGGAGCCTCGTTTCCCCCAATATAGGGTAATGCCAGGGTTTTGAGGTTGGAGTAGGAGTGGGAGCATTCTCAAAGAAATAGTGGGAGGGGTTTATGGAAGATGGGGGAAAGGGAAGAACGGTTGAAATGTAAATACATAAAATATCCACAAAAAATAAAATTTAAAAGGAAGAAGCCGTAGTGGCCATTTTCTGCCCACTCTTTCAATGTTCACAAGTAGACAAGAGGAAGCTTTACCATCACTATGAACCTCACCCTGGGCAGGAAAGCTTTGCCAATGTCTCGTGGGCCTAAGCCTTTGATACTTGATTTGCTAGCTCATATGTACACACACTCAGGACTTTGTATATTCAGGGATTCCTTTACTCTGCACGTACTTTCATATATAAATTCACTAATTTCATTTTCTCTTGATTTTGTATTTTTTCTAATCTTTAAACAGTGGACCTGTTTAGATGTTCTACCAAGGTATCATAGAATAGTCACTCATGGCTTTAAAAATAATATATCCATATTACTGAATTGTTTCAATAAATATTTTATATGAGGATAGACTTTATTGGGGTAGAAAGAGTGAAGAGAAATATACATTTTATTATGTTTTCAATAATATACAAATTATATAGTAAGACTATATATTGTGTGTGAATCTTTTATTCCCATTTAAACATTTTTCTTAGAATTTCACACAGCAAATTTTGTTCTATTCAATCTGTCACCAAATTACCCCAATATCCTCTCACCTTCTCATCTAGCCACCTTGTGTCTTTTATTTTTCCTAACCCATCAAGTACATTTGATATTGTCCATACGATCTTGGGTGTGAAGTCATCCACTGCAGCAGACATTCTCAACCTTCATTATAGTGTGTCCCTTTTCTAGTTTTTTATCTTGTGCTGCCCCAAACCATAACACTATTTTGTTACTACTTCATAACTGTAATTTTGATACTGTTACAAATTATAAGGCAAATGTCTGACATGCAAGATATCTGATAGGCGACACCCAGAAGGGTTATCACCTACAGCATGTAAACCAATGTGTACCATAGTTAAACCACCAGGGACCACAGTCTCAAGCCAAACTAACTTTATACCTCAGCATCTGTCACTTGTCAATATCTCCTCTACTAGTGATGGGACCTCTTACCACCACTTGTCATTCTTGGCCATTGTCTGCCATGAGCTTTCAGAGATATTTTGCATGCTGGTTTAACTGCTGTGAGCTCACATGTACTACTTTCTTGCTCCTTGACTAGTGATTCTCTGTATTAATCAACATCTATTTGTAATAGGAGCTTCTATGACAAGAGTTGAAAGATGCACAAATCAATTCATAAAATGATAAATGGTCAGAAACCACCTAGGAAAAATTGTAGAAAGCAATAAGCTTCCTAGAGATGACTCACCATTTCGATGGCTACAATGGGTGCGCTCTGGAGATGCACAGACTTTGTTCCAGGATTGTTTTTTGCTGCTGATAGGGCTTTCCTGCCACTATTACATAGCCTCATGATTCCTGGGCATCAAACCACCCTGAAGATCCTGCAAATAAACATGAAGATGAACCGTCATAAATTGATACGGTTTAGTTGTTTAACACCTTTATAGAATTACAAATAATTTTAGGAGGAATGTTTAAAGAGATGGCTTTAGTTGTTTTGCCAGAAAGATAAGCATAAAGTTAGATCAACATTAGATTGTTCCCCCTTCTCATAAAATGATAAGTAAAGGCTGCATAATTAGGAATACAATGAGATTTTAGAAATTGTACTAATAGAAATAGACTTGGGACAAAATTGTAATCAAGGAAAAACATTCTAGGTCAGATACAAGGATAAACTCACAGGTGTGTACTGTCATAAAGCAAGGTCATATGAAACTGTTACTTTGAACTTATAATGAGCTTATAGAATGAATAATTTCTTTGAACTTACTATGACATCCTTTTATAACTTCTTTTTGTATACTATTTTATTTATGTTGTAATTTTATCAACTTTTGTCTAAGAAGGTATAAAAAGGCTGAGAGAAGAAATAACATGTCTTTTGGGGCTCTGCTCTTTCCACCAAATGTCTATATGTATATATGTCTGTCTGTCTATATGTATATGTACACATACATATGTTGATATATATGTATATGTATATATATATATATACATACATACACACACACAAACAAGTATATATGTGCACCTGTAAAATTAATGAAACAGGTAGTCAGATACAGGCAATGTGTGTTTGTGTGTGTGTGTTTGTGTGTGTGTGTTTGTGTGTGTGTGTTTGTGTGTGTGTTTACATGTATACCTTTCTTTTTTTCTCTGTGAAATTGCTAAAAGGCATCAGCTTTTGCCACCAGAACAATAACTGTTAATATAACTGGAAGCTGAAGGCTTCTGGCCCCAGAACAGTAAAAGTGTTACAGGACCAGAAGTAATCAGCCTTTGGCCTTTGTCTGATGCTGTGTTCCACCATAGAACCTGAACACCAGGGCTGGCCCTCAGCAATAAATCATCAGGACTGTGTTTATTTTTATACTAATTTAGCAAACTAATATTAATATTTTATCTCCTAGTTTTATTACTTGACTAGCCACTTATTATTGACCCATATTGATTCCAGATATCAGTTTCAAATTGTGCATCTGGCCTGAAGTATAATCAGAACATGGATGGTTACTCTCATAATACTTGTGCCACTTTTACACAGGTGGGAATATCTTGCCAGCCAGTTATTTGTGGTAACTAGCAATGTTCACAGTTGGGTAACATTGGTGATTATTGTTATCCTATTGTAACATTCATAACACCTTCTAGCACTCTGAAAGTTAGTCATTAGTGACTGAGTCCCATATGTTTACCAGCTTCATTTCTTCATATACTTTGACTCAAGTATATGTTGACCTCAATAATAAGGTCTTCCTGTGAAGTTCTTGATATAAACAAAGATAGGAAAAATATTTGGGGGCTGGGGGTGTTACAGGAACTATTGGCCAATAACTAGAAAAAAATAGCAATGTTATATGTTAATGAGCTTGCTATCTTTTGACTTGCAGCATCCGGTAGAAGCACTGTTGAGTAACTCTATTTAAACCCTTTAAATATATATATGTGATTCTCTAGCATTTGGTTTCTATGTGTCTTTTCAAAATGTCTTTACTGTTACCTATCCATCTCTGTGTTCCCTTCCATTCCCTCTCATCCTTCATCCCATTTAGCCCTATCTTTCCCCTGTTCTCCCTTAACTCTTCCTATGATTGTTCTCTGTTTTGGCTACTTTAGTCCTATCCTGATTAACCCTTACAAATTTTCTCACCTTGATGGGTATTCTATATATCACACACATATCTACAGACTCAGTGCTAATGTTGCTACATGAGAGAAAGCATGTGATGTTTATCTTTATAAGCTTAGGCTAACTCACTCATAGCTATTGTTTATAAGTCTATGTATTTAATTGTGTTTCATACTTCCATTTTTATTAACATGTGGGAAATATTTCAATGTGTGTGATTCTTACATGAGCTAGATGAGTAAGTGATAATGTCATGGGATAAGCAGGATCATTAGCATACAATGAAGGACGACATATATGTTCTATCAATAAACTTGAGTAGAAAAGCACTTTTTAAGTAAAAATATTTTAGTTACTTTATTATTCTGATGCTCAGTAAAGGTTAATGTTTAAAAATATTTACCATGTATTTCATAAAACAAATTTTATTTCTTAGATTCATATTTGGAATTTTCACTGTATATGACTAAGTTCCAGAATATGCCATGTATTCATTTTATTCACATTATATAAATAATTGAGTATCATCACCTTAGGGTGTCTTCTCATAATTACAATGAGAACTGATGATTTTGTTCTGTAAAACTTCAAAAAACAACAGAGAAATATCCATTTCCTATTATGATTTGATTTAATATGAAGTATACGATCAGATTCAATATAGCTATAATTTCAATTTCAATTAAGTTATAATGGCTGTATTCAATATGTAAGACAACACAATTTTATTGTCAAGTAGAGAATTTCACTGCAAGTGAAAATGCTAAAAAGGTGCTCCTGTAAATGTCTCAGATGCACCAAAGGAAATGTAATATATATTTGACAAATGAATGATAAGCACAAATGATTTTAGCAATTCAAATGTGATCAAACCTGTGTTCTTGATGCAAAATTGGGGTTTTATACAATTGTGTGCTAGAAATAATGAATACATATAATTCATGTTGACAAAGTAAGAAATAAAAAAAAAACAAATCTATAAAAAAAAACAAGTATTTTAAAGCTGTGCTTCAAAGTAAAAAGTCAACCTTGCTCATCACACAAATAATACAAGCAGAAAGAATTAGGGAGATAGACAGAGAATGAGAGAGAGAGAGAGAGACAGACAGAGAGAGAGAGAGAGAGAGAGAACAGAGAGAGACAGAGAGACAGAGAGAGAGACAGAAACAGAGAATCAGAAAGCAGTTAAGAGAATAATATGCATAATGTGGAGGAAAAGAGGAAAAAGAAGCTGCAGAGAGAGCAGAGGAAACATGCAGGCTTTTCCTTACCATGGACCAGAACAGGTCTCTTCTTAATAGTAAGATAGGCTGAGTGTTACTATATAGGACAAAGCTTTCTTCTTAAGACTTGTGTTTAATCCATTTTGTAATAAAGGCTAGAACCTTCTTCTTTCTTTATGCAATAACGAATGGAGCAACTTTTTTTTATCCAGATTGAGTGACTTTTTTTCTGCACTGGCACTTGGTCTTTTGCTCCGTATGCATATGTAAGTATGAACGTGTGTCTGTAACTATGTAATTTTGAGATAAGTATGTAACTGAGACCAACTAGTTTGCATGGAGATGTATAAATATGTTTGCATGAATTTGCATATAAATTTACATGTGTTTATTGATAGTTGCCTGTGTAAAAGTTTTTCCTTCTGTGAGGGTGACTCTTCTCTCCTAGGTCAATAGAAATTTATTGCTCCAAACTTCCTCCAGTGCTGACAAGGAGGAGACAAGGCATCTGGACAAAGGGTTAAAAGGCCCTAGTAAGTAATTAGTCCTTTATTCCTTCTCCCATGCTGGTTTATGATTAGGTACTAAACTTCAGAAACTGCAGTTTCTGTCTTCATGAGAGCTCACTCAGGTGGGCAAGTCAGCTACCACAGCAATATGACTTAGCCTACGACCAGTAAATATTTTGTTATTAGATAGCAACCCTAAATGTCTCATAAGACCAAGTCTTGCCCCCGCATATGCTCTTCTCCCTTGGCTACCTGCAAGAGAGAACCCAACAGAATCACTGGGGCTAGCCCCCACAGTTTTCAGCATGAGGAAAAGTAACTTAAACTTATTTTAACATCACCTGGGTCAAGGATGCAAATGGCAGCAAATTCTTATGTAAATATGGTAAAAATGAGAGCTCTGATACACAGATGGTGTAGATTAATTCAATCACTTTAAAAATCAGTATGAGGGCTTCTTAAATAAGCTAAAAATATATAATTTTATATGACACAACTATGATATTCTTTAGTATATAGAATATGGACTTTTTATTCTACTACAGAGAAGACTTGAACATCCATATTTGTTGTTATATTCACAATAGTTTGAAAAAGATTCTAGATGTCCATCAGTAGATTGCATAAGAAATAGTACAAATATACAACATAATAATACACAACTGCAAAGGAAAATTATTTATAAATTTGTAGGAAAATATTGTTCTCAAAACACATGACTAACTAAATGGAAATCAGTGCATATGTGGGATAGCTTAGTTACTGTTCAAAGAGGCCACATACAGCTCCGAAAGAGCACAGCCTATTGATACTTCCCTTGCTAATTTTACGTAACTACAGGAACACATGCTTATATTACTTAAGAAACCACAACTTTGGCTTCAGAACATAAAATGTCAATCTCAAAACGACAAGATGCTTTTTTTCTTATGTGTTAGATTTGGTTATGTTAGAAGATGCTACACAACGTGATGGGTAGAACAAAGATACTGTTCTTATCCAACACTGGATGGAGACTACATATGCCAGTCCTGACATGCTAAGCAAGATATGTTTAATGGTGTAATAGTGGTACAATTGTTATGATGCAACTTATCTCTTTCTGATTATATTGGAGGGCTTCTCTAAAGATGAGGTTTTTGTGTCTGCTGTTGTGACTCTTGTCAGAAGTCTATAGATAAGGCTATCTGATTTGTAAAGGGTCAAATGCTAAGTACCAGGCTGATTCTTAGCCCTAGTGGGGCATGCATATTAACTCTCCCACTGCTACTACCATTACATCTCTGAGAGTGAATGTAGCATTCAGAGGATAGAGAGGAGAACTGTGAAATTCTGTCTTCTAGACATGTGATATTGCTATTGCACAAGACCTGTATAAGATCAATCTATTGCAAATTTCTGAAAAACTGGTAGGTACTTACCAGACCCTATGGCCTACAGAGAAACCATGAGCAGTAGATAATATTTATTCTTTATTTTGAGGAGTTGCCAATTGTAGATTTCTGATGTTCTCATGGGCAACATTAACTGAACTTAATTGATTATCATAAAGAAAAATAAAGATTGGAAGCAGTGTATTAAGGTTATAGGACTGGAGTTGGAGAGGGATGAAATTGGACTATATATACATACATATATATATATATAATTTGTATTAACAAAGAAAGTACTGAAAAACTCACAAAATAAGACAAAACAAAAAAACAACAAAATAAGACAAAACAAAAAAACAAATTGACAAAAATCAAAAACTCATCCAAGGTCAGAATTTCTTGCACCTTAAAGAAGAGCTTCTAATCAATTAGACAATAAAGATAGCTATGTCCTATATCAATATCTTTGGAAGGACATGAGGCTCATTCAACTCTCATGTGGTGTGCTTTATCTGTGAGATATTCTGATGCTCAGATGCAAAGCAATTCCACTGAAAAATAACTACTTCCTTGAAAACTAATCCTGATTTTAATGTATAAGACGAAACTTTTCTGCTCATTTAGTGCTCTCGGGTATTGGGTAAACTTGGGCATTTTCTCATTCTCTGCCCACTATGAATGGTTAGATTTTTGTCATACAGTGTCTTTAAAATGATACTCTTCAAACAAATCCAAGAAATATGCTATTTGATGTATTGATTTAAGAAACCAGTATGGACTTCTCTCAATCCCTGAGTTCTTAATTATTTTATTGTTGTTGTTGTATTGAGATGGTGGTGGTGTTTGTTTCTCTTTGGGTTTATGTATGCGAGTGTAGTGAAATCAGGAATGGGAATGGGAGCTGAAGTTAAAGGTCCTTTGAGCCTCAGGACATCGGTGTTGGAAAACATACTTGGGTCCTTTGGAAGAGCGGTGAAAGCTCTTACCCACAGTCATTCCTATAACATGCATTGTTTTTCTCTAATTGCAAGCAAATTGCTATTGGACATGTCAGTTCCTCAGCACTCTAACGAAAACAAAAGTAAGAATCAAAAGAAATTCAATTAGATCATGTTCTGTCTCTCTCTGTATGTAAGATAGAGGATAGATAAATAGATAGAAGGAAAAATAAATAAATATGGAGAGACAGAAAAGTAGAGAGACAGGGACTTTCTCTGTATGGCCGTGGTTTTGTTTTGCTTTGTTTAGTTTTTTTTTTTTTTCACTAGAAAAATAATGACAGTGCCAAGGTCAAGATAGGAGAGTGAACAAGAGATGTTTTCTGCTTGTCTCTCTATTGATCCTTTAAACATACAGGCTATGTTGTCCCTTTAAATAATATTGTATAGTGTAAAGGACATAGTTCCTAAAAGAAAGCAAGAATCATAAAAAAAATACAAGATAAGAAATTCATAAATGTTTTAACAGACGAAGGCAGAAGAGAGCAGAGAATGATCCACTGCCTAGAAGAGGAAACCAGAAACTTTCTCATGTTAGCTGAGGGAGTTCTTTCTCTCTTTACTCCTGCAGTGGAATAAAACAAGGGGATTAATTAAGGATCTGTACAGAACAACCTGCTTCCTATTCCTCTCACACAGCCTTGGCTGACTGAGCAAAAGAGCTGGATAATTACTCTCAGGATAGAAAAACATACATACAAGAGGGGTGGGTTCCTAAACACAGAAGTGTCTTGGGAGAAAGAAAGAAGCTAATGTGAGGACTGGCAGAAGAGAAGAATTAAAGTCTTCATATACGTTAGTGCTTCAGTCAGTACACCACCTGTTCACCTGCACATGCACACACACACACACACACACACACACACACACACACACACATCACAACTCAGCTTCCCATATTATCACTTTAAGGGCTGTTCGTTGTATAGAAAACACCTAGTTTTCCGACTTACTTTTCTTGTTTAAAATGCATTCATTATCATACAATATTTGATAGAAACTAACAAATATAACACATGGAAACTAGGTTCAACAAATCCCACCACAGGAACACTAAGCTAAAGCATGTCGCTCAGGGTTACGTCTTGCTCTTCCACAACAAAATATTAACTCAATTCTAAATTTTGGGGTTATGATTTATCTTTTTTATATTGCCTTGCTATTTTGCCAGGAACATGGATATATTAGGAATTCTCCATAACTTACATCACTCAACATATTTTCTGTTATACTTTGTAAAGTTTAGTTATCCTTATGCTGCATTCATTTGTAATTAGAGTGTTTATCTGACCTATAGTATTGAATACTTAAATATGCAATGTTATCATTAGGCAGGAGATTTTTGTTATGCCACTGGCAGTTAATTTTTCTGTACAAATTCCTGGATATATGTGTCTATACTTGAGGTATAAGAGAGTGTTCATCATATAAGACAAATGACCTTCCCTTTCCCAGAAGCTTTCAAATGCCAGTAGCTTCTCAGCCAGTGTTAGGATTTTGTATACCTTACTCCCCTTTTTTGGGATTTTGTCTGACTTGAGCTTGCTCCAGTTTGATCATCTTTCCCTAATCATTATTTGTTCATATGTGCAACTGCCCCAATGTGTCTGGGAAACACTATTTCTTTGATGTTATTGAATATCTCTGGATCTTTCTTATAAACTTTCATCCCTTTTTCTTCAAATATTTGTGAGCCTTGCGGGTATGTATGTCCCACTTGGGGTGAAGTGCTAGTGGACTGATATTTACAAATAAGGATCTGTGCATTATATGCCATCTATTAATGGGAACAGAAAGATATTCTGATCTATGGATGTGGCAGTAAGTCTTTAGGAGTAATTTTAATACTATGTCTATTTAGTAGAATAATATTATTGGGTTCTGCCTTACAGCCTATGACTATTCAGATATGGGTTTTTGGCCCCTTAACTGTGCTAGTTATGAGTTCTGTCTTGTGGATAAGGCTTTAGATTTAACAAGAAAGTGATTAATTAATCCTATAACATTCACAACACTATTGCATTTGCATATATGTCTTGTCAGGACAGTGTAATCATATTTACAGTTATGATTGGAGATTTAAAGAAGACAAAATGACATGCAACTTATATATAATTTGTGTATTTTAATTTTCATTTTCTATTTAAAGTTCATTATATAAAATATAAGTTGATCATATTCTTCCCCCACTTCCAATATACTGAATTCTACACACTTTCCCACCAAATGTTTTTTCCTTTATCTTATAGAAAAACAAACACGAAAAAAATAAAGAAAACAACACACACACACACACACACACGCACACACACACACACACACACACACACACAAACAAACAAGAAGAAAACGAAGCAAAACACATGGAGTACATTTTGTGTTTGCTAACTACTCCTGGGCATGGAACCTGCCTAAGTGTGTAGTTAATATAGTAAATGCAACTTCATTGGGGAAAGTTGATTTTCTGTTTCTCAGCAGCGATCAATTGCAAATATCTTCTTGGTTAGAAATGGAACTATTTCCATTCAGGTATTGCTTATACCTCATGGAGTGGACCCAGAATCCATTCCAATTGTGGCTAATTCCAAAACATCTCTGCTACTGTTGCATCAGGGTATCTGGTAGTCAGCTCACTGCTGAAGGCAGCAGGGTTGTAAGTAAGTGATATTCATGATGAAATTTTCCCTCTGGTAGCATGCAAGGTATTTTCCAGCATCATAGATGCCAATCAGTAAGCATGATTTATTCACACTTGGTGACATAAATGTTGTCTTAAGCAGCAAGGCTACTAATTATCTATAAAAATTATAGTTGACAGTGATTCTGACACACTATGGAAGGAGACTAGATTTGTTCCCTGATTTTTGAGACAATAAACCTAAGACACAGAGAAACTAAATTACAAACCCACCCAGTACTACCATGATAAATAGTGGTAATTGAGATTAGAATTCTGATCCAGAGGCTGTGAGATATGTTACATGACATTGAAATATAATCTAAAATATGATGTATTATATACTTGCATGATATAATGTATAAATACAATTATAGTATCTTTTACCTAGTCATATGTTTATAACTTAATTCCTTAAAGCCTTTTCTTTCATTTGCTACTATTCTAAAGAATATGTCAAAAGAACACTAAAAATAGTGGTTAGCATTTTGTATTATTTTTTAGAATAAATAAAAAAGTATTGGACGTGCTGAAATCTACAACCACATATCAAGATTTTATGATAAATTCTCTCCCATCACGTTGCAGTGGTGCTGAAATTTGTCCTCTGCAGCAAGAAGCCTTTTCTGCCCTGTGTCATCAGTTTTCATTTCCATGCAGAAAAGAAGGGGCATGCAGAGCACTTGGAAGAAATAATTTCTCCAAGAGAATTTAAACTAAATGTTAAAAAGCCTTTTAAAAGTAAACTGACTTGTAGAAAATAGAGATTCACGCTAATTCATCCTGAACTCAAAATATTTTATTACCCTTTGCTGTGAACTGTGAGATGAGCAAAGGCTCTCATAGTCACCAATAAAGAGTCATTACTTTATTGGGTGACCATTTCTGGCAGAGTTTGGAAATGAGTACCAGATTGTTCTAAAAGCAAGGACAGTGTGATTATCATCCGGGACTTCACTGTTTTAGCTCATGTTTTATCTATAGTAAAAACTGCTTGAGCTGAAACAAACTAGCTTAAGTGTTTGGTGGTCCTTAAAACAATGAGAATTAAAAAGAAATTAAACTTTGTTTTACACATTCCCTCCATTCTCTCCACTACTCTCATAAAGTTATTACTCTTCTAAGGGCTATGGAAAGCGGATTTGAGAAAACTAGCTCTGGCTCAACCACTAGTTTCAGTTAGACACGTCATAAAAACACAGACATAGGTTGTGGCTGTTAACAATGTGATTTTTTTTTTCATTTGGAAATATTTTCTTTGTCATAAAATCTTTCAGTTGGTATTTTACTTGAGAGCAAAGGTGAATTAATGATTTTATTTTATTTTTTTCCTTAGAATAAAGATGAATCTCTGGACCATGCATCTTCTGCACATGTACTCTACCATTGAGGTGTGTTCTCAACCTAAGATGGACATTACGAGAGTTTAAAAAACAAAAGTTAAAGTAATATATTTTGAAATATTTGTTGGAATTATAGAGACATGGAGTAACTACTAGAAGTTTTTGTGGAGGATGTCACAGTGGTCACCCCACAAAGTATAGCAGGTATGTCAACACATGATGCTCTTACAGAAACACTGGTGAACATTACATATGATGAACATTTAGAAAGAGACTATGAGTATTCAGAGTTACTAAGAAGAGCCAAATTATTCCCAATATACTGTGGGAATGAAATTCTTAAATACACACGTACACAGAGGCACATACACACACACACACACACACACACACATACACACACACACACTCAATCCTTATCTCTAATTTTGTCTATGCATAAAGTATGTAGTACACATGGACCTATGAGGACATTGAGTTATCTCAAACTTGATTTACAGAGGATCGTTAGCTTCCATGTTTATCCTAGGAATCAACTCAGCCCCTCCAGAAGAATAGACATTACTATTCGTCATCAAACCATCTCTCTAGTTCCTAAATTTAACATTTATGAGTTTATAAAGTAGTGATATTTCAATAAAGAAATACATCTGTTAAAGGATGAAATGAATGATGGGTTTATAAAAGAAGGAAAGTAATTATTTCAGTCTGCATCTATTTTGTTTAAATAATTTATACATATTTTTAGTATATGTAAACATTTTGAACTTCAAGCATATGTTTCCAAATTTGTTTTTGAAATATTTTATATCAATTTAGAAAAAATTCTTAATTTGCTCATCATCTGCTTTATACAGATGAAATCTGTTTTTTCACTCAATGTCTTACATATTGTCTCTGCCTGTCATCATCCTGAAATTACACATGCTTTTTCCTCTCCCTTGTTCTTCTTCAAATTTTCATGTATGTAAATTTGATTTGTAAAAGTAGTAAAACCAAACCTGGGCACGGTGCTATTCCTTTATAATTCTGATATTAGAAAGGCTGAGACAGGAGGATTATAAGTTCAAGATCAGTCTTGGTTGCAGGAACTCCTATCATGAAAGTATAATAGAAAAATAAAAACAAATAAATTGGAAGAAGTTAGTTTTAACTTTTCTAATACCTCTCCTGTGGTCTTTTATTAGTAATTAGCTTCATGTTTACATCCACATGATGTCTGCAGCAGGAGATATCTACTTGATGAGTTAATTACATGTATTATTCAAATGAAATTGTATATGGATTTAAATACTAATCAATTTCAATTGATATTGGGACCAAATAAAAGCTTGGATGTTGAATGGATCAAGTTTATAGTGTATATAAAGCATTCTTCTGGAGAGTTGTTTCTTGTTTATTTTTTAATCATAGTCATTAACTTTAAGTATGGTATTTCTTAGACTAATATATTAAAGCAACTAATAAGTTCCTAATTAAAATCTGTATTGAGCTGAATTGAATGTATTTAGTAGACACAGTAGAACCAATAACTTTTTATTTCCAGTATAGATTTAAAGTGATATCTCAAGGAGGATGCTTTAAATAAAAGTTGCAAGCTTATAAACTTGCCTGAAAATCAACAAACAGAAGTATGAAAAGAATCTGAAAAAAATTTTTTTGAAATTCAATTTGTGACTGGCTAAAGAATTCTCTGTGTTCACCGAAAGCCTGTCACCAAAACACTTTATACTGTTTCTCTGTTAAGATGTTGACTTCACTCTTTTTTCAGCCCATTCATGGTTATCTTATTAAGAAGCAAATATTGAATAATCATACTCCAACATTACAATAGTTGGACTAATATGTGAGCTGTTTGTGATTTAGTAGATTTTTATAAAAAGTTTTCCAATTACTTGAAACTTATAGCAATGGATTCAGGATTTCTGGTATAATAATTTATATACTGATTTGTGTAGACAGCTATATATTTTAAGTAATTTTACACAATATGTTAATTTGTATATTTGCAAGATTTTGTATAATTATTGATGTTGGGAGCGCATTATAATTGCTTTTTTTTTACAAAAAAAAACCCTTTTGATGGTTTAGCTGTTTAAAAACACATATGCTCATTGTCTTATTGTTTTAACATATTTTAAAACTGAATTATATTCAATGTAGTTTCATGCCATTATTAAATGTAGTGTGGAGTTGTGGTACTCTAGAGCCATTTCTAACTTTTTGAAAATGCGCTGGGCATTCCTTCTATCTGTGGTGTTTGTGCTTTTGAAAAGGCAATAGAGTTGTGATTGGGACTTGACAAGTTTGAAAACTGTCGTCCTGTAACTCATAAATTTTAAAGTAGAAAGGGAAGCATGGTCAGTAGAGCCTCTGTGCTTGCTTTGTGTGCCATTCATTTGACAGGCTAACACTGTTTGCATATTAAGAAGTTAAATTTTCCAACTTAACACACAATTTCTTGTAACAGTCAATGACAAAGGAAACAGAGCTGACTTCAAAAGTTCTTCCTTCCGTCCACTATGTCAGCCTTCTTTCTAGTTTCATTTATTTATTTATTTATTTATTTATTTATTTATTTATTTATTTTTCTTTTTCATTTTTTTTCTTTCCTAACTCACCAGTGAAAGAATGTGGATAAAATGATGACTTTTTTTTTTTATTTTAATTTTAATTTTAATTTTTTTTTTATTAACTTGAGTATTTCTTATATACATTTGGGTTATTCCTTTTGGTTTCTGGGCAAACATCCCTCCCCCCTCCCTTATGGGTGTTCCCCTCCCAACCCTCCCCCATTGCCGCCTCCCCCAACAGTCTAGTTCACTGGGGGTTCAGTCTTGTCTGTACCCAGGGCTTCTCCTTCCATTGGTGCTCTTACTAGGATATTCATTGCTACCCTATGAGGTCAGAGTCCAGGGTTCTGGCTTAGTCCTAGAAGCTCTGGTTTTGGCATTTTTTTGGGGTCTCGAGCCTTCAAGCTCTTCCAGTTCTTTCTCTGATTCCTTCAAAGGGGTCCCTAATTCTCAGTTCAGTGGTTTGCTGCTGGCATTCGGCTCTGTGTTTGCTGTATTCTGGCTGTCTCTCCATGCCTTTCTTTTGCTTCATCCATCTTGTCTAATTGGATTTATGCATGGGCCACATGTTCTGAATGGGTGTTCCTTCTGTGTCTGTTTTAATCTTTGCTCTCTATTCCCTGCCAAATTCTTGTTCCCTTTTTAAAGAAGGAAATGGGTAAATGCCAATGTCTACATGAAAGTTATTCTTTTTTTTTTCCTCTTGTATGCCTCTCTACTCTGTCCATGTTTCTGTATCTGATTTTCCTTTCAGATACTCTTACAGTAATCTCCCACAAGATATTTAAGCCAGAGCACAGAGGGTTATACTGCATTGAAAAAGGCACATCGATAATCGATATATTCAGTGAGTCATCTTCTTACCATTAATTGGTGTAACATAAGATATATTTCACAGTATTGTCTTATACAAAAAAGACTATGATCAGAATTCATGCTTTTTGTCATGGTGAGGAATAAATTCCCACTGACCCACCCATTTGCAGGTTTGACACTTCCAAGTCATTGAGCCCGAATCAGCTAAGGGTGTTTTATGAAAGAGTAACAAATAAACAGGAGGTCTAACTGCTGCATCTTAGAAGCCGTTTATGTTCAACATTGTAGGAATAAAGGGCACAGATCTTGAAGGACAATTAAGTGGAGAAGGAAGAAAAGGATGGATGGAGAGAATTTTGCAGAACTGAGGACCAAACAAGAAATTGCAGCAGGAAGTATTCCAGGACTCTGTAGCAGTGTCGCCTGGGAGTCTGGTATGACACATCTCCCACATGTTTATAAGATTAGTGAAGTTATTTGTAATATCCACACTACAAATACCTCATGATACAGATCTTTATTTATGCAGAGTATTCATAAACCTAGACATTTATAGGGATGACCTATATACAGGACTACTCACATAATACTTTGATGAAGGCTAAAAGCAAGCCTGGGAAGAACTTACATGGATTCTGAGAAGCTGGAATCCAAAGCAAAACTCAGCAATGTTCACAGCAATGCATGATTGAGCAATGCTAAATTTATAAGATGTGACAAGCAAATAAATAATATAGATATACCAAACAGGGGAAGAATCATATATTGGGTTAATTACAATCAATAGAAACAGATACAGAAGTGGGTATGGTGTTGGAATTACTACATCATATCAGGCAACAGATTTGTAAGTGTGTTCCATTTGCTTATAAAGCAAACATGTGAGTAAAAGAAGGGAAATGAAAAACATAAAAAAAAGAAATTGGAATTTCTGGAGATACAGTATTTCAAATTTAAAATACATGGGAATTAAAACAAATTAGATACCACCTAATATTAAGGGATTTCTGACACTTGATTATAATAATTTCAAACTGAACATAGAGATAAAAAAGATAAAATGGCAAAAAGAAATGTCTATTAGTAGATGTAGAGCAATAAAAATCTAAAACAGAGTAAAGAGAATACCCTGGTTTTGCAGAGGGCTCTTAGTGCCTGGTTTTGCCTCTCTCTCTCTCTCTCTCTCTCTCTCTCTCTCTCTCTCTCTCTGTGTGTGTGTGTGTGTTTGTGTGTGTGTGTCTCTCTATCCATAGATACCCATCATCTATGTATCCTCTACCTATATACCATTTAACTCTACTTGTCTGTCTACTATCTTTATCATCTATCATTTATCTATGATCTGTTAATATCACTATGAATTTATTCTCTCTATCAGTCTGTCTGCCCATCTGTCTATTCCTCTATCACTTTGAGGTGGGGGCTACAACGTCTCTGAAGTTTTGTGGGGAAAGAACATAAACAATCCATGTTATAAAGTCAAAGTGTGTCTTAATCTCAGGATACAGCAGTCAAATACACTGCAGAATTTCAGGATCACAGATGTAATGCGGCATTATATGAATTTACATCTCAACTACCAGAAATCTAGCTTGAAAAACTTTGAGATCCCAAAGGAACTGCTAAAGCATAAACAAATGTCACCCTAGAGATACGTGAGCATATGAGAAAAGCTTTCTTTGTGTGCAGGGGAATTGATGTCCATGTAAATGGAACTATGAGGCCTGTCACATCATAGTATGCAAAAACGCTTCATCCATTATATTGACAGGGCAGACTGATTGGGGAAAGTGGCAGCGGCGGGGCAGACAGGCATGATTTAAACAGCCCAAAATTCATGAGACCAGTAACAGCAGCTGTGGAAACTTCATTAACATCACCATTTAGAAGAAACTCATGCAAACCCTGAGTGAGAGTTGTGCTAACAGCAAAAGGAGAGTATGTATAGAGACACAGAAACAACCACAAACAAACAGTCATCAGGTAATCACTCACACGTCATCCTTTTCAGAGTTCTTCATTGGGGTGTTAAATATGAAATGTGCAGTATCATGAAATCTTACATTTCATTGCTTTCAAGAAGAATGCCAAAAACTAACTTCTTCCCACTTTATATCCACACTCTAGCTCAGGACAGGCTGTACTTAGGAAATCTTTCTTACATAAAGACAGTTTAATACACAGGCCTTTTTGCATCATTTTGGCTTCCTGTGTCACCGTAATCTTATTTTATAATTGTTTCTTGAAATTACATCAACTGGTGGACACTTATTTTCCTGCCCCCACATATTGCTCAAAAATTCTTCCTATGGCAAACAACATTGAAGCACTCAATACTCTTTGAGGCAACGATTCCTGCCAGTTTTCTCTACATTTCTTTTATTCAGTTCTCTCCATAGGAGTAATTATCAGATTCATTTGGTCGGCAGAGTCTCTAAGTTTTGTTACTCTGGGAAGGGTGTGAAAAGCTATGTTCTTATGGAACATTCATTCCTTTCTCCTTCAAAGAAGACTGTAGTTCTATTTTCTTACTCAAATGTTAAACTCAAAAGCAGGCAATGTTCCAGAAAAGAATGTCTGCAATTGTCCAAATACCCTGAAGTATCTAGGTAAGAAAATCATTCTGAATCAGAAGATTACTCAAGCCATCCAATTCTATCTGACCACTTTATCCTCCTAATTGCTACTATATATAACTCATCACATCATTAGCTATAAGGTTATGGATGGAAATCTTCATCCTATCCATCAGCCAGACTGTACTATATAAATCTCTGAGACTGGTTTAAAATCCAAGTGAGAAAGTAAGTGCTTTCTCATGGGCTGCGTCCCTCTTTTAAAAATGCAGCAACATAATAATTGTGTTTCATATCTTCCACAAAATAAAGGACCCACCACCAAAAGCCCATAATGATCCCATTAATGGGTTTTTAATAGTATACTAAATACTCTTCTTTCCAAGAGTTTTATTTTCACATTTCTATTTGCTAACTTTTATTGTTTCTCCTTTTGTTGCAATTTTGAATCCACCAGACTGAGAGACAAAGAAACGCAAAAGTGGTAGTCATTCAGATTACAACTGAGACTTCCACAGTGCCACTGATGGTCTTGATTGTTGAGAAAAAACACAGGGATTGGCAATGCTCATTTCAAGGAGCTCATAATGCCATAAAGAAAACATAGCATTTTTCAACAAATGTAGAAGAATGTAAATCTATCGGTTCTTATCTCCTTATACAAATTTCAAGTTCAAGTGGATCAAGGACATCCACCTAAAACCAGATACACTAAAACTAATAAAAAAGAAAGTGGGAGAGAGTCTTGAACACATAGGCCCAGGTGACAATTTCTTGAACAGAACACCAATGCCTTATACTCTAAGATCAAGAATCAACAAATTGGGCTTCATAAAATTACAAAGCTTCTGTAAGGCAAAGGACATGTCAATAGGACAAAATGGCAGCCAACAGATTAGGAATAGATCTTTACCAAACCTACATCTGATAGAGGGCTAATATCTAATTTATACAAAGAACTCAAGAAGTTAGACTCAAGAGAATCAAATAATCTTATTTAAAAAATGAGGTACAGAGCTAAAAAAAGAACTCTCAACTGAGGAATAATGAATGGCCAAGAAGCACCTAAAGAAATGTTCAACATCCTTAGTCATCAGAAAAATGCAAATCAAAACGACCCTGAGATTCCACCTCTTACTAGTCAGAATGGCTAAGAGCAAAAGCTCAGGTGACAGCAGTTACTGGTAAGGATGTGGAGAAATTCTTCTGGAGTCAGTGTAGCTTACTGACTGTAGCTCATTTGAGTCCGACTGGCTGTGATAAAACACTAACCAAAAACAATAGGGAACATAAAGTTTTATTTTGTTTACAGGTACTTGTATAACTCAGGACCCTTTGACCAGGACGGCTCCTTCCACAGTGCATTGGGCCCTCTTACATCAATAGTTAATCAAGAAATGCTCTGCAGGCTTACCTACAACCACACTGACAAAAGCCTAACCCAAACCACTAATTACAGGTGTTTTCCTAGAAATAATGGCATGTGTTTCAGCAGTGAAGGGTTGTAGAGAAAATCTCTTGCATGCACATTAGTTAGGCAGGAAATAGCAGGTGGGAGTTCTGGTAGAGGGACAATGGAATTCTGAGAGAGTCAGTTGAGGGATTTGCCCAAATTGTTGATAAATAAATTTAGTCTCAGAGTCATTATTTCTGGAACTTGTGAAAAGGTGGAAAACCTACAATTACAAATGGTGTCCACTATAGGTCATAGACCCCAGGATTAGAAGTCCTGGGTAAGAAGTGCAAATACACACTTTCCAGGATGAGATACAGTTTTCTAGTTGCACAGGAGGCTAAATAAATCCTTTTAAAAGAGAGCAAGCAGAAGTCTCTCAGCCAGGGGTCGCAATCAGGCATGCTTCACAGGCAAAAGACATTCCACAGGTGGGTCACATAGGCCAGGTACCAAACTGGTACTCATGGGTAGGAGGCTCTGTTCTCAAGGAAAAGAAAACTGCAGCTTCAGTCAGGAACTAACGAAATAGCCAGTTAGCGATTATAGACCTGTAGCTGGCCTGAGGAGAATCACGGATGCACATTAAGGCAAAAGGAACATTTTTCCAATGTTGCAGAGGAACTAAAGAGCCCCATACTTACGGATTGATAAGGAATTAAATTTGAAAGCAATAAAGGGGGGGGAACACTGCATATAAAAAGTAATAGTAAGAAATGTTTACTTTGAAATAAGAAAGTTAAGTCCTTAAAATGAGAGATAGCGATCACAAGGAAAACGTAAAATTTAATGGCACAATTCGTCTGGATCCCATATGTGTTGATTATCGGCACACAAATAATTGTTTTCCAGTAATGATTACAATTTTATGTTACGTTTTAAAGAGAGATCAGAATAAAACAGACTTAGATAAAGAGTGGACTGATGGGTAGAATGCTAAATTGGAGGCCATGGAACGGAAGTTAGAAGATTCTTTAAATCTGAATAAAGAATCCAACCTGGAATCTAAAATAACAGCGAAAATGTTGGCTCCAGATAAGAAAACTTCACAAAGCTCAATGAAGTAGAATATCAACCCATAGAGATGCTCTATGAATTGAACGTGAATTAATTATGAATTAAGAATGAAAATTATGTTTAATGGTTCCTTAGAGAAATGCCGTAAAATCAGTGGTAGGTTTTGTGGTGTATAGCTTTAAGAATTAAGATATATGCACATGTTGATACACTATATTATTGATACATATTCAGAATTCCCTTAAGTTCTGAGGTTGATTCAGATTTTACATTTCTTAGGGATGTTGGCTATCTTGAAATAGCTTTGCATATTAAAGCTACTGATGCTTAAGCTTCTGCAGCCATAAGAAAACAACAATATTTTAAACATCATGGCCTGGAATCTGTAAGATATATCTTATAATCCTACAGGTTAGGCAATTACAAAGGATCTGGCAATACTTTAAAAAAAATGCTCACAGAACACAAAAGGGACATGAAATCTACCAGGGATCAATTACTTAATGTTTTATTGACTTTATAATTTTTAAATGTCCATGAAATAGACGACACAACTGTGGAGATACAAAGTATTATGGGAAAAAACAGCTGAACTAAATCAGACTGTTTATATTACGAATGTTGTAACTTCAGAACTGAGAGAAGGAAATGTGTTTCACTGGGGGAGAGATTGTTGTCTGCTTCAAAGGGGTGAGAAGGCTATTGATTCCATCACACTCTGCACCTATGTTGTTGCCAAAACACATTACTTTTGAAAGTTTCTATGTTTACGGGAACCAACTAAGTTAGATGGGCCTGAGAGGATTTACCGTTGAGGATGCTGAGAAGAATGTCGAGATGCTTAGACATATCTATTCCAGCATCCTGCTTGATCCTACCCATGACTGCTTCAAAGCTGTTTCCTCAGAAGTCTGCTTCTGTGACAATTTCAAAATGGGTAACTTGATCATCCAGTATCTCAGACTGTTTCAGTCAGGACTTTATTGAGGCTTGCACTTCCTCAGCATGTATACACTGGACAGCCAATGCTACAACTAATGCTCTTTTCTTTTTTTCCCTTTGATTTTAATCATTTCTTTTTTACACCTCAGATTTTATTCCCCTCCCGGTCCACCTTCTGACTATTCCACATCCCACACTCCCCCCTGCCAAATCCACAAGGTTCTCCCACCCCCACACCCTGACTCTCCACCCCCCAAGATCTCTTAAACACCCTGGTGCCTCTAGTCTCTTGAGGGTGAGGTGCATCTTCTCTCACTGAACACAGACCCGGCAGTCCTCTGCTGTATATCTGTTGGGGACCACAAGTTGGCTGGTGTGTGCTGCCTGGTTGGTGGCCATGTGTCTGAGAGATCTTGGGAGTCCAGGTTAGTTGAGACTGCTAGTCCTCCTACAGGGTCGCCCTCCTCAGCTTCTTCTAGCTTTTCCCTAATTTAACTACAGGGGTACCAGATCAGTCCACTGCTTGGGTGTAAGAATCTGCATATGTCTCAGTAATCTGCTTATTGGGCTTCTTTGAGGACAGTCATGCTAGACTTCTCTCTGTAATCACACCATAGCCTCATTTATACTGTCAGGCCTTGGAGTCTCCCCCTTGAGAGAGATCCCAGATTGGGCTGCTTTCGGGACCTCCTTTCCCCCAGTCTCTTCTCCATTTTTTCCCTTCAGGTGTTTTAGACAGGAACAGTTCTGGATCAGTTTTAGACTACGCCATAGCAACATCATACCTCTACTTGATACCCCATCTCTCTACTGGAGGTGTACTCTACAAGTTCCCTCTCTCCACTGTTGGACATTTCATCAAAGGTCTCTCCCTTTGAGTCCTGAGAGTCTCTCACCTCCCAGGTCTCTGATACATTATGGAGTGTCCACTCCCCATCCTCCTACCTCCTGAGGTTACCTGTTTCCATTTTTCCGCTGGCCCGCAGGGCTGAAGTTCTTTTCCCCCCATCCAATACCTGCTCATGTTCCTGTCTTCTCCCCTCACTCTGTCCTCTTTCCCTCCCTCCTTCTCTCCCTCCCTGCCTCCCTGCCTTCCTTTCCCCCTCTTTCCCTTCCTCCCTTCCTCCCTTCCCCCCTTGTGATTGATTCTTTTCCCTCCCAATTGGGACTGAGGTGTCTTCCCTTGGTCCTTTCATCTTGTTGACCTTTGTGAGTTCTGTGGACAGACTGTATCTTGGGTATTCTATACTTTATTTTATTTTTGGCTAATATCCATTTATTAGTGAGTACATACATGCACATGCTTTTGAGTCTGAATTACCTCAGTCAGGATGATAATTTCTTGTTCCATCCATTTTCCTGCAAAATTCAGGATATCCTCCTTCTTAGTAGCTGAGTAGTATTCCATTGTGTAAATGAACCACATTTTCTGACTCCATTCTTCTGTCATGGGACATCTGGGTTGTTTTCACATTCTGGCTATCCCTAATAAGGCCTCTATGAATATAGCAGAACACATGCCTCTGTGGCATGGTGAAGCATCTTTTGGGTATATTCTCAACAGTGGTACTTCTGGGTCTTTATTTATATTGAACCAACCTTGCATCCCTGAGATGAATCCTACTTGGTCGTGGTGAATGATGATTTTTGATGTGTTCTTCGATTCAGGTTGTGAAATTTTATTGAATATATTTGCATCGATATTCATAAGTCAGATTGGTTTGAAGTTCTCTTTTTTGATAGTGTACTTTGTGGTTTAGGTATCAGAGTTATTGTGACTTTATAGAATTAATTATGTAGTGCTCCTTTTGTTTCTATTTTATGGAATAGTTTGAGGAATATTGATATCAGGTCTTCTTTGAAGGTCTGGTAGAATATTGAACTAAATGCATCTGTCTCTGGGTGGTTTTGTTGTTGTTGTTGTTGTTTTTGTTGCTTTGGGGGGAGTTGGGAGGTATTTAATGACTTCTATTTCCTTATAGGATATGGGCCTGTTTAGATAGTTTACCTGCTCTTGATTATCTGTCTAGAAAACCATCCACTTCATCTAGATTTTCAAGTTTTGTTGAGTATAGTGGTAGGATCTGTTGATTTTTTTAGTTTCTTTAGTTTCTGTACTTATGTCTCCATTTTCATTTCTATTTTGTTTATTTTGGATACTGCCTCTGGGCCATTTAGTTAGTTTGTCTAGGGGTTTATCTATCTTGTTGATTCAAAGAACCAGCACTAATTTTGCTGATTCTTTGTATAGTTCTCTGTGTTTCTGTTTGGTTGATTTCAGCCCTGAGTTTGACTATTTCCTTCAGTCTACTCCTCTTGGGTGAGTTTGCTTCTTTTTTTCCCTAGAGCTCTCAGGTATGCCGTTAAGTTGCTACTATAAGATCTCTCCAGTTTACCAGTGCACATAGTACTATGAATTTTCCTCTTAGGACCACTTTTTGTGTCCTATAAGTTTGAGTATGATGTGTCAACATTTTCATTAAATTCCAGGAAGTCTTTAATTTCTTCCTTTATTTCATAGCTGACCAAATTATCATTGAATAGAGAGTTGTTCATTTTCCACATGTATGTGGATTTTCTGTTGCTTTTGCTGTTATTGAAGACCAGCTTTAGGCAATGGTGGTCTGATAGGATGCATGGGATTATTTCAATCTTCTTGTATTGGTTGAGGGTTGTTTTGTGACCAATTATACGGTTGATTTTGGAGAAGGTGCCATGAGGTGCTGAGAAGAAGGTGTATTCTTTTGTTTTAGGGTGAAATGTTCTGTAGATATCTGTTAAATCCATTTGGTTCATAAACCCTATTAGTTTCATTGTGTCTCTGTTTTGTTTCTATTTCAATGACCTATCCATTGGTGAGAGTGGGGTGTTGAAGTCTCCCACAATTATTGTGTGGATTTCAATGTGTATTTTGAGCTTCAGTTAAATTTCTTTTATGAATGTGGGTGCCCTTGCTTTTGGGGCATAGATGTTCAGAATTTAGACTTTCTTTTGTTGGATTTTCCCTTTAATGGATATGAAGTGCTCTTCCTCATCATGCTTGATAACTTTTGATTGAAAGTCTATTTTATTGGATAATAGGATGGCAACTCCAGTTTGTTTCTTGACACCATTTGCTTGGAATAACTTTTTCCATCCTTTTACTGTGAGATAGTGTCTATCTTTGTTATTGATGTGTGTTTGTTGAATGCAACAAAATGCTGGATCTTGTTTGTGTATCCAGTCAGTTAGCTTATGTCTTTTTATAGGTGAGCTGAGGCCATTAATATTGAGAGATATTAAAGATAGATGACTGTTGGTTCTTGTCATATTTGTTTTTGTAGGTAGCTTTATGTGTTTGTGGTTTTCTCCTTTTGGCTTTGTTGTGAGATGCTTAATGTCTTTCCTTTGGTGTAGGTGTCTCCCTTGTATTGGAGTTTTCCTTCTCAGATCCTCTGTAGGGCTGGACTGGTCAATAGATACTGTTGAATTTGGTTTTGTCCTGGAATATTTTGTTTTCTTCATCTATGTTAATTGAGAGTTTATACAGCAACCTGGGGTGCCATTTGTCTTCTCTTTAAGTCTGCATGACCTATGACCAGGCTCTTCTGACTTTCATACTCTGTTGAGAAGTCTGGTATAATTCTGATAGGTCTATTTTGTAAGTTACTTGGCCCTTTTCCCTTGTAGGTTTTAATATCTTTCTTTGTTCGATGTATTTAGGTTTTTGACTATTATGTGATGAATGGAATTTTTCTTTTTGTTTTTTTTTTTTTTTTTGTTTTTTTTTTTTTTTTTTTTTTTTGTAGGTTTCATGTACCTGTATGGCCATCAGTTTCTTTAGGATGGGGAAGTTTTCTGCTATTCTTTTGTTGAAGACATATTCAGGTCCTTTGACATGGGAATCTTCATTCTCCTCTATTCCAATTATTCTTAGATTTGGTCTTTTCACTGTGTCCTGAATTTCCTGATGTTTTGGGGTAGAAGGTTTTTAGTTTTTGAATTTTCTTTGCCAGTTGTGTCATTCTTTTCTACATTATCTTCTGTACCTGAGATTATCTCTTCTATCTCTTGTATTCTGTTGGTGATACATCTGTAAATCCTGTCCTCTTTCCTAGGCTTTTCATTTCCTGGTTTGCCTCCATTTGTGTTTTTTGTATTGTTTCTGCTTCCTCTTTTAGGTCCTGGCACTTTATTCAATTCCTTCACATGTTTGATTGTGTTTTCCATTATTTCTTTAAGGGATTTATTTGTTTCCTCTTTGAGGGTTTCTACCTGTTTACCTGTGTTTTCCTGTATTTATTTTGGTGTGTTATTTGTATCTTCTTTAAAGGACTCTATTATCTTCAAGAGATATGATTTTAGATCAGCTTCCTGGTTTTTAGGTGTGTTGGTATATTCAGTGTTTTCTGTATTGGGAGAACTGGGTTCTGATGATGCTCACTTATATTGGCTGCTGTTGCTTATGGTCTTGCACTTGCCTTTCACCATCTGGTTATCCCTAGTGTTTGCTCGTCTGGGTGACTCTGTCTGGAGATTGCCTCTTTTGTCCCTGGGTTGCTTCAGGTCTCCTGATAGGCCTGTGGCCCTGGCTGTAGCAGACCTCCTATGGTATCTTCCAACTGGAAGATATTCAGAGGGAGGAGAAGCTGTTAGTCTGTTGCCCTGGCTGCAGTAGATTTCCAGGGAGACCTTCAGACTTTTGGGCCTTCATAGGAGCAGTCACACTGTTGTCCTGTGTGAAGCTGTTCTTCGGGGAAGGGCAATGGACTGTCGTTTCTGTTTCCCTGTGTGCAGCCATAATCCAGGGAGGCCTTCAGTCTTTTGGATCAGTTGTCCTGCATGCCACAGATCCCCTGGGAGTACCTCAGGCTGTGGTGTCAATTGCCCAGTTGCCCTGTGTACAGAGGACCTCCTGGTATGCCTTCAAGCTGTGGTGTCCTGGGCGTAATGGATCCCCTGGGAAGTCTCCCACTATCATCCCGAGGCATGTCTGAAGATCCCCTACACTTAGAGCATTTAATAAGAACCTTCCAGAAGTCCCACAGCTGCCACGGGGAGATCAGTAGACTTGGGACCCATCACCCTCCAACACCCCTGCCTGCTGAATTCCACTCCCTTTCTGGCCAGTCCTTTGTGCTAGGACAGACTGCTAGATAGTCTGTTCCCCTGAAGATACCACATCCTGATGTATCCCAGGAGAGTTACTGCACTCAGCATCTGACAGTATAGCCCCAGACATCGCAGGAGATCCACTGCACTCCAGAGCAACTGGCATCCCAGAGATCCATTGCACACAGGGCAATTGAGATTGTTGGCAAATTGTCTGCTCCCCCGAGGACACAAGAGATTGAAGACATCCCTGGAGTTCCTCTGTACACAGGGCAACTGGGCAACCCACACCACGGTCAGAAGACTTCCCGGGGGGGCTGTAGTATGCAGGACAACTGAACTAACAGACTGAAAGCCTCCCTGGAGTTCTGCTGCACACAGGGAAACAGAAACCACAGTCCAGAGGCCGCCCTGGAGGACAGTTTCACACAGGGCAACAGTGCAAGATCATAAGCAACAGAAGCCAATGTAAGTGGGCATCATCAGAACCCAGTTCTGTCACCACAGCAAGCCCTGAATACACCAACATACCTGTACATCAGGAAGCTGACCTAAAATTCTATCTCATGAAGATAATAGAGTTCTTTAAGGAGGATATAAATAACTCGCCGAAATAAATACAGGTAAACAGGTAGAAGCCCTTAAAGAGGAAACAAATAAATTCCTTAAAGAAATACAGGAAAACACAATCAAACAGGTGAAGGAAGTGAATGAAGTTGTCCAGGACCTAAAAGAGGAAGTAGAAACAATACAAAAAACACAAATGGAGGTAAACCTGGAAATTAAAAACCCAGAAAAGTGGTCAGGATGATAGATGTTAGCATTACCAAAAGAATACAAGAGATAGAAGAGATAATTTCAGGTACAGAAGGTACTGTAGACTCTTTCTTCTCTCTCTTTCCACTTTCGTCTCCATTGCCCCCTTTCCCACAATAAACATCTCCCATGTGGAACTATAAATAGATAGATAGATAGATAGATAGATAGATAGATAAATAGATAGATAGATAGATGAATATATAGAAGAAGATACTGTAGAAAAGATTAACACTACTGGCAAAGAAAATTCAAAAGATAAAATATTCCTAACCCAAAATATACAGGAAATTCAGGACACAATGAAAAGACCAAGTCTAAAAATAATTGGAATAGAGGAGAAAGAATTGGTATTTAAAAATACATCACCAAACAGATTTTTTTTACTCAATCATGCTTCTATGATTAAAGACAACAAGCATGGAAAGGTGAGGCAAGTGTCTATCTGAAACAGAGCTTGAATTGCACCTCTTTACAAAAGTCTTCGTTAGCCATGGGCTGACAAACAAAAACAATCGCACTGAGAAACATAGAGTTCGTGATCTCTTTTATAAAAGACGCTTTTATAAAACGAGTGAAATCTGAAACTCTAAGATATGAAAATTAAACCACTATCTTCACAAGGTGCATTAATCCTGACCAATGACTAGACCTGTAGATACTGGATCTGTACCTTACACTGTAAGAACTTTATGCTTGCCACATCCTGAAGCAGTTAAACACATTGATTGAACAACAGGAAAGACAATGCCTCACATTTCCTACTTTGGTCCATAGACAATACATTTTAATGAGAGACAACACTTTGATGAACTATTGATCCAATTCATAAAGCGTAGGATCTTCCTGGGATTAGCAGCATTCAATTTATTGACATAAGAATAATAGCAAGAATGCAATACTATTGCTAGTAAATAGGGCACTAGTGGGTTATAGCTAGTTTTTCATCAATATTTTAATTACATTGCAGGTTACCAGTGATTTCTAAGGGAACACTATATGTAGATCAGAAGAAAAAAATCATAGAAAGGAAAATGTGTCTAGATTTACATAATATGTAATGAGGTATGACTGTAAATGTCTTCACTTTAGGGCTGATAAACTTGTGACTTTAGAGAGTCAACAGACGGAATGTGGTAAAAGGTGGCATAAAAATCCCTATAAGAAAATTATTTGACAAATATTTGTCCTTTTATGGAGAATTTGCCATAAATTAACAAACTATTGCAGAGGCATCCTTTCAGGAAGAACATGATAGTTTAGTGAATTCAAGACCTAGTGAAGAATAATTACCATTCTAGAATTAATTGCAGTGTGCCATTATAGAAATGTAGATAAAATGATAAAGGAATATGGGAGCAGGTCTCTTTCCAACCATGCAAAGGATGGCAACAACCCTCAAAGATAATGAGTTGCTATCCAGTGACTGAAAGTGAATTAAGTAATTAAGTAAAATGTAAAGTAAGATCTTGGCAGTGTCAAATCCTTCTTTAATGACTCATTTGAGATTCTGGGAGGAAAAATCACAGGAAAGACCACTATACATTTCCTTATTGAAAGGAAGTCCAAATGAATATCTCTAAAGTGAGTCCAGACAACATGAAATAGCTTTTACATTATGATCCTGTATCCTCACTAACTTATCATTTATAATTATATCCTCTAATGGAAGTTTATATAGTATTGGTTTGAATAGGATTCTGCACATGTGCTAGAAATTTATTCATTATCATTTTTACTAATGCTTAGTTTTTTAAAAACAATATACAAACTATCATTTTTATCATGTCTTTCTTAAAAGTATTAACAGACAGCTATATTGTGACATATATTCTTTAGGAATTTTAGCATTATTTTATAATAATATGTGTGTGTGTTTGTATGTGTTCTCACCTGTGCTTGCTTGTGCGTAATGTTTCAGAAGCAAAACCCCAAAACCTCCCTGTGCAAATGGTCTTATCTGAATAGATTTCATCAGGCTTGGACACCATGTCACAGCAAATAACTCCTTGCCCTTATCCTGCACCTATCACTTAGGTCACTTGAAACATTCTTAGCTATGACAATTGAAGGATTAATATTTTTTCTTAGGATAGACATGGTTTAAAGTTCCTATTCTATCAGGAAGGAACAAGTCTATGGATCCGGTTCCAGCTTTTGTAGTATGCTATATGCTCTGAGAGCAAAGCACCTTCGACCAACTCACAAAGAACTGGAATGCGTTTTCTCCTGATTTTAGAGGCTGCGAATTCCAAGAGCAAAGTGTTGATATCTTGAATTGTCTGATGAAAGCTGATTTGCTTTGACATTGAATTGACCAACAGTTGTGGCTCACAACCCCTTTTGGATTGAAGGAATCTCTCACGGTGGTTGTATATTAGATATCCTTCATATCAGATCTTTACTTGAGATTCACAATGGTAGCAAAACTACAGTTAGAAAGTGGCTATGAAATGACTTTATTGTTCAGGGTTACCACAACTGTATTGAAGCATTGCAGCATTCCTAAGGTTTGGAACAACATGGGTGAATTTACATCCTCATCTGACAGACCAACTAATACTGCCCGGACACCAGACCCCAATCGACAGCCATTCAGCCCATCAATACACAAGACAGAGCTGCAATAACTAAATCTTAACTATCTTTCCTCTTAGTACCCCTTAGCAATAGGTAATAATATTTATATTTATAGTTTTTACCCTTCAGTACACAAACACAAGTGTGAAGTACTAAAGGATTTTCTTCCTATACCAATGTCAACATTGCTTTGTTCTCTCACGCACTAACACTTTTATTTTTTAAAATTAAAGTCCCCTTCTGTTTAAACTTCTCATTTTTCTAAATCTACTCAGTCGTGCTGCCCAAAATGGACAAAATAGGAACGTAAAATATATTTAGTCATCATATTAATTTAGAATTAATAAAAAAGTGTGTTCATGTGTGTGTGCATGCATGCACACACGTATACACACACACACACACACACACACACTAAGCAAAGAGTCTGAAAACAATTATAAAAATTTAGATCATGCCTTACAGTGATGTAGTGAGGCATCAGTCTGACTTATCCTGTGTATCCTAGAATGTGTTTGATGCTTCACTTCTTCCTCAAAATCTTCACCAGATTACCTGGTTATAACTAAGAACTCAAGTCAAGCATATGATTGAAAGAGTGGATGAAAACCTAAAAATAACATTTCATTTTAGGCTAATAGACATATTATGAAGTTTCCACCTAAATCATAGGGAAAACCTCAGGCTCAATTTAAACTGATATTTTAAAACATGTTTTGAAGACAAAACCTTGCTGTACTGCCTAGGTTGGCCTCAAACACACATACAGTTCTAGGCAGGCTTAAAATTACCTAATTCTCTCTCTTGGTGCAGACATTACAGGTGTATTTCACCACACTCAGTGGTAAATACAAAGATGTTAATGTTCTTCTGGACATATCATTTTGATATGCCTATCAAACTACCTTCTATTCTAAGGTTTCAAATTTTTTCTGAAAATACTAAATGTAAAACAAATAATTAATTTGGGCCCCTTTCATTGGTTTCTTACTTTCACTTGATTCTGTAATTCATGTGTTTTACAACACTTAAACTATTCTTAACTTACTGTACTATCAAATAGGCCAAAGACACATAAAAACCTATAATCAGTATTTTGCACCCCATTTCTATTCAATCTTAACAATATATGAACTTAGAAATATATATAGCTGTTTACTCTTTCTTGGCAAAGCTTTGCAGTGGATTTCTCTGCATCTTATTTGTCCTGTTTGGTCAACATGCTGTCATTTTTGAGGAAATAACAATTTCTTGCTCTGTGGCTTGTTTGCCATACATGAATCAAACTCTATAAGGAAGTTCTTCAATGTTCACCATTTTCTTTAAAATAGAATGGGAATGCTGACAGGAGCAAACCTGTCTTCATTGTCAAAAAAGACTTTTATTAATAAAACATCCTTAAATGTCATCTTCCATAGATCTCTGAGGTTTTTGAAGACCATCTATCTATCTACAATATATCTGAATAGGCAAAATTTGGTTATTTCTAGAGATTTACTATCTGCTCCACTTTGAAAACATTTTCCTGTAATTAACTAGTGTTTGATATGACCATGAATTTGATTCTCTATTAACTGACATTTTTAATTATCCAAAACACTTTTCAATAGCATCTTTCAAGGGCTAGAACTTCACATTACTTAGGTAGAATGTCTTAAACAAGAGATTAATCACATATACATATTATGTTGTAGCAGAATATAAACCTAAATCTGTATCAATATACAAAATCCATACCAATGCAAAAATACTCTTATTTTACTCCCTTCTTGCCAAAGATCGTAACAACTGGTAACCAACCACCTTAAATGAGAACAAACATCCATCATCCATTGAATGATCAAAAACCACTTATCCCATCTCTTGTGAATGGGGACATCACTCTCTTAAAATATCTTCCTGCTCTCAAGGACATTTTTATTTTTGGTGGTTGTGGGTTAATTGTATCAAGACTGTCTTAAAACACATCAACCGTGTCCATTGCTTGATTGCTTCCTAAGATCTCTCTCACTACCATCTTCATTATCTTTTCTTGCAAGATTCATCAGACAGTCTCAAGTATTTTTCTTATTTCATATCTTTACTTAAATGTAGTCCATTTGGCCAAAAAAAAGAGATCGTTTCAGGGTACACTTCCACACATCTCCTTTTTAATTCTTTAGAGTCTGTGTTTCCCAGGTTGATCTTCTGAATTCTCGTAAGCATCCTGCTTCGGTCTCCCCAGAAGCTAGCACCCTGCGTACCTTCCACCACATTTAACAAATTATTGCATTTTATTTCCTTAATATTGTCTTTAAAGTTCTGCATATTTTGATATCTGTGATCTTCCCTAAGTATTTTATGTAAAATTTGGTTTTACTTATCTGGTCTAAGCATGCCCCTTTCTTGCTGTTTATTTTTGAATACATTGACTAAAACCTACCATATTTTACCTTTTATATATTTGCTGTTTATCTTTCCTTAGTATTGACAATTTCCTAGTCATCATTTCAGACTTACCCAATGTTTTACTTAAAGAGTTACCAGAGTATAGCATTTTCCATGGGTCTCAAATGGCTTCTTTCAAAATCCACTTACAAGAAAATCATTTTCCTTCTCCCATGTTCACCTTTTTATTTTTATTCTGGTATTGGATTTTGTCCATACTTAAGATGGATCCTCTCATTTCAATTATAGTAACCAGAAAAATTCTTCAGTTGAGGGTACACACTCAGATGATTCTAATTTGTGGTAAGTTGGCATAAATACCATCCATCATAACAATGAACTGTAATATTTATAACATAATTTTATTTAGCACTCTAATGTATACTAATGTTTTGACTTCTATGAATAAATTTAAAAGTACAAAACATGTCATTCTGTAACCAACTCTTCTTACACACACACACACGCACACACACACACACAATTTTCTGATGACAGGTAGTGTATTTATTATCTGATTGTAATATGCCATAGAAAAATTATGCTAAAGAAGCTAATCTTGGAATAATATAAAATTATATAAATGTGAAAATATATTATAAAATCAAGTTGCCTGTTCACAGAGAAAATCGAAAAATCATTTGATAGCAGAAATTAAATTTAATCATATATATGTATATGATTATATGACATGGATAAAACATCATGTTACCTATTCTGTAATTAATTACACATTTTAACACTATTGATTTATGTTGTATATTCATACAAGTTTTTCCACTTTGTTCTCATAATATTAGCAGAATGTAAAATTAATAAGTAAAAAATAATTAATTAATTAAAATAAAAACTTAGTACTATTCTCCTTTAACTATAAAAAACTAAAAGCAAGTATGCAAAAGATAAGTTACAGACCACTCAAAATAGACTGAGTAGCTTTTTTTAGCTTATGATGAAGTAGTCATACTTCATATATGAGTCTCTGTACTGTGCATTATACTCGATCATTTGATTTTTTGATTATCCAAAAGGATATTGAAAATTAAGTACATGCTCTGGGCTGAACTGTTGGCACAGGGAAAGGCAACTTGGACAGTTTAATCGTGGGCAATAATAATAGTTCTGTGAACCATTTCTGACTTAATCTGCAGTGCTTCCGTACTTCTGCTGGCCTGCAATGTTTGTCTTTTTTTTCTCTAGAAGACAATTTGTCATATGTAGTTATAAATATAGTTAAAATATTAATGTTTTCCTGAAAAATGTGTCAGTGGAAATATTTATATACTAGAGAAATCTAGCATAACATGCTACAGTAACATATGTGCATAATAATTTAGTCATTTGTGAATCATTTATTCTTCCTATGAGAAATGCTTAATGTACATAAATCTACACAATGGAATCTTCTTCAGCAATTAAAAACAAAGACATCATGACATTTGCAGATATCGGTTTCTTGAGCATTGACTTCTTCATTGATGTCTGCTCTACAAGTGCTTCAGTTGTCAATCAGATCACAGGTTTTACTAAAACTTGAACTTGGCTTTTTGGCTTACTTTACCAAAGATCTGAATAATCATTTTCTTGAAGCTGTGGTGCCTTGTATCCTCTAATATTGTTAACTAGTGTTCTCTTATGTTCTCCATCTCTTTTTTATTAACCAATAAGATGCAGACTGAATGAGTTAACATGTAATTAAGTTAGAAGGAAACAGTGAAACTTTCAAGATCTTTTCTCTTTGCACCAGTTTGAATTTCTCTAATTCTGGCCACATTATTTCTATATTTCTTTAATTTTGATCACATTACTTCTGTATTTCTCTACTTCTAAAAGCATTGATTCTTTATTAATTTTTTTAGCATAGGTTCTCTTTTTTTTTCTTTTATTGGATACTTTTTTATTTACATTTCAAATGTTATTCCCTTTCCAGGTTTCCAAGACATAAGCCCCCTATCCAATTACCCTCCTCTTCTTCTATAACGGTGTTCCCCTCCCCTTCCACACTCCTTCCTGCCCCCTGACACCTTATTAATTTTATGAAGTTGAATTTGCTTCAAAAAAATTACCGCACAATTTTTACATTAGGGCCATGCCTGGCCATATAGAAGTTGAGCTTTCATGGTCACTTAAAAATTATTTGTTATATTCCTTTAACTGTAGCCACATATGTAGGTAGCAAAGGATGGCCTTGTTTGGAATCAATGGGAGGAGAGGCCTTTGGTCCTGTGAAGGCTTGATGCCCCAGTGTAGGGGAATGCCAGGATAGGTTAGAGGGAGGAGTGGGTGGGTAGCTGGGGATAACCCTCATAGAAGCATGGGGACAGGGGATGGGATAGGGTTTTGCCAGAGGGGAAACCAGGAAGGGGATAACATTTGAAATGTAAATAGGAGTTGGGGATTTAGCTCAGTGGTAGAGCGCTTGCCTAGCAAGCACAAGGCCCTGGGTTTGGTCCCCAGCTCCGAAAAAAAGAAAAAAAAAAGAAATGTAAAAAAAGAAAATATCTAATAACAGAAAAAACACATATACACATAAAAATGAATTAAGACTAAAACTAAAAAACAAAATACCTTTATATGTTTAGCTGTCTGCTTTTCTCCCTGAAGGGATGTATACTATTCCTCCAAGTATCCTCAGCACCCAGCAAAGCTGTAAGGAGACTGGATGCAATAAGTGTTCAAAGACAAACAAACAAACAAACAAACAAACAAACAAAGAATAATAGACTATATCACTGATAAGATAAAACGAAATCAAACATACGAGAACAGGACAAACAAACAAAGAAGAAAAAATACCAAGGAAAAAAGCAAAAGAAACACATATAGAAGCAGAAATACAACTACACACACAAAACAATTTCATAAAAACACAAAAGTAGGGTTGGGGATTTAGCTCAGTGGTAGAGTGCTTGCCTAGGAAGCACAAGGCCCTGCGTTCAGTCCCCAGCTCTGAAAAAAAGAGCCAAAAAAAAAAAAACCCACAAAAGTAGTATGAAATGTAAATAAAGAAAATATCTAATAACAGAAAAAACACACATACACATAAAATGAATTAAGCAGTATTACGGTTATAATAGTATAAACAAGATACTTGAATAGGAAAAGAACACCCAGTGAAGGCATTATGAAACAAAAATTCTCCCGTCATTTATTTTGGGTTTTTTTTTTTTTGGATATGTACTTCTGGGTATGGGGCCTGCCATTAAACACAGTTTTATACCCAATAGTACTATGTTGAAAAGAACTCAGTTTTCCTTTGTGGGTAGTTTTCAATTAAATATAGCTTCTAGGTTGGGTAGGGATGAGGTCTTGTGCCTACTTCACCTCTCTATGCTGGACATCATCTGGATCAAACCTGTAGAGGTCCTGTGAATGCCGCATGACTCTTGGTCAGTCCTGCTGTGTGTAGAAGGTCTTTTCCCTTTGGTTTCTTCAATAAATACTTGCTTTTTCCACCACAGTCTTCCTTCCTCCTTTTTTGCAGGACTTTCTAAGAACAGGTAGAAGGACTTGATGGAGACATCCTAGGCCTTGGGATCTATCCATATATAGTCACTAAACCCAGACACTATTGAGGATGCCAAGAAGTGCATGCTGACAGGAACCTGATATAGCTGTCTCCTGAGAGGCTCTCCCAGAACCTGACAAATACAAAGGTAGATGCTTGTAGCCAACCACTGGAGTGAGAACTGGGTCCCAGATGGAGGATTTAGAAAGGACTGAAGGAGCTAAAGGGGTTTTCACTCCTATCAGAAAAACAATATCAACCAATGAGACCACCATTCCCCCCAGAGCTCTCAGGGACTAAACCACCAACCAAAGAGTACACATGAAGTGAACCTTGGCTCCAGCTGCGTATGTACCAGAGGATGGACTTGTCAGGAATCAATGGGGGGAGAGGCCCTTGGTCCTGTGAAAGCTAGATGCCCCAGTGTAGGGGACCAGGGCAGGGAGGCTAGAGGAAGTTGGGGGTGGGTGGGGAAGCACCCTCATAGAAGCAGAGGAGGGGGTGTGATGGTTTGCATACGGTTGGCCCAAGGAGTGGCACTATTAGAAAGTATGGCCTTGTTGGAAGGAGTGTGTCACTGTGGGGGTGGGCTTGGAGACCCTCCTCCTATCCTCCTAAGAATGCTCAGTCTCTTCCTGGCTTCCTTCAGATGAAGGTGTAGAACTCTCAGCTCCTCCTGCACCATGCCTGCCTGGATGTTGCCATGCTCCTGCCTTGATGATAATGGACTGAACCTCTGGACCTGTAAGTCAGCCCCAATTAAATGTACTTTATAAAACTTGCATTGATCATGGTGTTTGTTCTCAGCAATAAAACCCAAACCAAGATAGGGGGTTTCTGGAGGGGATATCAGGACAGGGGATAACATTTGAAATGAAAATAAAGAAAATATCTAATAAAAATACAGAAAAAAGAATTAAAAAAGAATTAGTTTCACATGGTCTCATATCCTATGATCATATGGGTCTCTGAATTTGTTTGTCACCAAACTGCAGCAGAAGTTGCTGATGATGGCTGAGGAAGACCCCAACCTATGAGCAGAGCAGAACATCCACAAGAGACATTGTATTGCTACATTCCATCAGCAGAATAGTACTATTGATTTTTCCATGGTGTATCCAGTCTCAGGTTCTTGAGAATCTGAGCAGTGTCGGGCATGAACTCCATCTCATCGAGTGGACTTTAAATCCAATCAGATAGTGATTGTTTATTACAAAAATACCACTGATGCACTGGTGTATCTGGTGCGAGCATGTCAGTCTTCTAACTGGAAGAGTTTAAAGCTGTACCAGTGCTTATCTTTGTCCTCTGGTACCTTCTGGTACTATTAACAATAGTCAATAATGGAGAAGGTACTGGCCCAACTTCTTCATGTTCAATGAGTTAAGTAGATGGGTAGAGGTTTAGGTTCAGTTTGTGGGTAGCAAACAATAGGCTTAGAGACAGCTTTTGTTTTGAAGTTTCTGCTGGCAAGAGAGGTCTAGTTTGAACTTTGTCCACCAGTTATTGAAAGATTCCATTAAATTAGATAGATAGATAGATAGATAGATAGATAGATAGATAGATAGATAGATAGATAGATAGATGGAAAGATAGAAATAGACATATAGAGAGGACAGCTCTACTGTAATAGGTTTCCATCTAGGGTCTCAGATTTAATAGTCTTCATAGTTCCTCCCTTAACTCCTTTTTCATTCCCCTCCTGACTTGATCCTGTTGTTCAAGTTCCACCTTGTCACACTGTAATTATCTAATCATTTTATCCTTCCTAGCATAATCCTTGTCCAGTCATTTACTCAAAAGTATTTTCTGTGGTTATTTAGACTGTACCCTGCTTGTCAAACAATCGAGTGTTAACATCCCCACAAAAGCAAAGCCATACCACAGCTGTCTTTTAGCTTCTAGTTTAATTTGCTTACAAGGTTTTTCGTAGCAACATCCATTTCCTTGAAAAGTTTATGGCATCATATTTTTTTTTTTTTGGTTCTTTTTTTCGGAGCTGGGGACCGAACCCAGGGCCTTGCGCTTCCTAGGTAAGCGCTCTACCGCTGAGCTAAATCCCCAGCCCCAGCATCATATTTTTTACAACAGCTGCACAATATTCCATCGTGTAAATGTACCATATTATTAAATTTCTGACTATTCATTTTATTGATCATTCTGACTAGTGTAAGAGGAAATCTCAAAATAGTTTTAATTTGCATTTCTCTGACGACTAAAGAAGTTTAACATTTCTTTAATTTTTTCAGCCACTTTGTTCTTTCTTTTGAGAAATTTCTACTTAAATCTGTATCCCATTTTAATTGGGTTATTTGTTTTTGATATCCTGCTTTTTTGAGTATTTTTTATATTTTAGATAGTAGCACTTAATCAGATATGCAGATGGTAAAAATCTTTTGCCATTCGTAACATGTGACATTGTCAGAATATGGTGTCCTATGACTTATGGTTGCATTTCATGGTTACCTTTAAATCTTTGATGTTTTAGGGATTTTAGACATAGTATAACTAGTATAATATATAATAAATGTTAAATATAATTAAATATTTTTTATTATAAATAATATTTACAACTGTTTCCTTTTATACTAAAATTGGACTTCCACTAATGAAATAGATTTGCCAAACCTTAAAAATAGGCAAATGTGAAGTTAAGGTTATTTATATTTCATCTAAAGTTTGTAGTAAATGCCAACCAAATGACTATGTGTTGCAGTAAAAATAAACATCGACATCGACCTACAATTACGTTGCTATCACATAATTGAATAATGATGTCAGAAAAAATTATGCCTTTAACTTGGTGGTATTTTTTTTCCTGCATCACACTCTTTTGTAGCGTAATATAAATATGAACATTCTAACCATCAGGGAATACTTAGAAAGGATACTACTTTGCCAAATTATATACTTTTAAAACAAAAGAGCCATTTATCAATTTGTTGACATATTCTTCAGCATTACAGCATGATGTAATGAGACACTTTGTTCTGCTTCCTATGTTGATGTTTTTTTTTTCTATTTCACATTAAAAATCACAGCAAGAACATCGAGTAGACAAAGCAGCTGGCTAAAATCTCTGTATTGGCTCACTTTTATTTTTCAGCTAGACTCATAAAGTGAATCTGTCTAGACATTAAAATTAAGCAACCTATCATGGAATACCATTGCCCAAGCGTTTTACTTCTTCACTTCATCAGTTATTTGCTGTCTTTCATATTGCTTTATTTCATTACAAGAATCCAATATTTTAGAACAAAATATTTATGTTACTGAAAACATGAAAAGGCTCATGCTGGTATATCAAGTGGAAACAGATATAGAGATTTTCCCTGAGAACAGCAATAAACTCTGCCACAGAGCATTACAGAAATGAATCTTCAGGACCATTGGAAGACCAGTTCACAGACGTGTGTCTTGACAATTGCAAATCTTAGCCACAGGTTAACACCAGCATATTCTGTACGGCCACATCTATACGATGGGAAATAATTTCTGCCTTGTCAAACTTTACTATCAAATGTCAGTTGCTTCTCAAGATCCCCTGTCTGATCAGCTATGATGTAAGTAAATTGCAACAGCAAATCTCTGTGGTAGTGAATATCTGCTTGTTTCAATCCTATGAGAGGCTTATAAATTGCTACTCAGATCTCATAGTTTTCCTAAATGCTTTGTTATAGGACCTTATTTTAATTTTGGAAATAATGTGGGTCCTATGGAAAATTCTATTTTCTCTAAATATGGATTTTTCAGCCTTTGAAAGTATTGTCAGTCTTCAAGCGTTGCTCAGGGTAGAGATGCTACTTAGCAACATGTAAAGCACTGAGCATAATTAAGACACATCCCAAATGAATGTATAATTACTTTTAATTCTTTCCTACAAATCCATTAATTTATTCACTGAACATTGACCACTTTATAATACACAATGAAACATAAATCTCCAAGTTTTTGAACATTATGTGCTTGGAAGGCATTTTTATAACCTTAAATTTTATGTGATGCTTAAATATAGTTAGTGAGGAAATACACTTTTATCTGTATCAACTGAACTGCAGGGTGAAGACAGTCCAGTAGTGATCTCTTCTTTGTTTCAAAATCAGGTTTATGTATTTCCTCTAATTTCTTAGAATTAAGATTATTCTCTCCTGTAACATAAGAGCTCAGAAATATGCTTTAATGTTTATGATTATGATTATGGTTAAAATACAACACAGCAGTACCCAATCCCATTATTTATTCCTTTTGTAAGTTAATTAAAAACTTGGATACTCATGTCCATTTATCTCTGAGCTAAAATATGAGAAAAGATGATCAATTATGTGTTTCTATTTTCATGAAGGGAAATAAAGATGAGGAACTCCGAAGCAGGTTACACAGCATTGATGTCAAGCCAACACCATTGTCTAAGCTAATATATGTTTTATTTGGAAACAGCATGGAGATAACAACATAGTAATAAGAGGTCTCTGCTTGTATATTTTGCAGTTGATGTGGAATTTACTACAAACCACAGCACTGGGAAAAAGACAACACTATTATCCTCTTCAATCATATAAAATTTTCATTGCACGTCTTACTTAATATTTCTTTTTCTCTTAAAACACTATTAGCTTAGAAACAAAAAAGGAGCCTCTTGCAAATTTTTGTCACTGTCAAGCTTGAACCTGGTTTTCACTAAGGTCTATAATTATGTCTATTCTAAATTAATGCACTAGGTAACTACCTTTGGTTAAAGGAAATATGCAAAAAGCAATTTTAAAAAATATCTTTGAGAACTGCAACTAACTATATTGGCTATGGAGCATACATTTCAGGTAAATAAAACTAGTTTAGCATGGAGAAGATACAGAAGAATCCAACCCTTCTAATTAAATGAGAAGTCCCCTTGACTGTGTTATGTTAATAAACCTGTATTTTTCCAAGTTTTCTCTTGGCATATCTTAGCATGATGGAGAATAGCTAAGGAAAAAGAAGCTGAAAAAAAATCCCATGTTTTTCATGACTAACTTGATTGACTTCCTTTGTACAGTGCCTACATAGAGAGTTATTTAGCCTTGCTCTGGCAGCCTTTTTTTTAATTCATATGTTTACTGGATGAATATTTAAATGCCCTAAAAATTAAGATAATCAAAAGGATAGTTTATTCAAGACATTTTGGAAATAGTTTACTTTTTGGAAACCTCAATAGTTTTCTTCAAAAGGAATTTGGGGTAAATGTGATCAAAGTATATAATATAAAATACTCAAATAAGTAATAAATGTATTAATTTTTAAAAGCACAATATTTATACTAACTTTTATTCTGATTTTATTTTTTATTTCCATAAATACAAAACAATCTTTTTTATTTTTTGCTTTCCATTTTTAATTCTTCTTCCTATTTTTTCCTCCCTCTTCTTTGATCTCTCCAAACTACTCATCCATAAGATATAGGCAGAGGACTTTAGTCACACCACTACAGCTTCCCTGATCTGTGTGTGTCCCCCACAAGTCCTGGTCAGTTGATTCGGTGTCCTGTGTTCTAATCTTAATGGAAACTTTTTTTTTAAAATTTCCCAATATGGCCAACTACAGAAGTAGGTGGCAACTTTACACGTTCTCAGTTCAACTCAATGAGACCGGGGTTATAATATACAATTTATAAAGGTATATATCTAAATACCTTTCCCCTTTTATGGTTTCTTTATTTCTGATAATGATGTTAACTACACTCATAATTATAGGAAGTTATTTTGTAAAGAGGGATCAACAACTCTATGAACAGGGATATTAAAAAATATATATTTGTCATATGTCTACATAAAAGTACCTATTATATTTTCTTACACTGCTAAGAAGGGATATTTTTGGATCACTTAATTTTAGAATTGATTCACAAATTCATGCTAACTGTTCTATATATTGTAATAATGAATAATTTCACTTTGCATAGATAGATGGCATGCCTATTGCTGGGATGACTGGTTTGAAATCATATTCAGTGTGAGTTTCTTCATAAAATAATTACGAATTTAAGTACTATATAAATTGAAAGAAATGTCTCCATCACTAATAGTATCAAGCCCATAAATTATATTTATTGAATTTGTTTTTGTGCAAAATGATATGACTTGTTATTTTTTGTTTTCAAGCCAGTATCAGAAACATCAATCCCCAACTCCAGTTCTATTGATCAAGGGCACTAATGCTTCTTAAAATGTCCCTTTAATGAGTGTTGATTCTAAACACCTGCTACCCAAAAGGTGATTTTTATCTTGTTCTCTCCATGCAATGTACTTTCACTGTATGGAGTTTTATCACTTTTAGTTCAAAGGAAAATATTACTCTAACATCAAAGGAGTGTGGAATATGGGAGAGTTGCAGGGTTATTCTTTCAGACTGTGATAGGTCAAATTTTATATACATATTTTATTTAAGATTTTATACTAAAAAGGCTCATAGAAAAATATTGCACAGGTATCTTTTTATTAGGCCTTGATCTACTGTCACAGAAATGATGGCAACCTAATAGAATGAAGTCACTGCCTTGATAAGAAGACAATTAATTTTTAATTTTTTATTATATATTTCTTTACTTACATTTCAAAGGTTATTCCCCTTTCCAGTTTCCTGTCCATAAGCAGCCATTCTCTCCCCTCCCCTTTATTGCCCTCCCCCATGTTCCCCTACACTGGGGTTCCAACTATGGCAAGACCAAGGGCTTTCCCTTCCACTAGTGCCCCAACAAGGCTATTCTCTGCTACATATGCAGTTGGAGCCCTGGATCAGTCTATGTATAGTCTTTCGGTAGTAATTTAGCCTCTTATTTTATAAAGAAATTGTGAACCACTACCGATATACAGCTATGCTAGCTATGCTATATGTTGATACTAATATAGATTATTATATAATTATAAATAATTATATATTTCATTATATTTGTACACTAGATACATACTTTAACATATATAATTATTTATAATGAATGTATAATTGCATGTATGTATTTGAAAAAAATAAATATATGTGTAGTTTTATGTATAAATGTAAATATAAGTATATACAATAAATTATTACAAACTATGTAAAGGTGTATTGGTATCTAATTTGGGTGTTTACTGCTTGCCTTTCTTCAAAAGTACTTTATTTATAACATATTGTATAAAATATCTGGGAAGAGACATTACAATTCTCCTTAAAGACACTCAATGAGATACCCGGCTAACCCTGTGACACACAGAGAGTAGCTCTCCTAAAGAAAAGTATTGATAACAGTGTGACTTCCTGTCACTCAAGACCTCCTACTCATTAATTCAATTTTCTTTTCTAAAAGTCTTCTCACTACTGCTATCCTAACCTGCCTTTCTGATTTAAGAACTGTTTTTATGTGACTGTTGTCTTAGAAGATAAAGCACTTTGATCAATTGCCAGGTAACGCGTCCAGTCTCCTTTCATCACCCCATTAATCCAGCACATTAAATTATTTCTAATTAAGTAATCATATTACCATGAATCTACCTTCCAAGAAATAAAGAAAAATTATGATGCTTTCTAAAAGTATAGACAAGAGGAAATAATAAGGAAGTACAAACTCTGCAGGAACTGGTTCTATAGCAACAGTGAAAATCTTTCTTTAAATGTCTGAAGTAATATCTTAGTTTAGAAGTAGTTTCCAGTCTGTAAAGACATGTCTCATGGTGATTCGTTCTGATCTGCAATATACATTCCCTAGGCTACACCCGAAACTACTAAACAAGAAATTTAAATATTTGACTTCTGAGAGAGACAATACAATCTAGTCCCTACTTTAAAATGGATCTTTACCAATCCTACAACAGATAGAGGCCTTATATCCAAAATATACAAAAGAACTCAAAAAGTTAGACCGCAGGGAGACAAATAACCCTATTAAAAAATGGGGTTCAGAGCTAAACAAAGAATTCACAGCTGAGGAATGCCGAATGGCTGAGAAACACCTAAAGAAATGTTCAACATCTTTAGTCATCAGGGAAATGCAAATCAAAACAACCCTGAGATTTCACCTCACACCAGTGAGAATGGCTAAGATCAAAAACTCAGGTGACAGCAAATGCTGGCGAGGATGCGGAGAAAGAGGAACACTCCTCCATTGTTGGTGGGGTTGCAGACTGGTACAACCATTCTGGAAATCAGTCTGGAGGTTCCTCAGAAAATTTGACATTGAACTACCTGAGGATCCAGCTATACCTCTCTTGGGCATATACCCAAAAGATGCCCCAACATATAAAAAAGACACGGGCTCCATTATGTTCATCCCAGCCTTATTTATAATAGCCAGAAGCTGGAAAGAACCCAGATGCCCTTCAACAGAGGAATGGATACAGAAAATGTGGTCCATCTACACAATGGAATATTACTCAGCTATCAAAAACAACGATTTTATGAAATGAGGCAAATGGTTGGAACTGGAAAATATCATCCTGAGGAGCTAACCTAATCACAGAAAGACATACATGGTATGCACTCACTGATAAGTGGCTATTAGCCCAAATGCCTGAATTACCCTAGATGCCTAGAAAAAATGAAACTCAAGACGGATGATCAAAATGTGAATGCTTCACTCCTTCTTTAAAAGGGGAACAAGAATACCCTTGGCAGGGAAGAGAGAGGCAAAGATTAAAACAAACAGAAGAAACACCCATTCAGAGCCTCCGCCCCAGATGTGGCCCATACATATACAGCCACCCAATTAGACAAGATGGATGAAGCAAAAAACTCTTACCAAAATGGTTTGTTATTAATCTCTGATTAAAATTCAGGATGGAGAAAGTTAATTCAGCATTAAACCCCACTTTTAATTATTTGTAAGCAACAGGATAATTCTGGGTGCTATAAAGTTATTATAAATTAAAACTAAGAATAATAAAATAATATAAAATCATATTTTGAGCATTAAAATAGTCTTGTTAAATTTTTGAAATAAAAAACAAGGAAAATGACTATTGTAAATTTTCCAGTGTTAGATGTGACCCACATTCTTAGGGAAGGTAAGAAATTAATGAAAAAAGAGGCATGACCTTGTAAGAAAACAAGGAAGGGTGAGGGAGAAGGTTTGAAGGGATGAAAGGGAGGTAGGAATTATATATTGTATTATATTATAATTATAAAAATAAAAGAAATACTAGAAAAGAATAATAACATCAGGTTGGAGAGTATTCACCAAATCTACTACAATTTTCTGATAAAGTAAAAAAATTCAACTGTCTTATTCACTTTAATATTTATGACTATAAAATTTTATCTAAAAATACAATCAAGCAAATAGTAACCAGAATTACTGTAATACAACACAGAAGATAAGGAAAAATGATCACAAATTGAATTCCACATTGGCTACCGCTAATCAAAGATTCTCCATATATACACACCAGAATTATCTGCTAATTTTCACATTTCTATCTGAAAGAGATGAAAATATGTTTGTTATATATATGTGTACATATATATATATATGTATATGTGTATATACACATATATATAACTGGATATTTCCAATGCGTGGGACATTAAATATATTCATGTTAAACTCATTAATCTTATTAACATTACATTGTATTACATAAGAATATTCTTGCTTTTTAAATAGTTTAAAACTATTACAACATCTTCACTCCCTGATTACTTAATGCCTTGAATACAGTATTTTCCACATGTTGATATTTATTTGCCTGAGTCCCAATAACGCCTTGTAATAGGCACATACTCCATACTCTGAGTGATAAAGATGAAGTTTAACAGTGAAAGTAAGAATAAGGGAAGATAAGTAAAAACAGAAAACACTTTTTAAATTTATAAAGTTTGGAATATCACAATGGAAACGGCCACTATAACCCTATGTAATCCTGTCTTCCAAACAGGATTACATGTTGCTTCCATGTTGTTCTTTGAAAATGGAAAGCAAAAGAATAGTTGGAAGAACTTTCAACTTAAATTTCCACAAATTGTTTCCCTTTTTCATAATTTTACAACATTATATTTTAAGAATTATTTCAATAACCATTATGAAATTTTAAAAGAATACTTTTGATTGCTATCAGTGCTAAAAACCAGCTCTGAAAACATGCATACACGTACCATATGCAAACTGAACACACACACAAATCTATATCCTCTCTCTCTCTCTCTCTTTCTCTCTCTCTCTCTCTCTCTCTCTCTCTCTCTCTCTCTCTCGTGGAGTTTGCAGACTGAAAATTTGAGTATTGTCTTCTACATTTTGTCTATGGTCCTGGTTTTCTAGAGAATCAATTGGGGGCTTATCAGAAGGAATGATATGTGGATTTACCATGAATTTGAGGGAAATTGTATGTCAATGTAATCCTAACCATAAGAATGCAACATTTCTTTTTTTCATATCTTTTTTCTTTTGTTAGATATGTTTTTAATTACATTTTAAATGTTATCTCCTTTCCTGGTTTCCCCTCCAGAAACCTGTTATCCCATTTCCCCTCTCCATGCTTCTATGAGGGTGCTCCCTCACCTACTCCCTCCCACCTCCCCGCCCTGGCATTCCCCTACACTGGGGCATCAGACCTTCACAGGACCAAGGGCCTATCCTCACATTGATGTCCAACAAGGCCACCCTTTGCTGCGTATATGGATGGAGCCACAAGTCCACCCCTGTATACTCTTGGGATGATGGTTTAGTCCCTGGGAGTTTGAGGTTGTCTGGTTGGATGATATTGTTGTTGTTCTTATAGGGTTGCAAAACCCTTCAGCTGTTTCAGTCTTTTCTCTAACTCCTCCACTGGGGACCCCATTCTCAGTTCAATAGTTGGCTGAACACAACATTTCTAATTTTCATCTTCCCTCTACACAGAAGCTAATGACATAGCATAGTGTTTATCAATTGAGGACATAGTTTGTGCAGAGGTAGTATTTTCCAAAAAGAATTGTTGGTAATGTTGCAGATTCACAAGAAAATACTCTTCAGGATAGAAGGCAGTACAACGTGTATGTAGATTTTATTTAAATAAAACAAGATTGTTGTAGGCAAGTTCAATTCTGTGTTCTGAAGATAAATTTGGAATCTTAAATTATCACAAAATGTGACCTAAGCAGCAGTGAGGTACGTGTGTCTCATGAGAAAGATACGAGTTGTATCCACCATGAAGAACTGTTTTCTACATGAAGAAGAAACTCATTAGTATATTCCATCACTGAACCCCAATGCATTATGACTTTCATAGCATTCCTCACTATGCATGTTGATGTACTTACTGGTGCTTGGCTTTGGGCTTTATTTGCATTTCTGAAGAGATGTTTGGATCACCTAAAAATTAATTTTGTAAAATTATTTATTTGAAATTTCTAGGCAATAGCACATTATATGTTTGTATATAATATCTATTTATTTTAAGGTATTCCTTTAAAATTCTTTGTCCTTAAGAAACAATAAAACATTAAAATTTCAGAAAATTAAAGAAATGGCCTTTTGGTTTAAGAAATAAATAATGGTAGAAAGGATGAGTACGCCTATAAGGATTGTATTAGCTTATTCCAGTGAAAGGTACCAATATCATGTGTCCTTTTTCATTGCTAAATATGCCATATCCCATTTTATATTTAGTTGTTCCAAGTGTCTTTTTAAAGAAGACAAATAATAAGAATTGTGTATTTAAAAAGAAGAAATAATAACAAAAATTATGTATATAGACAAATAAAATCCTTATTCAGCCTATGTTGGAAAGTAAACAAAGCCCTCCATAGTAAAATTAACATAAAGATTCCCTGGAAATCTAAGACTCAACTCTATCACACTTAGGCATTTATCAGAGAACTCTAAATCAACATTTCACAGTGCTCCTTTCACATGCATATTTGTTTTATCACAATATTCATAGTAAGTAAAACATAGTACTAATCTAGGTATCTATAGAGGAATAGATGAAGAATAATATGTGGCATATGATACTATGAATTTTTCTCATAAATAAGGGAGTTATGGAGTTTGCAGGACAGTGAATGTGAGACAATCATGTTAAGCAAATTGTCATTTTCAAAAGATATATATTGAATATTTCCTTCCACATGTGGTTCCCAGACTTTATATGATTATGTAAAATTATGTTATATTTTATGTAATAAAATGACAAATGATTTTTTTTTAGAAAATTAGGAGAGAAACCATAGAGAGAAAACAGGGGAGTATATCAAGGGAAGAGAAAGGGTAGTGCATATAGGAAGAATATTCAGAACACACTTCATATTCTGTAAAATACCTTTACAGAACCCAGCCCCACAAATAATGAATATAGATGAATAGAAACAAAGGGAGAGAGAACAGAGAAACAGAAAAGGGAAAGAGTGAAGGAAGGAGAGGAAAAGAGGGAGAGAGATGGAGAGACATAGACAAAGAAAGAGACAGAGACCGAGGATATAAAAATAATAACTAACTTCTCCTGTGAGCTCAACAGAAGGCTTCCTCTTGAGGGACGGTTCTGTGTGATCCCTTACCTTAGCCCTCAGTCTCTGGAAAACTATGATATTTCTCCTTTTTAGAAAACATCAATCATGGTTTTGACTACAAAAATTCTATCAGTCCCCTTTGATTTTATTTCCTCTATGAATGTGTTTGTAGATTCTCTTGAGATAGTCTGTACTTTTTGTCCTAACCCTGCTATTTTATCTAGTTGACATGTCTAAAAGCACTTTTACTTTTCAAAGATATCTTTGGTAGCATCAGTAGTTCAGCTGGACCTGAACTTAGGTTAGATCTCAGATGTTTGTCTCATTTGATGTCATCTTCTATGTATATTTTAGCTGAAGTTTTTTCTGTCTTGGTCCTTCCGCAACCACATCCATTCTTTTACTTAAATGTGCAAAAACAAAAAAACAAACCAGTAGAATGAGTGAGTCTTCTTAGGTACTTGGTTTCAGAGAGATTTCAGTTAACCATGATAGAGAAGTCTTGGAGACACGATTTTTCGGCAGGGACTTCTTCATGTGATTGCCAAGGAAAAGCTTTGACAGTTCTTGTGGAACTCTGGTGGTATAACATCAAAGTCTCATCCTCCCTGAACTGCTGCAGGCAGACAGGCTGTATATCCTTGAAGAAACTATATAATTTCAAAGATCACAAACTATGGACCTAAAATTCAAATCATAAGCCTATCAAGGGATATATTTATATCCACCTCATAATTGAGCTTCTGCATTCATGGAACTACATCAAAAGAAATTATTATTCTCAGGTAGCATTACTACTTTAAATGTGTTTTGTTAATATTGTATCATACTTGGAACTAATTTGGTGACATGACATATGACTTTTTAAATGTCAATTCTCCAAACATTATTACAACCGAAGTTAAATATATTTGTTTTTCCTTCTTTTCTGCTCCTTCCTTTCCCTTTGTCTCTCCCTCCTCCTCCTTCTCCCTTTTCCTCCATGTCATCTTTGGAATAGTTCCTACTTTGTACCCAGGCTTGGTTTCAAGTTTTTGAATAGTAAAGCCTTGAACTCTCAATTCTCCTGCTTTGGCCATTAGGATTATATGTATAAATTTCCAAGATAATCTTTGGTAGTTAAATTTCAACCTAAGCACTAGAGGTAACATGCACATCATAGTTGAAATAGAAACAGAGTTGAAAGTGTGGGCACTGGCTTCATTTGGTCAGAGAAGTTATAATAATTCAAGCCCACAATTTCTTTTATTTCATCATTGTAAGTAATATGAATTATCTCCAAAACAGTAAAACAATGATTACAAAATGCATCATAGAGTACAGAATCAGTTATAATTTGTCCATGTGTCTAGAGCTTAATGATTGACATGCCTCTGTGATCAGAGAGCCTTTAACTGTGGGCATGGTAGAACCTGAGAGAGAGAGAGAGAGAGAGAGAGAGAGAGAGAGAGAGAGAAGGAGGAGGAGGAGGAGGAGGAGACAGAGAGGAGGAGGAGGAGAGAGAAGGAGAAGGAGAGAGAAGGAGAAGGAGAAGGAGAAGGGAGAAGGAAGGAGAAGGAGAGGAGAAGGAGAAGAGAAGAAGAAGAAGAAGAAGAAGAAGAAGAAGCTAAAGAAGAAGAAGAAGAAGAAGAAGGAGGAGAAGGGAGGAGGAAGAGGGGGGAAGAGGGGAGGGGAGGGAGGAGGGGAGGGAGGAGGGGAGGGAGGAGGGGAGGGGGGAGGGGAGGGGGAGGGAGGGAATTGTCAGCCTGAAGATGAGCCATTATCCTTCTCCTTTCAGGGAAGAATTATCAAAGTGAAAACTAAACTGTGGACATGAAAATACTTCTTCTGGGCTTGATCTAGAAACACAACATTCATAGAAAGCAGCATTCATAAGGCATCACTATAAATTCATTACAAAAATTATGACAACTATTTTAAAATAACTTATTGGTATTCAACACTATTGCCAGGTAGCTAAGGGAAGGTTGCCTCATTAGTCAAATGTTTTGAAATTCATGAAATATCTAACAAAACTCAATATGTTTGTGAAAGTGACATATGCATTATAAAAAAGGGATGACCTGATCAAAATTAGTTTAATGTCTGACCCTGGAGGCATTAAAAGTATGGCTTCCATGTAACATATGCATCAATATGGTGACAAAGAAAAGTAGTATCACTGTTCTGACCTATGAACATCTGAATGATAATTAGCCTAGCATTTCCAGAAAAAAGCAAGCCTGAGAAGACCACCAGTCTTGCACCAGACAAGCCCTGGTGGGTTATCAGGACGAGGTTCAAGTTGGAGACGAGAAGGATCTTGACTTGGTTGGTGACCTGGGGGTAATAGTGATCCTGAGTCATGGGGCTACCCTGGCAGGCTGGGCAGGAAACAAGACTGAGACAACTACCAGACCAGTATCATGGGGCCCAGACTGGGAGTTAGTCTGCCTGGTGCCCTAATGCAGGAGTGAGGCATGGATCTCCTGGGACTACTCCTGAGATGACTCCAGATACAAAATGACCTTGGATGCCACTAATAGGAGTACATAGGTGGTGGAAAAATAGAAGAGAAAGAGAAACAGAAGGATGTGGGCACAATGAAGAGAGGCAGAACTAAGGACTCAAAGGTAATGAAGAACAACCTGATGTGTGTAGCTGGTAATGTGCTAATTGGGACCATGGTAGGGTCCTGTCCTGTGCTGCCATCTAGGACCACATCTGGGACCATAGCCCTGCAGCATCAGGGGACTGCTAAACCAAAGGCCAGGTGAACCTCTTTTGTCTGAACTGCTACTGAGGGATATGTTTATGTCTGAGGGCTGTGAAGAACGTGTCCCACAACTCAGCTGGGCATCATAGGAGAGTTGGCCCTGGTGGTGTGAAAGAATGAGAGCTGACTCTACCTCTAGCTAGTTATAGTACACAGAAAAACAGGCTATGCCCATGCCTGGAGTTGTGGGTCAGAGGGCTCTGAGGATATGAGCATGGCAGAGCTGGCCTTACCACTTGTCTCCTATGTGGCAGTGTGTACAAAGAAAAAATACCTTCCTCTTTTCCCCTCACTGCCTATGGCAGGTAGGACATCAGACCTAAGGCCATGAGAGCAGAAGAACTGGCCTTTCCCCTCACCAGATGCAGATTTTGGAAAGTGGGCCCTGCACCTCATGTGGGGAGCACAATGGAGCTGGCCCTGGACAATGGGTTGTTTGTGAGTTGTCCCTGAGGCCATGAATGTCTGCCTCTTGTCTGCTGGGCAGTAGCACAGACACAGGAGAGAGTCCCTCCTGTTCTTTTTGCCATTACCACCTGTCATGGGCATGTGAGTCGGACTCAATAGGATCATGAGAGCAGATGAGCTTTCCCTACCCCACACTTGCTACAGCACTTAGGAGAGCAGGTCCTACACCTCACCTGGCCAGCACTGAAGAGCTGACCCTGATAGTGGGGCTTGTGTGAGCCAACCCTGAGGGTGAGAGATTTGGATAGTGGGCCCTACAACTTGTTTGCCATATTGGAGAGTTGGTGGAGGAAAGATGCCTTCTCTCACCATCACCACTTGCCCTCTACAGTAGGCAGGATATCTGGCCCTGGGATGCTGAGAACAGGATAGATTGTCATGTTCCTCATCAGCTGCAACACTTGGAAGAGTGGACTATGCAACTCACCTTGGCAGCAAGGTAGGGCTGGCCTTGGATGTGAGGGTTGGTAGTGAACCAGCCCTGAGGGCTTGAGAGCATGGGAGCTGCTGGGCTCACAAGAGCAGATACCTCTCAGATCCAAATTTAGAGCTTTGAATTGGTCCATGCAACATCTAGCCCATTAATGAAATGTTAGAGTACATGCAGGGACCAGTCCTACAGATCCAAATCTACAGAATCTCCATGTCAGGGTAACAACAGGATATCCTGGGGGAGTCACAATGAGGTTCCAGTATTGATAGAGTAGCAGAATCCATACCAGACCATTGAGTCATTGCAATAAACATTTGCAAGCAAAGAATTGAGGGCAAAAGGGTGTGTTGTAGGACCCGCTGTGGCACACTGCAGCTTCTACAATGAATAATTTTTCCATCTGTTGTGTGTGGGGAGGTGCAAGGGTGTAGGGCAGGTATGGGAGGAGGCAGAGATGACTGAGATCAGATTGCAAGATGTGAAACTCACAAAGGACCAATAGAAGACTTTTTGAAAATTGTATAATGTATTACATTTAATTACAAACAGCTATCCAAAATATATTCTTTCGTATAGTAATTTTTCTTATTTGATAATTTAATAACTGTCCTTAAGAGGAGGTCTTTTATTAAATTACTTTTTCATTTGAAGCGGTTTCAAGTTTATCTCTTCTAAAAAAATTATCTTTCTTGAGAATGTCAAGAAAGGACAGAAGTATATAATCATGACACAGTCATTATGGTCTTTCTCCACCAATCACACAGAATGGAATAAACTATTGTTAATCCTCATTGAGCAAGCCTAAAGACTGCATGCAGCAAGAGGTCATGAAATCTTATCTTCAAAAAGTAGACACAGGTGGGGAAAACTGAATAAAAGAGGTGCCTTTCTTGTAGCTTGGCAGGAATCACTTTGGGTACTGCAAAATCTGTTGATGTGTGGTGCTGTTAATAGAGGGGAAGATGGGGTGAAAGGAAACACAGTATGTGTTCCTCACCCAAGCACTCTGGCAGCAGGTAACAAATCAAGTCCCTGAGTCTTTGCTTTTTCCACACTAAGACCAGTTTCTTCCCCTTCCTAAACACGAATTTAAACTATTGTTTTGTTTTTCCTAAGGTAGAAAAGAATGATAACACCTTTCCCTCCTGGGCTTCTTCTCAACTAAGAAGTCAACTTAGTAAATTTTCTTCTTTAGTAAATTCAAAAAATAAGAGCTCAGACTAAACTTTCTGTCAATTGCTTCCTCTCTGAATATTAATTACTCTTGTGTTAAGACTAAATCAGCAAGATAGTTGACCTTACTTGCCATTTTTCTGAATTGAGTATTACAGTAATGTGAAACTACTATTTTTTATTCTTAAAAACAGTTTGATTCACGGTAAATTCTTAGAACCATGATAAACTGATCAAACATTTATTTTAGCCCTATCTCAACCTGAGTGAAATCTGTGTTGTATAGGGCAGGGAATCCATATTTTAGTAACTGATCATATCAACAATAGAAAACACTGTAGCTCTGCTTCCTACTGTTAGCTTGAAAAACATAGATCTAGAAATTGTGAAAATGTAATAGGTTTGCTTTTTCTTTTCAATCACTTTCTTTTAATTTAACATTGCCACAGAAGTTCCTGCAGTAGTACCAGCATGGATTTTATTGTTTGATTCTGGACCCCTGAAGTTTTCCATTAAATCAGAAGGTAGCTCCTTTAAAATGTAGAACACATTTGTCTTTATACAGATGGCATAATATTTACCTGCATCAAAGAGGTTATTTCAGGATAAAATTTCACATTTACTAATGTGGGTTAGATGGTGGATGGGGAAATTCCAATAAAACAATTTATTTAAAAATTACATTATTGTGTCTAATGCACTGTATATTAATTGTAAAATAAAATGAAATATTTAAAAATTATTGTCAAAAATATTTTCTGCCATGTGTTTGGAGAAACTATGCCTAGTGTGTTTTTTCATTAAGGCAAGAAAAATAGGTCCTAATATAACAATGTCTCGTTTATTCCTAAATACACAAAGATAGGGTATAGGCTTCAGTATTTATATTTAATAGTCCTTATAACTGGTTTGTATTTTCCCATTGAGGTCTCATCTGTAAAGCAGCTACTTTTAGGACATCACGTGTCAGACATACTCTTTAGAGAAAAAATGGATGTTTTACCCAAGGAAATTTCTCAGAGTGCTTCTACATTATATAAAATGGATTTCTACCTAGACTTTGTACCTTCTCAAATGTCCACTTCCTTCAGACTCTATTTGTAAAGGTTACGTTTGAAATTCCCAGACTTTCCATTGCTAGTTCTTAATGTGATCTAAACAATCAGGATCATGTATTAGCTAGTTCTCTATGATTCATATCTTTAAAAAACTAAACCAAGTCTTAGAAACTTATTGGATTTTTACTTTTAATATTAAGCTAACTGACTCCTATTTCTTGTAGATATATTAGATATTATTCAAAAGATACTTATATCAAATATGATTTTAGTGTTTGATTTCACTCTTATTTGCTTTAGTTCATTTTTAAAATTTCAATAAGTTATTCATCCTTTTTGCACAGGCATAGTTTTGTGATTTAAATTCATAGTTTTGATAGTATTATTACATGTGATTTCCCATGTAATAAACAAGTACTTTTAAAAGATTATTAGATATATTTCTTTACTTACATTTCAAATGTTATTCCCCTTCCTGGTTTCCTGTTCATAAGCATCCATCCACTCCTCTCTCTCTCCCCTATATGGGTATTCCCCCCATACATCCCCCTTAGTGCCCCTCCAAATTACCCTGCATTTGGGGGGTTCAACCTGGCAGGAATAAGGGCTTCCCCTTACACTGGTATCCCAACAAGGCTATTCTCTGCTACATATGCAGTTGGAGCCCTGGGTCAGTCCATGCATGGTCTTTCAGTAGCAGTTTAGTCCCTGGAAGCTCTGGTTGGTTTGAATTGTTGTTCTTGTGGGGTTGCAAGCTCCTTCAACTCTTTCAATCCTTCCTCTAATTCCCCCAAAGGGGGTCCTGTTCTCAGTTCGGTGGTTTGGTGCTATCATTGACCTCTGTATTGGGCATGCTCTGGATGTCTCTCTCAGGAGAGATTTATATCCGGTCTCTTTCAGCATGCATTTTCAGCATGCATATATATAAAATATATAATATATATAATATAATATAATATATATATATATATATATATATATATATAATGGGCCATATGTGGGGCAGGTTCTGAATGGCTTTTCCTTGAGTTGGTGTTCTAAACTTTGCTTCTATGTCCCCTTCTATGGATCCGCATTTTCATCATCTGTCTTCTTTCTTAAGCTTCCTGTGGTCTGTGGATTGCATCATGGATAATTCAAACTTTTTAGTTAATACCAACTTATCAATAAGTGCATACCAAGTGTGTTTTTCTATGACTGAGTTACCTCCCTCAGGATGATATTTTCTAGTTCATTCCATTTGCCTATGAGTTTTAAGAAGTCATTGTTTTTGATAGCTGAGTAGTACAGCATTGTGTAGATGTACCACATTTTTTGGATCCATTCCTCTGTTGAAGGGCATCTGGGTTCTTTCCAGCTTCTGGCTATTATAAATAAGGCTGCTATGAACATAGTGAAGCATGTGTCTATGTTGAGAACCTTTTGGGTATATGCCCAGGAGATGTATTGCTGGGTTCTCACGTAGTGGAATGTCTAATTTTCTGAGGAACCTCCAGACTGATTTCCAGAGTGTTTATACCAGTTTGCAATCCCAACAATGGAGGAGCGTTCCTCTTTCTCCACATCCTTGACAGCATCTGCCATCACTTGAGTTTTTTATCTTAGCCATTCTGACTGGCGTGAGGTAGAATGTCAGAGTTGTTTTGATGTACATTTCTCTGATGACTAAGGATGCTGAACATTTCTTGAGGTGCTTTTTGGCCATTCAATAATCCTCAGCTCAGAATGTTTTGTTTAGCTCTGTACCCCATTTTTAATAGGATTATTTGGTGCTCTGGAGTCTAACTTCTTGAGTTCTTTGTATATATTGGAGTTTAGCCCTCTATCAGATGAAGGGTTGGTAAAGATCTTTTCACAATCTGTTGGTTGCCATTTTGTCCTAATGGCAGTGTCTTTTGCATCACAGAAGCTTTGCAGTTTTATGAGGTCCCATTTGTTGATTCCTGATTTTAGAGCATAAGCCATTAGTGTTTTGTTCAGGAAATTTTCTCCAGTGCGCATGTGTTAGAGACTCTTCCCCACTTTTTCTTCTATTAGTTTGAGTATATCTGGTTTGATGTGGAGGTCCTTGATCTACTTGGAACTTAAGCTTTGTACATGGTGGTAAGAATGGATCGATTTGCATTCTTCTACATGATGACTTCCAGTTGAACCAGCACCATTTATTGAAAATGCTATCTTGTTTGATGTGGAGGTCCTTGATCCACTTGGACTTAAGCTTTGTACAGGGTGATAAGCATGGATCGATCTGCATTCTTCTACATGTTGACCTCCAGTTGAACCAGCACCATTTGCTAAAAATGCTATGTTTTTTCCATTTGATGGTTTTGGCTCCTTTGTCAAAAATCAAGTGCCCATAGGTGTGTGGGTTCATTTCTGGGTCTTCAATTCTGTTCCATTGGTCTATCTGTCTGTCTCTGTACCAATACCATGCAGTTTTTATCACTATTGCTCTGTCATACTGCTTGAGTTCAGGGATAGTGATTCCCCCTGAAGTCCTTTTTTGTTGAGGATAGTTTTATCTATCCTGGGTTTTTTGTTATTCCAGATGAATTTGCAAATTGTTCTGTCTACCTCTTTGAAGAATTGGATTGGTATTTTGATGGGGATTACATTGAATCTGTAGATTGCTTTTGGTAAAATGGCCATTTTTACTATATTAATCCTGCCAATCCATGAGCATGGGGGATCTTTCCATCTTCTGAGGACTTCTTCAATTTCTTTCTTCAGTGTCTTGAAGTTCTTATTTTACAGATCTTTTACTTGCTTGGTTAAAGTCACACTGAGGTACTTTATATTATTTGGGTCTATTATGAAGGGTGTCGTTTCCCTAATTTCTTTCTCAGCTTGTTTCTCTTTTGTGTAGAGGAAGGCTACTGATTTATTTGAGTTAATTTTATACCCAGCCACTTTGCTGAAGTTGTTTATCAGCTTTAGTAGTTCTCTGGTGGAACTTTTGGGATCACTTAAATATACTATCATATCATCTGCAAATAGTGATATTTTGATTTCTTCTTTTCCGATCTGTATCCCCTTGACCTCCTTTTGTTGTCTGATTGCTCTGGCTAGAACTTCAAGAACTATATTGAATAAGTAGGGAGAGAGTGGGCAGCCTTGTCTAGTCCCTGATTTTAGTGGGATTGCTTCAAGTTTCTCTCCATTGAGTTTAATGTTAGCAACTGGTTTGCTGTATATGGCTTTTACTATGTTTAGGTATGGGCCCTGAATTCCTATTAAAAAAATGGGGTTCAAAGACTATACATGGACTGACCCTGGACTCTGACCTCGTAGGTAGCAATGAATATCCTAGTAAGAGCACCAGTGGAAGGGGAAGCCCTGGGTCCTGCTAAGACTGAACCCCAGTGAACTAGACTGTTGGGGAGAGGGCAGCAATGGGGGAGGGTTGGGAGGGAACACCCATAAGGAAGGGGGAGGGGAGGGGGATGTTTACCGGAAACCGAGAAAGGGAATAACACTCGAAATGTATATAAGAAATACTCAAGTTAATAATAATAAAAAATGAAAAAAAAATGGGGTTCAGAACTAAACAAAGAATTCACAGCTGAGGAATGCCGAATGGCTGAGAAACACCTAAAGGAATGTTCAACATCTTTAGTCATAAGGGAAATGCAAATCAAAACAACCCTGAGATTTCACCTCACACCAGTGAGAATGGCTAAGATCAAAAACTCAGGTGACAGCATATGCTGGCGAGGATGCGGAGAAAGAGGAACACTCCTCAATTTTTGGTGGTTTTGCAGACTGGTACAACCATTCTGGAAATCAGTCTGGAGGTTCCTCAGAAAATTGGACATTGAACTACCTGAGGACCCAGCTATACTTCTCTTGGGCATATACCCAAAAGATGCTGCAACATATAACAAAGACACATGCTCCACTATGTTCATTGCAGCCTTATTTATAATAGCCAGAAGCTGGAAAGAACCCAGATGCCCTTCAACAGAGGAATGGATACAGAAAATGTGGTACATCTACACAATGGAATATTACTCAGCTATCAAAAACAATGACTTTATGAAATTCGTAGGCAAATGGTCGGAACTGGAAAATATCATCCTGAGTGAGCTAACCCAATCACAGAAAAACACACATGGTATGCACTCATTGATAAGTGGCTATTAGCCCAAATGCTTGAATTACCCTTGATGCCTAGAACAAATGAAACTCAAGACGGATGATCAAAATGTGAATGCTTCACTCCTTCTTTAAAAGGGGAACAAGAATACCCTTGGCAGGGAATAGAGAGGCAAAGATTAAAACAGACACAGAAGGAACACCCATTCAGAGCCTGTCCCACATGTGGCCCATGCATATACAGCCATCCAATTAGACAAGATGGATGAAGCAAAAAGTGCAGGCTGACAGGAGCCGGATGTAGATCTCTCCCGAGAGACACAGCCAGAATACAGCAAACACAGAGGCGTATGCCAGCAGCAAACCACTGAATTGAGAACAGGACCCCCGTTGAAGGAATCAGAGAAAGGACTGGAAGAGCTTGAAGGGGCTCGAGACCCCACATGTCCAACAATGCCAAGCAACCAGAGCTTCCAGGGACTAAGCCACTACCTAAAGACTATACATGGACTGACCCTGGACTCTGACCTCATAGGTAGCAATGAATATCCTAGTAAGAGCACCAGTGGAAGGGGAAGCCCTGGGTCCTGCTAAGCCTGAACCCCCAGTGAACTAGATTGTTGGTGGGAGGGCGGCAAGGGGGGGAGGCTGGGGAGGGGAACACCCATAAGGAAGGGGAGGGGAGAGTGGGATGTTTGCCTGGAAACCGGGAAAGGGAATAACACTCGAAATGTATATAAGAAATACTCAAGTTAATAATAATAAAAAAAAAAGAAAAGAAAAAGAAAATGCTATCTTTCTTCCATTGGATGGTTTTAGCTTTTATTCAAAGATCAAATGACCATACGTGTGTGGGTTCATTTCTAGGTCTTCAATTCTGTTTTACTGATTTATCTGCCTGCCTCTGTACTAATACCATACAGTTTTTATGACTATTGCTCTGTAATACTGTTTGAAATCAGGGAGGGCGATTCCCCCAGAAGTTATTTTATTGTTGAGTACAGTTTTCACTATATTCGGTTTTTTGTTATTCCAAATTTACTTGCAAATTTCTTTTTCTATCTCTATAAAGAATTGGGTAGAAATTTTGATGGAGATTGCCCTGAATCTGTAGATTTATTTTGGCCAAATGGCCATCTTTATTATATTAATCCTGCCAATCCATAAGCACGGAAGACCTTTCCATCTTTTGAGATCTTCCTCAATTTCTTTCTTCAGGGACTTGAAGTTCTTGTCATACAGATTTTTCACTTGCTTGGTCAAAGTCACACCAAGCTACTTTGTATTATTTGATATTATTGTGAAGGGTGTCATTTCCTTAATGTCTTTTTCACCCTGTTTATCCATTGAATAGAGGAAGGCTACTGATTCATTTGAGTTAATTTTATACCCCGATACTTTGCTGAAGTTGTTTATTAGGTTAAGTAGTTCTCAGGTGGAACTTTTGGGGTCACACTATCATATCATCTGCAAATAGTGATATTTTGAATTCTTCCTTTCCAATTTGTATCCCTTTTACCTCCTTTAACTGTCTGATTGCTCTGGCTAGGGTTTTGAGTACAATATTGAATAAGTAGGGACAGAGTAGGCACCCTTGTCTAGTCCCCGATTCAGTGTGATTGCTTCAAGTTTCTCTCCATTTAGTTTGATGTTAGCTACTGGTTTGCTGTATATTGCTTTTACTATGTTTAGGTATGGACCTTTGGATTCCTGATCTTTCCAGGACTTTTATCATGAAGGGTTGTTGAATTTTGTCAAATGCTTTCTCTGCATCTAGTGAAATGATCGTGTGGCTCTTATCTTTGAGTTTGTTTATATAGTGGATTACATTATTGGATTTTTGTGTATTAAACCATCCCTGAATCCCTGGGATGAAGCCTACTTGATCATGATGGATGATCATTCTGATGTCTTCTTGGATTCACTTTGCAAGAATTTTATTGAGTATCTTTGCATCAATATTCATTAGAGAAATTGGTGTGAAGTTTTCTTTCTTTGTTGGGTCTTTGTGTGGTTTCGGTATAAGAGTAATTGTGGCTTCACAGAAGAAATTTGGTAGTGCTCTGTCCGCTTCAATTTTGTGGAATAGTTTGGACAGTATTGGTATGAGGACTTCTATGAAGGTCTGATAGTATTCTGCACTAAATCCATCTGGGCCTGATTTCTTTTTGGTTGGGAGACTTTTAATAATTGCTTCCATTTCTTTAGGAGTTATAGAGTTTTTAGATGGTTTATTTGTTCCTGATTTAACTTTGTTACCTGGTATCTGTCTAAAAAATTGTCCATTTCCTCTAGATTTCCCAATTTTGCTGAATATATGCTTTTGTAGTAGGATCTGATGATTTTTTTTACTTTCTTCAGATTCTGTTATTATGTCTCCTTTTTCATTTCTGACTTTGTTAATCTGAATACCTCTGTGACCTCTGGTTAGTCTGGCTAAGGGTTTAGCTGTCTTTCTGATTTTCTCAAAGAACCAGCTCCGGGTTTTGTTGATCTTTGAGTAGTCCTTTTCGTTTCTACTTGGTCAATTTCAGCCCTGAGATTGATTATTTCCTGCTTTCTATTCCTCTTGGATTTATTTATTTATTTTTGTTCTAGAGCTTTTAGGTGTGCTGTCAAGGTGCTGACATATGGTCTCTCCTGTTTCATAGCACTCAGCGCTATGAGTTTTCCTCTTAGTACTGCTTTCCTTGTGTTCCATAAGTATGGGAATGTTGTATCTTAATTTTCATTAAATTCTATGAAGTCTTTAATTTCTGTCTTTATTTCTTCCTTGACCAAGTTGTCATTGAGTAGAGCACTGTTCAACTTCCTTGTATATGTGGGCTTTCTGTCATTACTGTTGTTATTGAAGACCAGCCTTAGTGCATGTTCATCTGCTAGTATGCATGGGATTATTTCTTTCTTCCTGTATCTGTTGAGGCCTGTTTTGTGACTGAGTATATGGTCAATTTTGGAGAAGGTTCCATGAGGTGCTGAGAAGAAGTTATATCCTTCTGATTTAGGATGGAATATTCTATAAATATCCATTAAATCCATTTGGTTCATAACTTCTGTTAGTTTCTCCATGTCTCTGTTGAATTTCTCTTTCCATGTTCTGTCCATTGATGAGAGTGGGGTGTTTAACTGTCCTACTATTATCATGTGAGGTGCAATGTGTGCTTTGAAGTTTAGTAAGGTTTCTTTTATGAATGTATGTGCCCTTGCATTTGGAGCATAGATATTTAGGATTGAGAGTTCATCTTGGTGGATTTTTCCTTTGATGCATATGAAGTGTCCTTCCTCTTCTTTTTTATTGACTTTTGGCTGAAAGTCAATTTTATTTGATATTCGAATGGCAACTCCAGCTTGTTTCTTTGGGCCATTTGCTTGGAAAGTTGTTTTCCAGCCATTTACTCTGAGGTAGTGTCTGTCTTTGTCTCTGAGATGTGTTTCCTGTATGCAGCAAAGTGCTGGGTCCTCTTTACTATCCTGTCTGTTAGTCTATGTCTTTTTTGGGGGGAATTGAATCCGTTGATATTGAGAGATATTAAGGAATAGTGATTGTTGCTTCCTGTTATTTTCATTGTCAGAAGTGGAATTATGTTTGTTTGTCTCTCTTTTGGTTTCATTGCAAGGAAATTATATTCTTGCTTTCTGTACAGTGTAGTTTCTCTTCGTGTGTTGGAGTTTTCCTTCTATTATCTTTGTAGGGCTGATTTGTAGAAAGATATTGTGTAAACTTGATTTTGTCATGGAATATCTTGGTTTTTCATCTATGTTAATTGAGCATTTTACTGGATACAGTAACTTGGGCTGGAATTCGTGTTCTCTTATGGTCTGTATGACATCTGTCCAGGATCTTCTGGCTTTCATAGTCTCTGGTGAGATGCCTGGTGTAATTCTTATAGGTCTGCCTTTATTTTTATTTTATTGACCTCTTTCCCTTACTGCTTTTAATATTCTTTCTTTGTTTTATGCATTTGGTGTTTTAACTATTATGTGAAGGGAAGAATTTTTCTTCTGGTCCAATCTATTTGGAGTTCTGTAGGCTTCTTGTATGTTTACGGGCATCTCTTTCTTTAGGTTAGGGAAATTTTCTTCTATAATTTTGTTGTATATATTTACTGGCCCTCTAAGTTGGGAGTCTTCACTTTCTTCTATACCTATTATCCTTAGGTTTGATATTCTTATTGTGTCCTTGATTTCCTGTATGTTCTTGGCTAGGAGCTTTTTCCATTTTCCATTTTCTTTGACAGTTGTGTCGATGTTTTCTATAGTATCTTCTGCCCCTGAAATTCTCTGTTCTGTCTCTTGTGTTGCATTTCTTTAAGGAACTTCTTTATGTCTTTCTCAAAGTCCTCCATCATTATCAAAAATGTGATTTTAAATTTACATCTTGCTTTTCTGGTGTGTTTGATATCCAGTGTTTTCTTTGTGGGAGAACTGGGCTCTGACAATGCCAAGTAGTCCTGGTTTCTGTTGCTTAGGTTCCTGTGCTTGCTTCTAGCAATTGGGTTGTCTCTGGTGTTCACTTGTCTTGCTATTTCTGAGAGTGACTTGACCCTGCTGTAGGCCTCTGTGTCAGCTCTCCTGTAGAACTGTTTTCATGTTTTCTTTCAGCCTTTTCTGAGAACAGGTGCTCTGATTTCAGGTGTGTCAGCACTCCTGGAGACTATCTTTCACTTCTAGGCGTTAGCAGGAATCAAAGGGTCCTGCCCCTGATTGCTCCTAGGTCCTTGCACCCAGGGGGCATAGTTGGCACTAGGCGATTCCCTCTTGGGTCTGGACTGTGGGCAGAGGGTAGTCTCCTCTGACTTCTCATTAGTGTCCACACTTCTGAGGGTCCAGCTGTCTCTCCCATGGGATTTGGATGCAGGGAGCTCTTTGGCCCGTTCAGTTCAGTCCTGGGCACAGACCAGAACCATGGATACCAGCAGCTGTCTGTTCCTATATCCCTGTTTCCAGAGGCACTGTGCAGTTTTCCCTTGGACTGGGGATTTGGACATAGGTGTGCAGAGGTGACAGTTTGTCCTGCAGCCTCAGAATGTCTGCACTCCTGGGTTTTCGGCTCTTTTCCCCACGGGATTTCCCAGTTTGTTTTCTATCTACATAGGATACAGTTGTGAGACTGAACAATTGTTCTAGCATATAGAATTAAATATGGTGTTCAATAACGAATTCAAGTTTACTTTTAGTTTGATTGAAGATCCAACATTATTTCTGTAATATAATCTGTTATCCATAATAAGAAATCTTAGATGTTCAGTAAAATTTAATACTTTTACCAGATATTAACTTATAATTGATGTGCTGGCATATATCATCATATTTACAATATTGTGTAAAAGATCAGAAAATGTGCAAGGTAGCTTCATAGCAGACATATATGAAGGTATGTGGGGTGTATTTGTTAAATCATAACAAGCAGATAAATCTTTATAAATGAGCATAAAACAAAACACAGGTAAAATGTAAGAATTTTAAAATCTAATTTGTTTGGCTGAACTATTTAAATGATATTTCTAACTCATTGTCTCAGTGGTTACGGGACCATTTCCTTTTTTTAGTCAATTCTAGGACCTGGAATTCTAGGAGATGTATTCCAAAATAAACAATTTTGATGCAGGTGGTATGGACACACAAGGTTCTTTGAATCTACACTGAACATGTTAGAATATTTCTAGCAGGCACAAAGATAGAATTTCAAGTTTGCCTGTCATCTCTGGAGTTCCTTCTTTATTTGAGGAATATAACTGTGTGTCTGATACACAATGAAAGCCTAAGAGCCACTTGTATCAGATCCTTCATTTCCTCCCTGACATTCTTGATCATATACACCCATGGCAATCTCAGTGTCTCCTTTCTACCTTTAGTCACTAAAGTCTATACCCAACTATCTTAGAGCAAAATTTCTGAACATGAGTCTGCGATTTCATCTACTTTTCTTTATTTGGCCATTCTACCTCTTGGTACCAGAATGTCTCTAAACATAAATCCAGAGCCCAAAACTAGAAATTGATATTCAAAGCTTCCTCTAAAGGAAATAACATGCCTCTATTTGGAAAAGGGTCTTTTAAGCCTAGAGGCATTTGAATGTTAGAAAAATTAGTGGATAATAAAAGCAATTTGTGGAAGTTCTTCTTGTGATATCGATATGTATGAGAAAGTTGAACTATTGTGAATTGACTGCGTTTCGATTAAAAATGTTGCTCAGCTATCTAATTCTAAGCTATTTCCCATATTAGACTCCATTACCTCCTCTGAAAACAATCATCGACTCCAATCAAGAAGGTCAGAAAGCATCTTTCAAGTCAGCAATCAACCCCAGCTGAAGAAGTATAAAAAGAAGCATGATTTGTGAAATTTCTCATTGAGATTTGTTCCTGGGAACATTAACTTCATATCATGGACACTCTAGTCTTAAAGCAAATGGATTTGACCTAGCAAAAACAGCAAAGGAGACATTTGACTCAAATAATGTGAAAATGACACTTGAGAAATAGACAATTTAAGAATCTTAAATAATTAAAACACATTTTATGCTCATTTAAAAAACAAAAGTCATGTTTTTAAATTGCAATAAATTCAGTACTTTTTAAAAAGAGTTTAAATGGTGTTCATTTATTTTTATGTATTCGTCTACCTTACAATGCATCCTGATATCAGCCTGTCTTCCCTCCGCTCCTGTTAGTTGTTCCACACAATTTCTCCTGCCCTCCAGATTCCACTGCTCCTCCATTTCCTTTCAGAAAGGATCAGGCCTTCTAGGAATATCAACCAAATGCTACAAATTGCAATAAGAATAGGCACAAATCCTCTTATCAAGGCTGAACTAGGCACCCCAAGAAAGGCAAAAGTCCCATGAACAGGCAAAAGGGACAGAGACATCCTTTATACCACTGTTAGAAGTCCAACAAAAAAGACCAAGCTAAACAAACACAGCATATATGCAAAGGGCTTAGCGTAAACACATCTGGACTCTGAATTCTGATTGAGTTTCTGTGAGCCCCTATGAGCCCTGCTTAATTGATTCTGTAGCATTTGGTATCCTCCAGCCCTCTGCTTCTTAATAATCTTTATTGTTTTTCCATTGGAGTTTCCCAAGCTCAGCCTAAGTCCTTCTGTCAGGTGCTACAGGAAGCCTCCCTGATGAGCCGTCAGCTAAGCACTGATCTATGAGTTAAGAAACTATCATTAGGACTCATTTCAACTGAAATGTAAGGCAAAGGAAACTGTCAATAAGACAAAATGGTATTCTACAGAATAGGAAAAGAGTTTCACCAACTCCATATCCTATAGTGTTAAAATCCAAAAATATAAAAAAATAACTCAAGAAACTAGACATCAACAAACAAAACTGATCAATGAAAGAATAGAATACAGATCTAAATAAAGAATTCTCAATAGAGGAGTCTAAAATGGCAAAGAAACACTTAAAAACATATTGAATAGTTTTAGTCATCAGCAAAATGTAAATCAAAACTACATTGAGATTCCATTTTATCCCTGTCAGAATGACTAAAACTACAAATGACAACTCAGGATGGCAAAGGTGTGGAGGAAGAAACTCCTCTATTGCTAGTGAGAGTACAAACTCATACAGCCACTGTGGAAACTGATATGGTGGTTCCTTAGAAAACTGTGAATAGATCTACCTGAAGAAAAAGTTATAGCACTTTTGAGCATATATCCAAAGGACACTCCATCTTACCACAAGGACACTCACTCAACTATGTTCATAGCAACTTTGTTCATAATAGCAAGTAGCTAGAAACAACCTAGATATCCCTTAATTTAATAATAGATAAAGAAAATATAGTACATTTACAGAATGGATTATTAGTCAAGTGTTAAAAATATAAACATCAGGGCACTAGCAGGCAAATGGATGGAACTTGAAAAATAATCATCTTAAGTGATGCAACCCAGAACCAGAAGGACAAATCTGATATATACTCACTTATAAGTAGATATTATCTAATAAGTAAAGGATAATTACACGAATATACAGACCTAGAGAGACTAAGTAAAAACGAAGGATTTAGGGAGGATGAATGAATCTCCCTGGAAGGGGAAAATAGAATTGATTTTTTTCAGGAGAACTAGGTGGGGCTGGGAACAAGAATAGGTTGAGATGAGAGGGACAGGGGCAGAGATTACTGAAAGAGATGATTAGAATTGGTGATCATTAGGAAGTCATTTGGAAACCTCATGCAATGAAAAATTCCTGGAACCTGTGAAGATGACCTTATAGAGGACTCCTCGTAATGGATGATAAAAGCCTGAACCAGTCAACTTCTATAATCAGGCAAGCTTTTCAGTGGTGGGACTGGGACAGTAACCCAGCCACAAAACTTTTACTCACAACCTGTTCTGCCTAAGATGTGCTAGGGCAAAGGTGGCTCAGAGTTTATGGAAGCAGCCAGTGAATGATTGGTCTACCTTGAGGCCTAAGCAATGAGGTAGCCCACGCCCAACCCTGCTTGGATGTCCAGGAACCAGAATCTGGATGCCTCAGAGATCTAGGGTAGAAACAAGACTGACAAAAATAATATTATTTTGAAAGAATGTAAAATAATTCTTTTATTTGTGGGATATTATATAACTATTGATACATTACGTTTTGTGCCTTTCTAGACTTCTGGCCATTACACACATCAGACCTGCCAAGGACCAGTCTCTGTTTGGTCAGGGATTCTGAGAAAGGGGTACTTTGGAGCTGCAAAAAGAATGACTTGAAGTCAAATCATAGGTACAATGTGACATAGACTTATAGTTTGCTCATGATGGCTCCCTAGATAGCTCTCTGCTTGAGACATCTCCTTGCTCAAGACAAGTTTCTTCTAGAGAGGATTTTCTTATGCTAGAAAAAAATTCTACAAGGTATATAGATAGTTCATGAGTTTTCTAACCAAAGCAGTTCTCTCTGGGTAGCTGGTAGAAGAAATTCTAAAAGACCTGTGCTAGCTCTTTAAGCAATTCTTGGGATTTTTGACCAAGCAGAAATCCTGTTAGAAAAGTTTTAAGAGAACTATGAAAAATTCTAAAAACAGCCTACTCCCCATGAAGTTTCTTCTCACCAAAATCAGAAATCTTGCTAGATAAAGTATAAACGAGTTGTGTTTGCTCTTCAGAGATCTCCAAAGAGCTCAGCTCTTCTTAGGGGGTAAATTTCTAAAAAAAAAAAAAAAAAGAAGAAAGAACTGCTATCGCTCTCTGCAAGCTCATCTCACGCAGACTAAAGAGCCTAGTCTTTTATTTACATATAACTTGAGTCGTTTACTCCAAGTTCCTTCTTGACCATCCCAGAAATTAATATTCAATAACCTTAGCCCCTTGATTCACAGAGGAAGACAGAAAGTATACATTCTTTTTAATGGCAAATGAATTCAGAGTTGTGCCTAGTTTTGGAAGCACAAACTTAAACGTAGTGGTTGGGATCCCATCTTGAGATCATCATGCTGATGACACCTGGATGATCTTGAACTCAGGAATCTGTTTGCCCTTATATTTACTGCTTTTGTATCAGATGCTTTTGTCTTTCTAGGTCTATGAAGACTCTTTTAAAATTCATATTACCTCCTTATACTATGCATAGTTGAGAAATTATATATTTTCAACTCATGTTTTCATAGGTTTTTTTTGCCATAGCCATAGCAAACTTCAGGCTGTCCTGAAGGTCACAGCATTCTACCATTTTGCTGAGACATTAGACACACCCTTACCTCCCAAACTCATGTTGTCTTTGATTATCATGGAATCATTAATCTTTACAGAAAGGACATTTCCCTGAAGGAGGAACATAAAGTCAAATATGCAAAAAAACCTTACACCCATCAATGCTCAATACTTGTGGGGGCCACACCCTGCTGGCCCTGTTCCATGGGCAGGAAAGCATGTCACACTTTCTGCTTCCACACGGTTCAGCAGGACTCAGCACAGAATGTTTACAAGGTCACACTTCTGATAAAATAAGAATCAAATATTCTTATCTTTACTATCATTAGGGGATTAAAGAAGTCTATTTTAACAATTAAAAACAATTTTATACAATATTTATAAAGGTAGTAAACTTTAAGGTAATTTAGATCCTTTTATGTTTTTTCTCAGCAGGTGACATTTGGAGGATATATCTAAGAATTTGTATTTTTAAATATCACTAAGGTATAATACTAAAAGATACACAGAAAACATATTATTGTAATTATTAGTGAGTTACAGATAGCATAATATAAGTAACTATAAATTATTTATTGTTGCCTAACCCTCATCTCAGTAATTGACCTGGTCAAGTAATTGAATTTTGACATTCTCTAGAATATGTAACAATACATTTTTAATACATTCAATATCCATATACATTTCTTTCAGTAAAGGCAGTATTATACAGAAGAATTATTGAATCGAAAATTCTAACCCTACCAATAAACCTAGTAAAAGCCAATCATTTTTTGAGGACCCAAAATTTACGATGCAAAATGTTTTTATTCATAGGATAACGAGTTTGGATTTCAATTTAACTATTGCAAATTCTACCTATTATCTGCTATCAGGTATTATCTGACATTACTAATAATAGATATAAAAATAATGTCATTTTATAAAATTGTTATATTTTGTCTTTTTGGGATTTAAATAAGGAAATTTGTCTTTCTAAATTGATGCCTACAAAAACGAACCACGAGGAAAGTACAGATCATTGACTTTGAGTTCACTTACGTGCTTGCTTGCATGTGATATGGTCCAATCTTCCAGGTGAGTATTATATACTTACTAACACCAGGTGATTGCCAAAGAGTTCTTGTTGATACTAAAAATAAATTTGCAAAAGATTGTATGCTGAACAAGACTATAATATAACGTCAATAGTATATAGCATAGTCAAAGAACTGTAGGCTTGGTTAGATAGTAGGGGAGAAATGATGGTAAATAGGACCTGTTTAGAAGAAGTCCTTTGCATACATCCTATGTACTCACTAATAAGTGGATATTAGCTAAAAATACAGACTACCTAGGATACTACCTACAGAATTTAAGAAGTTTAACAAGCAAAAAGGCCGAGTTAGAATGCTTCATTCCCATTTAGGAAGGGACAGAAAATAATCACAGGAGACAGAGGGAAGGAGGGACTTGGGAGGCACTGGGGAGTAGGAGGGGAAAGGGGAACAGGGTCAGGTATGGGGGCACAGGGGACAGGAGAGAAGCCCAGAGAGCCAGCAGAATGAATGAAAATATGCAGTTTCAGAAGGTGATGGGGTGGGGTGTATCTAGAAAGTACCAGAGACCTGGGAAGTGAGAGACTCTCAGGACTCAGTGGGAGTGACCTTATATAAAATGCACAACAGTAGGGAGAGGGAACTCAAAGAGTCCACCTCCAGTAGCTAGACAAGGCCTCTAGAGGAGGGATGAGTTATCAACCCACAGTCAAAATTTCTGAACCAGAAGTGTTCTTGTCTAAAAGAACTAAAAGGATAAAAATGGAGAAGAGACTAAGGGATAGGTGGTCCAGTGACCACCCAACTGGAGATCCATCTCATAGGGAAACACTAAGGCCTGACACTATCTCTGATGCTATGGTGTGCTTACAGACAGGAGACTAGTATGGATGTCCTCTGAGAGGCCCAACAGTTAGCTGACTGAGACAGAAGCAGATGCTTTCACCCAACCTTGAACTGAAGTCGGGGACCCTTGTGGTTGAATTAGAGCGAGGCTGGAAAAAGTATAAGAGGAGGGCAACCTCACAGACAGACCACCAGTCTCAACTAACCCAGACCTCTGTGAGTGCCCAGATACCAAGTCATCAACCAGGCAGCATACAGGAGTTGGTACAAGGCTCTGGACACATATGTAGCAGAGGACTGCCTGATATGGCCTCAGTGGGAGAAGATGCATTTAATCCTTGGGGGATGTGATGCCCCAGGAATGGGAAAGGCTTGGGGATGGGGGAGCATCCTCTCTGAGACGGGGGAGGAAGAATTGAATGAGGAACTGAGGGAGGGGGAAAAAGGAAGGGGTACAACGCTGGACTATAAATTAAAAAATAACAATAGCAATAATAATGATAATAATAATAATAATAATAATAATAATAATAATAATAATAATAATGGTAGTCCTTTGAGGCAATTTTAATCTCCTTTTGTAAGGATACAGGCAGATCAATCTCCTAGTGTCAGGATGCCAAACATGAGTCAGCAGAGGTTGCAAAAATCCAGCAGAAATAGCTAGGACATTGTTCAGTGTGAGTCAGCAGGAGTGACCTTGACACCAGCAGAAGGTCTCTGCCATGCCTCTCTCAGAGAAGTGGAGATCAGTGAAGATGAAGGCGTGAGACCACCGAAGACAGGTAAAGCTATGGATGCAAGCACAGCATCGCTGACTACTGAGTCCTATTTACATTCTCTCCAAACATCCCATGTCCTCCCATAGGTCTTGCCTCAGGAAAACACCATGTGAGTCTATATCAAGAGACATATCCAGAAACTTTCATTTTTAAAAGAAGCACCTTTCCACAGGCTTTCTACATCACTTTGAAATTGTTTTTGTCTTTTAATTAGCATCTGAGAAGCCCTTGGAATAACAGAAATTTGTAACTATGAAATTACAGAAATTGTAATTATGATGCAAAATCTATTTTAGACCTAATATTTCTAGTTCATCACAGAAACACAAAACATTTGACATTGAAAGGATGATGTGGGCTAAAACTCACGTAAGTGGTTGGAGTTTTCAAGAAGAAAGGATGCAAAATGAAAACCATAGCAACCAGAATTAAATTATAAACTATATTAAAAATCAAGAAATTAAAGGAATATATGTGGCGCATGTATTTTCCTTTCTCATATCATTTTTTAAATATTTATTAGATATGTTTCTTTACTTAAAATTCAAATGTTAAACCCCTTCCTGGTTTCCTGTCCATAAGCCTCCATTCCCTCGCCTCCCCCTCCCCCATATGTGTATTTCCTCCTATAAATCCCCCTTACTGACCACCCCCGTATTCCCCTGCACTGGGATTCCAACCTTGGTAGGACCAAGGGCTTCTGCTTCCACTGGTGCCCCAACAAAGCTATTCTCTGCTACATATGCAGTTGGAGCCCTGGGTCAGTCCATGTATACTCTTTAGGTAGTGGTTTAGTCTGTGGAAGCTCTGGTTGGTTGGCATTGTTGTTTTTATGGGGTGTAAGCTCCTTCAACTCTTTCAATACTTTCTCTAATTCCCCCCAAGGGTATCTTGTTCTCAGTTCAGTGGTTTGCTGCTATCATTGACCTCTATATTGGACATGCTCTGGATGTGTCTCTCAGGAGAGATCTATATCCAGTCCCTTTCAGCATGCATTTTTTTAGCTACATCAATCTAGTTTTGGTGACTGTATATATATGGGCCACATGTGAGGCAGGTTCTGAATGGCCATTCCTTAAGGTGCTGCTCTAAACTTTGCTTCCATATCCCCTCCTATGGATATATATTTTCCCTTTTAAGAAGGAGTGAGAACATCTGCATTTTGGTCATCCTTCTTCTTGAGTTTCCTGTGGTCTGTGGATTGCATCTTGGGTAATTCGAGCTTTTTGGCTAGTATCCACTTATCAATAAGTGCATATAAAATATGTTTTTCTGTGCTCACTCAAGATGATATTTTCTAGTTCATTCCATTTGCCTATGAATTTCATGAAGTCATTGTTTTTGATAGCTGTGTAGTACTCTATTGTGTAGATGTACCACATTTTTTAATCCATTCCTCTGTTGAAGGGCATCTGTGTTCTTTCCAGCTTCTGGCTATTATAAATAAGGCTGCTATGAACATAGTGAAGCATGTGTCTTTGTTATATGTTGGAGCATCTTCTGGATATATGCCCAGGAAAAGTATAGCTATGTCCTCAGGTAGTGCAATGTCCAATTTTCTGAGGAACCTCCAGACTGTTTTCAGAGTGTTTGTACTAGTTTGCAATTCCACCAACAATGGAGGAATGTTCCTCTTTCTCCACATTCTTGACAGCATCTGCCATCACCTGAGTTTTTTTTTTTTTTTTTTTTATCTTAGCCATTCTGACTGGGGTGAGGTGGAATCTTAGTGTTGTTTTGATTTGCATTTCTCTGATGACTAAGACTGTTGAACATTTCTTGAGGCTTTTTTTGGCCATTTGATAATCTTCAGCTGAGAACGTCTTGTTTAGCTCTGTACCCTATTTTTATTGGGGTTATTTGGCTATCTGGAGTCTAACTTCTTGAGTTCTTGTATATTTTGGATATTAGCCTTCTATCAGATATAGGATTTGTCCTAATGACAGCGTCTTTTGCCTCACAGAAGCTTTGCAGTTTTATGAGGTCCCATTTGTCGATTCTTGATCTTAGAGCATGAGCCATTCGTGTTTTGTTCAGGAAATTTTTTCCAGTGCCCATGTGTTCCAGATGCTTCCCTACTTTTTCTTCTATTAGTTTGAATGTATCTGGCTTGATGTGGAGGTCCTTGATCCACTTGGACTTAAGCTTTGTACAGGATGATAAGAATGGATCGATTTGCTTTCTTCTACATGCTGACCTCCAGTTGAACCAGCACCATTTGTTGAAAATGCTCTTTCTTCCATTGGATCGTTTTATCTCCTTTGTCAAAGATCAAGTGACCATAGGTGTGTGGGTTCATTTCTGGGTCTTCAATTTTCTTCCACTGATCTGTCTGCCTGTCTCTGTACCAATACCATATACAATTTTTATGCCCGTTGCTCTGTAATACTGCTTGAAGTCAGGGATGGTGATTCCCCCAGAATTTCTTTTATTGTTGAGAATAGTTTTTGCTATCCTGGGTTTTTTGTTATTACAAATAAATTTGGAAATTACTCTTTCTCATATTATTTTTATATCTTTTATGCACAATTGTGGTAAGAATGTGTGCATGTGGAGTTATGTGATTGTATGTGCGTAAGGGTGTGTTGTACATTTGCTAGCATGTATATGTGTATGGTTAGGGCTGGGTCTGTAGTTATGTGGTGTTTGGCCTTGTATGTACATGTGTGTGTGTGTGTGTGTGTGTGTGCGCGCGCATGTGGGCACGCGCGTGTGTGTGTATGATGTATGTACACTTCTGTATGCTTGTTTGCTCTTGTCTGTGCATGTGCACAGGTCAGAGGAAAATATATGCTCTGAATATCATATACCCAGATGCCTTAATTTTTGAAACAAGGTCTCTAAATGAATGCAAAGATAATCTGGCTTCCATTATGCTCCTAAAATACCCATGTGTTTGTCTTGCTTGCTGCTGACATCAGAGAAATAGAAGAAACTATTTTCCCTGTGGATGATGGCATTAGACCTCAAGTCCTCTCCTCATGTTTGCCTAGAACATTCTCTCATACATTGCCTCATCTCTCAATCCACTTAAAGTAGTTTGTTGTACAAAAATTTATTGTAATTTCAAGGTCAATGCTTGAATCTCCTAATGTCAGCAAAGAACATACAAGTAGTTCTTGGCTTTGGACATTCAAATTAGCAAAGCTTTGTTTTATCACAATTTAATGAACCAATTTCAGTTCTCTAACATAAATTATATGTTTTGGTTTCCCAGATTCTAATAGATAAGATAAATGTATAAATTACATGTTTTCTGTTAGTTTTTTAGTGTACATGCACATTATAATTAATGATCAAATATACCTTGTGTTTCTCAGGTATTAGTTGCTGTGTATTTGCTAGTAGTCCAGAGACAAAGGAGAAATTATAATACTGCTTCTTCTCTCTTTGGAGTGAACTCATTCTACATTTTATACAATTAATAATCCATATGGGAAGCCAATAAAATGCTTGAATGAAGTGAGTTACATGTAAATGAAGTACTAAAAGAAAACCACGATTATACAAATATTTACATTGTCCCTATTCACGATGAGATATTGATCCAAAGAAACTTAAAAGAGTAAAAATTATAAATATGAATGAGGAAACCAAATGTACTGCTCTGATGAAGTAGAGGAAATAATGCCAAGAGGATTCATAACCTTAAAGAACATGAGATACCATTCTGATGCTGAAACTCATTTGATGGATCAAAATAGGTAGTTTAATTTTTAACTAAAGTCACAGAAGGATTGATTAAGTGCTAAAGTGCTAAAATTTGGTAAAACGAACAAGCAACAAAAATGACACAGGTAAAGATCCAGTTAAAATGAAGATAAGTTGGCCAAGATTTAACCCTATTATGCTGGATATAAGTTTCATATTTCTATACTGCTGCAGTTAATACAAGAGAGTGTTGTATAAAAATGAAATGCCTTAAATTGATAAAAATACACTTTATAAATATTTTTTATATCATTCTATATTTTCATAGAGAGCAGTTGAAGCTTATTAGGGATTTAATTGTTTATTTATAAATGGAGGGAAAGGGAGTCTCTCTCACTGTGTGTGTGTGTGTGTGTGTGTGTGTGTGTATGTGTGTGTGTGTTTATAACTTAAGAATAGTATATCATATTTAGTCAATCAGCTTCTCAGGATTAGTCATTTCTATGTAAACATCTAGCTTCCTCTGAATAAGAGACAATTTCTTCTCAAGCCAAATATTAGTGACATTAGCCTTGGAACATAGATTTGGGTTGCCAAAAATATTGTTCTCTAACAGAGTCTCAATTTCCTGATGTTTTTATAGCAACTGAACAAAGAAAGTCATGAATAGTGACACTTTTTAAAATACATTAGTGAAGACATCTAGTAGCTGAGTTATAGAAAATTGGAGAAATATTGCTTCTAAGTATTGTAGCTTACCTGGTAATATTATCTTTCAGATTAATTGAAACTATTGTTTATCTTAGAACCAAAGAATTTACCTAATAGTTACATAGATGGTAGGCCAAACACAGAAATATTGACAATGGATGAAAATTAAGAGGTTAAAGACAACACAAAGATAATTTGTTTTTTATCTAACAACATGCAACTAGCTCTTCAGACTCATAAAAGTTCTATTCAGTCAATCATGCAGCTTGTTAGGTGCTTTGGGACTTTAGTTCATAGCTGACCACAAGTTTGCCTTGTCCAATTTTGATGTGATGAATTTTGTTTTATATTTTTAGTTTGTTAGGTTTGATGGTGACTTTTAGATGCCTGTTTTTTTTTTCTAATGAGATACAGAAAGGAAATGGATCTAGATGGGAATGGAAGTAGGTAGGAATTGTGTGGAGTAGAGGGAAGGGAACCTGTGATGAGGATATATAGTATGAGAAAAGAATCTATTTTCAATAAATGGGGTAAAAGATAAAATAACAGGCCTTCAAACACAGGAAGTTGGTTGAGTTAACAAAGTTAAATTTAAGATAGCTAGTTTCATTAGATTATAAACAAAGATTTGGTCTTCTGGCATACATGGGAACTACATACACATTTTGTTTTTCCCCAGTGTGGCATTTCGAATGTGTTCTTAGAACTTTCTAAAGTTTTTCTTTTTTCCTGTTGTGTTTGTATACTTTAGTCAGTTTTTGATAAAGACTTTTTGCAGAGAAAGGAATTTAGGGTCTATAGGTCATAAAATATGAGGACTTGTGTTGGGTTGTACAAATTCTTTTGCTTCTAAGGCTTTAAAAATAAGTTCTCTCTTTGAGAAAAGAAATGTGTGTTGTTTGTCTAAAAAAATGTCCGTGGAGATTCTGTAGAGGATAAGATAAGCTGAAAGGAATGAAAGTCTATAATAGACTTCATTTGGAATTTTATCCTTTGGACATAGAAATTGTCATGATTGTTAGAAATCCCCATTTGGTGTAGGCCAAAGAAGTTTCACACATCAGTTTCACATGTAGAGAAATTTTAATCCAGCAACATGGCTGCTCTCATCGTATCCAAAGACCTTTTATCTCTGTGTGATCTGGCTGGAGTGCAGACGTACCCTTAGTACACGTGTTTAATACCTCTGGCTGGAATCATTTACTATACATCTTTAATTTAAAACAATGATTTCTAATTGAGGAGCTGAATAAGTGACTGATCAAATAAAGAGTTGACAGAATGAGTCAGAGATAGGATACACCCACTCTCTGGAGAAGAGCTATTTAAGAAAGTCAGTTCAGTTTAGTGGATTTGAGTTCTGAGCGGTCAGTTGGGAGTTGGCTATGAGTTCAGTTCAGTGGAGTTGAGTGCAGGCCAGCAGAGGCAGTTGAAGCCAAGAAAAAGGACGAGCGAGAAGATTATATGAAATTGCCAGTTAGTTTGAGGCCAAACAACACAATTCAGAGAGAAGCTGAGAAAACCCAGTTGAATCAGTCAGCTTTGGAGAGGAGTTTGAGCCAGAAGTAGAACCATCCTGCCAAAGTTCACAAAGAACTAGAAAGGGTGAGCTTATCCAGCAATAAGCCTATGGAAATGACAAATACATCTGGAAGATAAAATTTACTTTTACATTGATATTTTTTTCCAGTGTTATGAGGCTCTTGTCACCATCGAAGGAAAAAGCTAAATATAAGACAAGAAAGATATTCAAAGTTTTAATTTAATGTGGAAGTAAAGATTCATGGTGAGTATGATCTTCTTGGAGAAGAGTGTCCTAAGACTTTGTGCACATTGTTAGTAAAGAGCAGAATAATCTGCTTAATCGATATAAATAATGGAATATTCATTTATTTATCTAGCCTTACTGGTTCAGTGGCTAAACTGCTGGCTTTTAACTCTGCTTTATACCAAATATACATGATAGATAGCTCCCTTCAACTTTTTACTTGGATCAGTCTGTTCTTCAAGTATTCCCTAGTATTTTTAGTTAGAGAAAAATTTAATGATATGTCATACAATGTGACAAATAATTGTTTGATTATTTTGAAAGGTGGAATAAGATAAACTAAGAAAAATAGAATGTAGATGATATACATTGTACTGTTACTGAGTACAGTAAAATTTTTCAAATGATAGGAATTTCAAATCATACAACTGAAACCCTGTGTGCTCAATTTTACAGGGAATTGTATGTGAGTATTCTCATCTAGAGACATTACAAGGAGAAGGAACGAAGTCCCTTACATTCAGATTAGGTGTGCACTCACACTTACCTTTTGCTACTGGGTTAGAAGGCAGAGGTCCAGTCACAATCAAAAGATGAGCAAATCTAGTTTACAAAGTTCTTTCACAAAATTGGAAAAAATAAAACTCTAGAACACATATTGGTAAGAAACTTAGTTATCATCCTAAATCTGAATTTTTGCTGGAAGGCTAGAAAGTTCTATTTGTTCTGTCACAGAGATAAATCTTTACTATTGTTTGATTCAGAAGAATCAGAAAACTGACCACATAAATCTCATTTAAAGGAAAAAAAATTTAGGAACTTGGGGTTCTCATAGACTTCTTATCTAATCCTTTATAAGCACCATTATTGAGAGAATTCAGTGGATTCAATGGGCAGTGCACATTGTCAAATCTAGGGACAGCTATCTATGATAACAAAGATGTATTTCAGCTCAAGTGTGGCTCCCCAAAACTACACGGTAAAATGCAACATCTCACACACCTGTATAAAGAGTTGTTTCTTTGTGTATTGAGTGACAGTGCCCACCTAGGAAATCCTACATTGTGTATTAAATAAATAAATAAATGTCTAGTTTTTAAAGTTTATAAAGTTGTTAAAGTAAAAAGTGAATGGTGTTACAATTTGTTATTACTAGATTGATTTTAGAAGGTGGGGAGTTATACCGGATTTGCATTGGTTATCAGTCACTTATAACTTCCTGGGGAGCATTCTGGTAAACATAAAATTGTCTCTTCTAACTTAGCTCTTTGTTGTATTAAAGTCATCAGAAACCTGCTGTGCAGTGGCATAACTGAAGTGTCCACAAATCAATAATACCTCAGGCTTCCCTGTGGTGAAGAATGTTGTGAACTCATTTTTCTGATGCTTCAAATCTGTTCTTCAATAAGTAAAACAGCATATAAGGAAGTTACTGAACATGGTGTTTTTATAAAGTGTCTAAACCCTACTTGGCAGCCTATGCCTATAATCCCAGCATTCCAGAGGCAAAGACAGTGAATTGGATTTCTGAGTTCAAGCCCAACCTAGTATACAGAACAGTGAAGTCCTGTACAGCTAGGACTACATAGAGAAGGACTGTCTCAAAAACAAGCAAAAACCAGAAAAGAAAGAATGAAAAAACAGAAAGATCTAATGAGCTAGAAAAATAAATAGTACATAGTGGTAAGTGAAAATAAGATTATAAAATGATTTGCAGATTAATTTTTCTTTATTGTATCATTAAACTAATCAATTAATAGTAATCCATATAGCATTCATTCATTTGAGGAGGTAAAATGGAGAATTCTTAAGACGTGGAAATGAAAGACTCCATTTGCTTATATATTTATATTTTAAAATAAAAGATGAATATTAGCATACAACTAACTTTAAAATTTTCTTTTATTAAAAATGATTTTTCATAAAATATACCATAATTATGGTTTTCAAAACTCTACTCCACCCAGTTCTTCTCCATCTTCCCTTCCTTCTGGATCCACCCATTTCTGACTCTCATTAGGAAACTAAGAAACTTCTTAGGGATAATAATAAATTAAAATAAAAAGTGATAGAACTAAAATTAACACATAAGAAAAAGTTAAAACAAACAATAGAAAAAGAGCATGAGAAAAAGTAGAAAAAATAGATATAGACACAGAAACATAACTCGATAATATAGATATTTAATTTATTTTCAATCAACTTTTCTTCTAGAAATGGAAGTCTAATTCTTCCCCCAAAACATCTTGTCATAGCACTCATCATTGTTTAGAATTATTTTCAATTATGTTGTTTTCTGCATGGATGTTTCTGTATGGATATCCACATAAGTGATAGTGTCCATGAAGGCTTGGAGTATCAGACCCCTTGGAGCTGGAATTGCAGATCATTCTGAGCAACTGGATATAGATGTTAGAACAAGGCTCACTCAGGCCCTCTGTTAGAGTACTCTGTGCTTTTTGTCATTTGAGAAGTGTCTCTCATAGAGTCTCATGTTTGAATTTTTAGTTCTCAGGAGGTGGTTGTGTGTGGGGAAGTTATATGAAATACATCTTTGTTGTAAGAAGTCTGTCACTGGAAGTGACCATTGAGAGATTATAGTTTCTCTCTCCCTCCCTCCCTCTCTCTCCCTCCCTCCCTCCCTCCCTCCCTCCTATTTTTCCCTTCTATTCCAAACACTGCTCCCCCTCCCAGTCCTCCCCTTTCAGGGTCCTCACTCCCTTCCCCCTCCCTTTCTTCCCTGAGACAGTGATGTCCCCTCTGGGTATCTCCTTACCCTGTCCCAACAAGTTTCTTCCAGATTAGGATCATCCTCTCCTGCTGAGGCCATAAAAGCAAGCCAAGGAGAGAGAGCCACGCCTGTTACATATGTGCTGAGAGCCCTGTTGCAGCCCATTAATGCTCTTTGGTTGGTGTCTCAGTCTCTGAGAGCTCCCAGAGTTCCAGGTTATTTGATTCTGTTGGTCTTCCTTTGGGTTCCTATCACCTTCATGCCTTCAAATCTTCCCCCAACTCTTCCATAAAAGTCTCTGATCTCTGTCTAATATTGGGCTGTGGGTATCTGCATCTGTTTCATTAGCTGCTGGGAGGAACCTCTCATAAGACAGTGATTCTAGGCTCCTGTCTGCAAGCCTAACAGAGTATCTCATCTCATTTCTAATTCACATTTTATGCTACCTGCTTGCAGTTAAAAATGCAATCTCTCAGCTTCCTGTTGCAACTTTCTGCTGCTATGTCTAGTCCACCATCATGCAGCATCCCTCTGGAACATACCTCCTATTAAGTTCTTTCTTTTTTAAGTTGTTTTTGTTGTGCTGCATTATCATTGCAAGACAAAAATAATGAATTCAGTTCTCTAAATCTAGGAGACATTTTGGTTAAGCTCCTAAAAGGTATTCATCTTGAATGCAGGTGTGTGTGTGTGTGTGTGTGTGTGTGTGTGTGTGTGTGTGTGTATCTGTGTCTTTGTCTGTGTCTGTGTCTGTGTATATTCGTATGGAAGCCAGAGGATAATTTCAGGTTTTCTATTTTTCGGAGTCATCTACCTGATGTTTTGATACCAGGCATCCTATTTCCAGAGCACTCACCCACTAGGCTAGGCTCATGACCAGAAAGCCCAATGACTCCCCTGAATCTATGCACTCAGTTATGGTCACAAATGTTTCCCACCATTCCTGTCTTAAAAACAAACAAACACATGAACAAAAACATGGGTTCTGAGCATACATACAAGCGCCTCATATTTTAAAGGCAAACACTTCACTAACATGTCTATCATCAGCACATGAATTTTATACATTTTCAGATAAATGACAGAACTGTTTTATTACAAAATACCATCAAAAATGTATATTTTACAATCATCTTCCTGATACAAGTTCTGCATTTCATGGGATTCTTATCTGTATCATTACTTATTGTCCTTCCACCTTTCACTCAGTATTTTCCCATAACTGTCCCTCTCTGCTATGTTTCTTGTGTTTGATACCTTTTAAAAACATTATTGAGAACTAGAAAATATCATGCTGAGTGAGATAACCCAATCACAGAAAAAACACACATGGTATGCACTTACTGATAAGTGAATATTGACCCAAAAGCTTGAATTACCCAAGATGCAATACACAGAACACATGAAACTCAAGAAGGATGACCAAAATGCAGATTCTTCTCTCCTTCGTAAAAAAGGGAACAAAAATATCCATAGGAGGGTATAGGGAGGCAAAGTTTAGAGCAGAGACTGAAGGAACGGCCATTCAGAGCCTGCCCAACATGTGGCCCATATATATATATATATATATATATACAGCCACCAGAACTAGATAAGATGAATGAAGCTAAGAAGTGCATGCTAACAGGAACCGGATATAGATCTCTCCTGAGAGACACAGCCAGAACAGGTCAAATACAGAGGCAAATGCTAGTAGCAAACCACTGAACTGAGAACGGGACCGCCGTAAGTGGAATTAGAGAAAGGACTGAAAGAGCAGAAGGGGCTTACAACCTCATAAGAACAACAATGCCAAACAACCAGAGCCTCCAGGGACTAAACCACTACTCAAAGACTGTACATGGACTGACCCATGTCTCCGACTGCATATGTAGCAAAGGATGGCCTTGCTGGGCACCAATGGAAGGAGAAGCACTTGGTCCTGCCAAGGTTGGACCCCCAGTATAGGGGATTGGAAGGGGGTGGATGGGGAGGAGAACACCTTTATAGAAGGGGAGGGGGAGTGGTTGGGGCTGAGTGGTGAACCAGAAGAAACATTTTGAATGGAAATAAGAAATACCCAAAAAAAAAAAAAGGAAAAATAAGTAAAATTAATTAAAAACACTATCAATCTTCAGAAGTTGCTTTTAGATTACATAAAAATGCAAAAAAATATTTCAATTATTTTCTTGTGTTAATTTATGTCTGATACATATATTTGATGTACTGGATTATACACCCATTACCTTCTTTTTATACCCTCTAAACTCCTTTTTTATACCCTTTCTTCCTTCACAGAAAAGTTCTAGTGGCTCATAGCCATTGAAGAAAATGACACTCATTTTAGGAAGGAGGAAGTTCTACATGACTCAAGCTCTGGACGACGTATTTTCAAATGGAACAGCCTGGTCTAGAGTTACAGGGCTTATTTGTCCCATGGGCACTGAGACAGGGTCAAGAACATGAACAGAGCTTTCTCCTGGATATGAGCCTGTGTGTATGACAGACAGATCTGAGTTGAGAAAAGACTAACACCTTGTTTCCTCACTAGAATGTTGACACCCTGAGACTACTTGCCTACAGAATCCTCCTATAGAGACTAGACCTTTGTTGAACCTAAGAATGCAGTTCCAAAAGAAGCTTTAGAAACTTATCTATAGGGGTTTGCAAACCCCATAAGAACAACAATACCAAGAAACCAGAGTCCTAGGGACTGAAATGACAACCTAAAGAGGGTAAAATGGACAAACCATGGCTCCATAAGGTAGCAAAGGATGGCTGTTGGGCATCATGGAGGAGGCTCTTTGGTCCTGCTTAGACATTGACCCTCATTGTAGGGGAATGTCAGGGTGGGGAGGCGGGAAGGGGGTTGCTTAGGGAGGGGGAACACCCTTATAGAAGAAGAAAATGGGGATGGGATACAAGACTTAGGGGTAGGAAATCAGGAAAGGAAATAACATTTGAAATGTAAATAAAAACTATCCAATAAAAAATAAATATATGTGAAAAAGAAAACCCCATCTAAACATAGGTTCACTGTACATAAGTTTGAGTGTCTTTCTTTTCTTCATTCCCCCTCTGCTTCTAGCCATGGTTCTGGGACCCAAGTTACTAGGGCAGCAACAACTGCTCTCAGCAGAACCATTAGCAGTCAATAACTCCCCAGGAAGGCATAGGCTCTTGTGAGCATCTCTTCTGTTTCTGCCTCAATGCTGAATGACAAAATTTTGTACAGATATCCATTGCTTCTGCGTTTTTATGTGACAGCAGTGTCGTATCAGATAGCAGCTTGTGTCACCAAGAAGTTTTTGCATTTTTCTCTTACAGCCAATGTATACATTTGATTTCTACTAAAAAAGAACCTGGAACTTGACTTCTGTGAACATCATTGTTTCTTTACCACATAGTCAACTGCAGTTTACACATGCTTTGCTAAAGCTATTTCTATACTTGAGTGTAGAGTTTTATCTATATGTCTACATTTAAGTAGGTCTGGAGTCAACAAATACCTTGCTACTTTATTATCTCAACTGGCATAGAAATTAATAAATAATAGATTTAATAAACTTGTTGAAATCCATTTGAAATAAGTGATAAAAATAAGGGTTACTCTTTGACCTTACCAAAATATATGTAGCAGACATTTTCAAACCTATTTATGATTAATTTCACTGACTATTGCTCATTTAATAGATTTCATTTGAAAAGCCCATGCAGTTTTTACTATTACACTGATTCTTTTATATTTATGCTGAACTGCTATATATTACTCATTCCTAAATTTTGATCTATCAATGTTATTAAAAATGTAACAAGTACAATTATTTACAAGGTGCCTGGGAAAATCCTAGAGGCAATGTGACAAAAGGATGGTGTAAGGATATTCTTCACACCTTAATAACAACAAATCTTAAAGGATTACTTTCTCTCAAAAGCAATTACTATTGGTAGGTTAAAAAAAGTAAGAAATAAAAGAATGAAAATTGATTAAGGCATGCTCATTGAAATAATCGTAACACCAGACACCTGTAACGGTCACCACTGATGAACTAAAGCACCTCTTTCTCATGTATCTGTATCTCGTTACTTGTTTCACCTCTCTAGAAGGAAAAATGTTCATCATGTCCTTAAAGTCTATACATGCTTGCACAATGCAGGGCAACCCTAACTTCAAAAGCTAAATGTGACAAAGAATTTGTTGTAGTTTGATGTAAATTTAAAGAAAGTTTTAATTATTAAGAAATAGACAAAATAATATTAAGGGGATTATAAACATGCAAGTAAAATAATTTAGGATTTCATAATAAATATTTTGTTGAAAATATATAAACCACAATTGCTAAGTTAACTGGATTATTAAGTAAATGACATAGAAAATAGACTAGGTTGGGGGATGGAGAGTTGGTTCGGCAGTTAAGAACATTACTGTTTCTCCAGTGACCTGTAGTTCAATTCCCAGTACACCCAGGGCTGCTCACAACCTTTGTATTCCAGTTTCAGGAAACTTGAGGTCCTCTTCCAATCTCCTGGGCACCAAGAATGCAAGGGCACAGGCATGCATTCAAAGATAAACACCACACATAAAAATAAAAATAAAATTTTAAAGTGTTGCAAAAAGTTCTGGGTTGTGAATGGAAATTCATGGTCCAGTAGGTCTTTTATTTATTTGCTCTTAGTTTTTAGGATGTGTAATTAATAAGACATAATTTTACTTGCAATTATTTTTCAAATATATGTATTTTAAAAATACATGTTATTCATTTGAGGATGACATATAGAAAGTATGTTCTTCTTTTCCATGAAGTGTAGAAGTGTTTGGGAAGGTTAACTTAGGGCAAGCCCTCCTAGTGTCTAACCACTTACTTCATGAGGCAGCCATTCACTTTTGTGGGCACCACTGTTCTTTGAAGCCCTCTTGTCTGACCTCACAGGCTACAGTTCATTATTACTTAAAATAAGAAGTACTTTATCGATGTCTGCACACTGCATGAACCCCTTTTTTCCCAAGCTACTGTTCACTCCCAGAATTTTTCCAATGAGCTAATAGGGTCACGAACAGAAATGGATCTAAGCACTTGAAAGCTTCCTGATTCCACTGTTTAGTGGACTAATTTTTTTAAAGAAGCAAAACTCTTTATATCAAATGGTAAAAATAGTAAGGAGTTAAATGTATAAAAGTAGAGCATGTCTATTTGAAGCACAAGCATTCTGCCTTCATTTTTAGTATTTTTCCTATGGAATTTCTAGGATTATTTTTAGCAACTCCTTGTCTTCATTATTTGTGTTTGAAAAAGAAATGTGAAAAATTGAAAGAGGAGCCATTGAAGAGAATGTAAAGATAGTTTCTTTCCTTTCAATATTTAAATAGAACATTGTTTATGAGGCCACAACTGTTGTCTGCATCCTGCATGATGAAGGAGCTGTAGTTTGATTCCTATCTGAATTCACATCCTTTCTTCTGAGGTCAAACACCCAATTTCTGGTCTGTCTGCCTGTCTGTCTGTCTGTCTGTCTCTCTCTCTCTCTCTTACAATATATAAGTACATGAAATAAAAACTTTATAAGGAGAAAGGGATTGTTTATTTTGTATATATGGCTGTATATTGTGTGAATGTAGTGTGTTTGTGGTACATGTACTTCTGTGTAGTTGTCTTTTCAGGAGCAGGAATGTAGGTGCAAAGATAAGAGAAAGAGGTCAAGTCTTCTGTCATTCACACTCTGCCTTTTTCCCTTGAGACAGTGACACTCTCTAAACCTGGAGATAGGCAGGTAGCCTAAGTATTCTCCTGCCCAAACAACATCCTAGAAGCACATCTAACAACACTCAGATTTGTTTGAGCTCTGAGGCTTTGAACTTATTTCTTCAAACTCACTTAGAAAGTGTCATCTGCCTAGCCCTACGGGTTTACTTTGAGCACAGTTTTTGAAATTTTAGATATCATCATTTGACCTATTCTGAGAATGTAGCAGGCAATGCATGAGTGTGGAAGAATATAAGAAAAGAAATCGTTCAACTTACTAAGAGCCAGGGAGAGAGAGAGAAATTGCTCTATTTATGGCAAGAGGAAATGAGAGAGAGAGAGAGAGAGAGAGAGAGAAAGAGAGAGAGAGGAGAGAGACAGAGAGAGACAGAGACAGAGAGACAGAGACAGAGACAGACACAGAGACACAGAGAGACAGACAGAGAAGATAAGGACAGGGAGAGAAAGAAGGAAGAGGAGGAGAAAGAAGAAGGAAGAAAAGGAGAAGAGGAGGAGCAGGAGGAAGAATGTGATAAATCTTGATCTAAAAATGACAAAACTGCTTCTAGGAATTGAAGTAGCATCTAATGTTGAATCATCTTAGATGGAGACAGAGAAGCTTTTGAAAATATGAAATTAAGGTCTCTAAATACATCATGTATATTGATACCACCAAGGTTCTGGTAGCATAATAGAAAAAGGGCAGATACAGCGTAAGTACTAAAAAGGAAGAGGAGACGAGTGGTAAATAAGCGTCTCTTGGGCACAACATAAAGGTTTTACTCATAAACTGATTGAAATTATGGTTGTTTCCAGATGACCTACTTAAAACTGGGGCCATATGCATTTCATTATAGACTGAAATAGAAATTTCTGGTTTTGCCGGAAACTCAATGTGTCACATATTTTTCTGTAAGCTGTCTTGTAAGAGGACGATTTTTTTTTTCCGGAGCTGGGGACCGAACCCAGGGCCTTGAGCTTGCTAGGCAAATGCTCTACCACTGAGCTAAATCCCCAACCCTAAGAGGACGATTTTTTAAAACAGACACTTAAGAGGATGTTATGCTGAAGCAGACATATGAGAGGGCATGAGATGTTTTCCTGGAACTGATGCTTAAGGGCACATGATACTTGGATGGAGTATAAAAGGAGCACCATAAACAGTGAGAATAATTTTGCATTATAATAACATACAACACTCCTCTGGTTTCTCTGGTCTTTGCTTGTCTTCATTTGGTAGAGAGAAACACACCAAAGAGCTTTTCATGCTATTCCCTGATTCTGGCTGCATCTGCTGACACATGCCAATTCTGAGAGCCTTGCAGAGATCATGCTATCACTTCTGATTCCTGTTTGGATTTTTGCTATTGAACTGGACTAACATGAAGCATAGTGAAATCTCCTCAAAGAACTACAACTAAATAGCCTTTTCCTATTAACCTTCCTTCTCTGCTACCTGTGGTTTATGGGCTAGAAGTGAGGGTGAACAGTTATAAATCATAAATAAACTAGATTGAAAGAAAATCTAAGCCTATAATAGGCAACCAGGTTCCCATGAGGCCACAGTCCTCCAAGAGGGACCATTGGCAAGTAATAATTTGGGAGGATGGATTTAATTTCCTTTAAAGTTGTACCTACTGACCAGTATCCTATATTCCAGTAATCTCCCATCCACATTTGAACAGGCAAAACTAATGAAACTCAGAGACTTACAAACAAACAAACAAAAGGAGTCTACAGGTCACTTGCAAATCACTTTCTGAGGATGTATCTCTCTAAAGAGAATCATGAGGTCATGTCATATAGATTTTTAAACTTGATGCACTGTACTTGTTTGTATACATATATATATGTATATATATATATGTTTGTATTATACACACATAAACTAATACATATTATATATTAGCATATATCTATAATATATTTTAATATTTTAAGTATACGCAAACACATATAAACTTTCCTTTACTTACAGTTCCATTACTCTTTTTTACTTTAAGATACCTTTTTCTTTTTTTAATTTAACATAGCACCATAAAAATCACTCAGAGGAAAATCAAATTGCCATTGCCTTGATTACTTTCCTCTTTCCCCTTCATCTATCCTTTGAAATAATATTTATAGACGTAATAAGGAGAGAATGAACGACTATTGAACAGCTCTTCTGTGCCAGGCATTGTGCTAAGTACTAGTTTATATTATCTCATTTTATTTTAGTAGGATTCTATCAACATCAAAACATCGTTAAGAGTAAAGAGTAGAGTTACTGATGTTACTTCAAGTTATTGCAAACAAGCCTAAATTAAAACGTCTATAGTATAATTAGAACGAGAAGTTCTTTATAGAAAAACCCAAATAATACAAGCTGGAATATGCAAGTTCTGAAGAACAGTTCTCCTGGGAAAGCAATTCTGCAGTGATCATGAGAGTTCAAAGTTATACAAATTTCCCAATGTCAGGGAAGGACTGTACAAGCTACAAGACATTTTGCTTCTGTGAATCAGTAGACACTCCTCCATTGTTGGTGGGATCAGTGGGATTGCAAGCTGGTACAACCACCCTAGAAATCAGTCTAGTGGTTCCTCAGAAAACTAGACACAGTACTATCTGAGGACTAAGCTATACCACCTGTGGGCATATACTCAAAGGATGCTCCAACTTATAACAAGGACATATACTCCACTATGTTCATAGCAGCCTTATTTATAATAGCTAAAAGCTGGAAAGAGCTTAGATGTCCCTCAACAGAGGAATGGATACAGAAAATGTGGTTACATTTACACAATGGAATACTACTCAGCTCTTAAAAACAATGACTTCATTAATTCTTAGTCAAATGGTTGGAACTTGAAAATATCCTGAGTGTTGTAACTTAATCACAAAAGAAGACACATGATATGCACTCAGTGATAAGCGGATATTAGCCCAAAAGCTCGGAATACCCAAGATACAATTCACAACCACGTGAAGCTCAAGAAGATTAAGACCAAAATGTCATTGCTTCAGACATTTTATAAGGGGAAACAAAAATATTCAAAGGAGGAAATACGGAGACAAAGTGTGGAGCAGAGACTGAAAGGCAATTCAGAGACTGCCCCACATGGGGAATGCATCCCGTATACAGCCACCAGAGACAATATTGCTGATGCCAAGAAGTGCATGCTGACAGGAGCCTGATATAGTGGTCTGCTGAGAGGTTCTGCAAGAGCCTTACAAATACAGAGGCAGATGCTTGTAGCCATTCATTGAACTGAGAATGGGATCCCCAATGGAGGCCTTAGAGAAAGGACTGAAGTAGCTGAAGGGTTTGTAACCCCATAAGAAGAACACAATATCAACTAACCAGACCTTCTAGATATCCAGGGACAAAACCACCATACCAAGAGAAGATAGGAATTAACCTATGACTTCATCCATATATGTAGCAGAGGATGGCCTTGCTGGGCATCAATAGGAGGAGAGGCCCTTGGTCCTGGGGAGGCTGGATGCCAGGGCAGAGAGGTGGGTAGGGAAGCACCCTCATAGAAGCAGGGGGTCTGGAATCGCAGATTTCTGGAGGGGAAGCCAGGAAATGGGATAACATTTAAAATGTAAATAAAAACTGCAATTAAATAAAAAGAAAATCAGAAAAAAATCAGTTTTCAACTTTAACATATTCCTCATTTTTTTCCTGAAAATCCTTGTAAAATATTCTTGCACAAAATATCTTTTCTTCCCTTATACTTTACTTCACTGTCAAGCATCCTAATAAATATCTAATTAATCCTGGCAAGTACCTAATTCATATCAAAGTCATATTTGTATCAGAGTCCCTGGGTCTTCCTAATGTGCAGTACGTAGAACAAAATGTTGTGTTTATTCTTGTCCCCTAGTTTTGAACATGAACATTTGATTATTTGACCATTGAGATAGTAAGAAGTATTATTCCTATGCCTTTTCTTGAAATGAAATTTTGTATGGGCTTGCCCTGTATACACTACTGCCTTATTCCTTGAAGCCCAAATGCTGACTGCTACTGACCCAAATAGCCTGAGCATTCAACAGACTTAGATTATCTTGAACCAGTCTCAGCTATGCATAGATGCTACCAATTAAATTTTAGTCTACCAGAGCACAGAGCCCCAAAATAAAATCTACTGTTAAATGCCATTCCCACTTTTAGATTTTTTTGTCATATTCAATATTATAGAATAAAGTGCTAATATATAGACTCTTCCCATTTGTAAAATTACTTGGAATGTGATTTATATTCTATCTATAATAAATATACTTTATGGTGAGCATATATATCTATATATATCTATATATATTACATATTATACATAATCACTATGAGGTTAGAGAGATTGTTCAGTAGGTAATTGCTGCTCTTCTTCAGAAGACCTGGGTTTGTTTTACATATGGTGATTAATAAGTGCCTAAAACTTCAGTTTCCAATTATCAAATGTCATCCCCTGCCCTCTGCAGGCTTCTGTATTCACATTATACAAAAAATAATCACACACAGAGACATAGACACACACACAAACAGTAAATAAAATAAAATTTAAATATCACATATAGTTACCTACTTTTCTAATTAATAGTAAATAAAATAGTTTACCTGTTATTAGATGAGAATAGAGAACTTGGGTTCAGACTTAACTAGTTAGAAACTAAATTATATCTTTAATTTCAACCCTTATATATGGTCTTCTTCTAGCTCATTCTCCCAATTAACATCATCTAATCTATTGTATAAACCAGAATCAAGATATTCATGATTAACCCATCCTTGCTCTATTTTCCTTATATCCAAATATTAAGCGAGAACTTTGATTTTTCTTCCTAATTGTCATTTTTATGATTTCCCTTTGTCCTTTGCACCTTGAATCATACCAAACTATTGTGGAGTATTTTCTCTTCTGTCTCCTAGTCCCTTCCACGTGGCTGTGAAATAACTACTCGAAGAAAAGAAAAGTCACTACTTGGGAAGTGTTAATGAATAGATATGTGGCATAGTTGGTATTTTGTTCCTTTTAAAGGTAAGAGAGGTGAGTTTTTGAAAATCTTGGTAGTGTTTAAGCTCATTCTTCTCTCTAGATACATTCAGTTTAAGAATTTAAAATGTAAGTTGTATGAAGAACCTAGAGTTTTATACTTAGTTTTATTTAGCATATGTAGTTTAAGATCTCATATGAAAGGTTGACTGACTCCTTAGGAAGAGTTGTTTTTTATGCATCATATTGCTTCTACTTCAATGAAGCTGAAAGATAAACATTTTTCCCTTAGTAAATACAGTAAAAAATATTTAATATTGAGGATTGGTCCTAATGCTTTGATTTATTCGGGTGGCTGCATGTCCAACCCCATTTGGGTGCGTGTGTGCGTGTATGCGTGCGTGCGTGCGTGCTTGTGTGTGTGTGTGTGTGTGTGTGTGTGTGTGTGTGTGTGTGGGTGTCTTTCATCTGCAGATCCAAAGCGCTCCTGGGCATGTGGCTGTAAGTGTAAAGGGGACCCAACCAGGAACAAAAAAAAGCAGTACAGCTCAAATTACCACTGCAGTTTAAGACTAAATAATTAAATTACATGAATATAAAAGTTTGCCCATGGGTGATTATGTGAAAGATAATGTTTATGGTTTCAGATTTTATACTATTTAAGAAAATATAATTATATGGGTAAGAATTGTGTTTTCAGTGAGGTCCAACTTTAAGACTTGAGTTTCTACCCTATTATCATTTTATTTCCTCAGAGACAATAATAATAATAAAAATGTACTTTAAGATTCTCAAATTTAATACATTCATAGTTTTAAATGATTGAGTTTAATGTGTTTAAGCCTGAACGGTGCATGATTGGATATTTTATTTTTGATTTTTCACAGTGTTTTACTATTAAGTATCTCTAACAAGTAGCTTTTCTTTCAGATTTTAAGTGTTTCTAAATACATGAAAAAAACTTTACCAAATTTTTTTCTGAGGAGGTTGTAAGATATGATAAATCGTAGGTATGTAAACAATATTTCAAGTTGGCCTAAATGTAAAATATATTTAAATATGGAATATTAAAATAACTTTTTCACATATCTGTTTGACACATAGTTTACTCTAGGTTTGACATAACTTTTTTATTTATTTCACCCAAGAAACATGTATTTGTTGCTGTCAATAATTTTTAAAAATTAGATGGATTTTTCACTCTTAAATATAATATTTGTTTCATTCTTGAGGGCTGCATAACTTGGTAAAAGATGAATTATTCTTGGTTGCACATCCACATGTCAAACAAAATAACAGACAAACCGTGGCCAATTGAACAAACTTTAAGTAGCCAAACTTTAAGGAAGGCAAGTAAAGTTCACTTCATTAGACATCATTTTAAAATGTAATTTTTGAAACTAATGATAAATTTTATTTCCCCTCACACCCTCAAAATTAAACTTTTGATTGCTGTAAGATCCTCACAGTCACCCTGGCTTACAGCACTTCTGTGCAATGCATCATTTATACGACAGGATTTTATAACCACATAAAAGGCACTTGAAACTTTGGCTACTCTGAAAGCTGGACTTTTTTTTAGAGGTTAAATCATTTTGAAGTACCAACATTTACAGGAAAATGTAGCATCCAACACCCAGATTCTGGTGAAAAATTCCATTATCAATATGATTGTAACAGCAGACTAAGACCTATACAACTTTATGAGATTCTTGAACTGAACCTTAAAAATTTAGAGTTGACAGGAACTATACATAACATTTTTAAAAGAGTGGTTGACTAAGACATCTATTTCATTTATATCATAAAGTTACCATACGTATCACGAGTTTTGAACTTTCCTTTCATGCATGTTTCTGAACACCTCAAGTGCCTGCTCTGAAAGAAGGAAGGAAGTTAGCGAGTATTTCCAGAAGCCAGTAGTCTCGGGACTGAGGGAAGAATGAGTGTAGATGAAGAGCAAGGTTTTCTCTTATCTCTGGAGGCAGACTGCCTGGGGTCTGAGTACCATCCAGCTCCATGTTCTCATGTCCTTAACTTGGGGTTTTCTTCTCAGAGTTGTGGCTGGGTGCAGGGGCTATGGTTGGACCTTCAAGAGAGGAAGGGACACTCCGGATGGGCAGAGCTAATTTTCCCTGTAGTCTTTCTTACAATCTAATGGACTTCCCATATGTTCAATATTATCCTAATCATGGTCTTATTCATTAATATTGATGTGTAGACAGAGGACTTTGTTGGGATACCCTTACTGCCAAAGCAGTTTTTTGTTTTCATAATTGAGGCTTTAATTGTGTCTATGTTTATTTTCCTCATTATTAAATACTCACTTGTATAACAAATTATTATAATGATTAATGTGTATCTTCACTCATATGTGAAGTACCACTTCACTACAAAAATTTCCATAAAAGTTGTTTGAGTCCATGCTTTTTGTAAGTTACCAAGCTTTTAGTGTAGCCACTTCTAATTGCATGGCCCCTAGCACTTACATAAATTTTTTGCTAAAAATAAGCTCTAATTATCTTATAGTCTTTGCCCACAGCCTCAATTATCTAGCACGAACCACAAAATTAGAAGTAATTGTAAAAATATTTTCATGCAACTTTTGTAACTGACAGTCTATCCACTGCTATGCATGCTTTTCAATTGTCACAGAACGCCTAATAGGTTAAGATTACTTTATTTTCTTAGTATACATGACAATAAAATAAGCATATGTTACTATAAAAAGTAAGTTAGCAATTATAGTTTAGAATTACATTGGTGTTTTGAAAGTAATCATACCAAGGACTATAACTTACTCTTAAGACAGCAGGTCTATTTTGAGGGTGTTCCCAAGGGAAGCAGATGGAGATGTGAAGGTGTGATCTAGGAGGAAATTTCTGAAGACAGAAAAGTGTTGAGTCACATTGAGACAGGTTGGAAGAGCTAAACAATGGTAATTAAATAAGATTTAAAGCATCCCTGTAGATCTCGAGTTGAGGATGTTGTCCCAAATTCCCAAGAAGCAAGAAATCTTTGCATCCCTATCAGTCATTGTTTCTAAAAAAGAACATATTTACAAAGGAGTTGCATACCCAGAATAGACATAATCTGTCTATAATCAACATTTTTTTCAACCATTTGGGGAATAACGTCTCTTTGAAGAAAGATTTTGGGAGAGCAACATAGCCATTGCTAATGCAGCAGGAGACCCAGTGTGCTACTTCTGTGACTTGAATGACTTTATAAAAAAAATAATTATTTAGTGCATGTATATGGAGAGGATGCATACACACATTTGTGTGCCACCTTCACAGACACGTGATTTTCTGAAGACAACTAGGGTTGGGGGAGTGGATCTGCTTCTTCTGTTATGTAGGTTCAAGTGGCAAATTCAGGTCTCAGGCGTAGTGGTAAGCATTTTTAATTGGGGAGTCATTTTAGTAGTTGTGTTTTTGTTAATGGGGAACAGGATCTAGAGTGGAGGATGAGAGTCAATTGAGTCACATGATGAATCCCGGTTATCAGACTCTGGAAACCAGAATCAGGGTGCAGTGTTATAGGTGCCTGTGGCACCTCATTCTCCATCCCACCTTTTCTTTCACAAGGATGACCTCCATTGCCTCCTCAGTTTTTGATTGGCTCTCCACTGTTTCAGTTCATATCTTGGATGGTCGTTCTAAGTACAACTATGTTAGGATACAAGTGAGAGGTATATGGGTAGCTTAAAGGTATTCATCCTTAGGAATGGATTAATGCCATTGTTGTACAAAGGATTATGGGAAGGTACTTTATTATGCTTATGGTGAACAACAGGTAAGGTTCAAACAGTCATACTAAAAGTAGAAGTCACACAAATTATAGACATCATGATTTTTGAAGCCCCAGTCTACAGAGCAGTATGGGAGTCAATTAAAATTCTATTAAAATGAAGTAACTGCTGATATTCCACTGTAGCAACACAAGGGGCCTAAGAGAGAAAGTAAAATTGTTATACAATTACCTGGAAACAGACTTGCCTTTGGACTTGGTTCATGGGTTTATCATTAAATATAGATACGTTATCTCAGAAAGCTGAGAAATGACTGTATTGCAGTGGAATAAAGGAGATATGGCTGAGGAATTAGAACAGGGTTAGTGAAGCTTTCACAAATCATCTAAGTGATCATAAGAAGAATATACGGCTTTATTATTGTCAGGTCCATTTTTTTTTTTTTTTTTTGCTGACCCAGTGAAACCCAGCTCAGCAGTTGTGATGCAGTGTTTGCCACGGTTATTTATGTCTTTCCATAAAGATGGGGCATTATCTGTCCTGTGCCTCTCTTTGTTCTCATGCATTCTTTCTACTATGTCTCTTTGCTTGAGATATTCTATGGGATAGTTAAAAAGTATGTTCTCAAAGTTTCCATCTGACAGGTAATTAGCCTACTATTTTGTGTTCAACCATGGTAAATTAAATTTAGTTGCCATTCCAGGACCACAGATATTTTCTCATTAGTGAATGTCAATAATTTCCATTGGTAGTTTCATTTTCAATTAAAAATATTAATTCCAGAAATCTCACTTTATCTTCAGCTTATACTTCCTTTTTATTTGGTGATAGTCAGATACTGGTCAAATGTGTTCAGAAAGAAGTCAAAGAAATCCAAACTGACCCCCTACCTACAACAGCTGATCCCCTCATCTACAACACTATGAGATTAAATAACAGCAAGTTGATTAGACTGAAAACAGGAACAAAGGTAAAAGCAAAGGTTCGAAACCACAGGAAATTTAAGAAAAAAATGTAACTGCCTCATTGCACAAGTGAGAATGTGTAACAGAATAGTGGATGTTGTCCATCAAACCTCATTTAAGATCTTCCCAGGAGTCACCACCCTCACAGAACGATTTAAACTACCAATTCCATGCAACTGGAACTAAAATTATTCAAATACTTAGTTTTAGAATTGTTAGGGATTACAGAGACCTTGATGGTTTTCTCTGTAAAATATGGAATATCTGGTTACCTATAGGGGAAATAAATTTGGTTAAGGTTCTGCTCTATAGACTTATTAAGTCCCAGATAAGAAATTATGCACGTTATAAAAATCCTATTAAATTATGCTTAATGTTCATAAATTATGATATGATGTAGTATATCATACCTGTCCATATGAGTGTGTGGTTGGAATTTTTAAGTCCTTCTCCTAAATTATAATCTATTTATTGCCATCCCTTTACCCCATTCAGAGAGTACTTTATTAAGATGCTGTTGAAGACAAAAAATATTTCTTACCTTTGTTCACACTAGAACGTATGGATTTGCTAAATTGGATTTACTAAATAGGTTTTTTAAACTTAGTATTGATAAAATGAAGAGCATCAAGTGGGATATGATTTCTCTTTCTTAGCTATAAAGAACACTATAAAGGACTTTAAAGGCCAATTCATTCTGAACATAATGCATATATCTTCCTTATATGGTCAATAATTTTAAAATGAGAGTGTAATAAGAATACATATATCAAACATTTTCAGTTTATTTTTTTAATTTTTTAATGACAGCATACACTGATCATCTAGAAATTAAAAATATTTTAGGAAAATACACAGGAAATGAAAAATTAAGTTCTATTAGTGAATTTGCAGAAATTGTTAAATATATTATTTCTTAAGATAACATTCTAGGTCATCATAACATTCATTGTATACTCATGTGTGTTTCAAATAAAATATACCTAAATAAACATTTTAGTTAATGAATAAAATGTCTGTTACTTTCAAAGTATTGGATTCACCCAATTTGGACAAAATTTATTTCAAAATAAAATTATTCTGGAGTTCTTAATATAATTTATAATTATATATTTTAATAATTTTCTATAAATTATAGTATTATTTTATAAACTTGGAATTAGAAGTATGCTTATTAATATTTAATGAAATAAACTTTCTTCATTGTAGATTTATATTTTAACATGTAATATAATAATAAAGATTTTTAATCACTAAGAAAAAAACTATAAAATATGTGCCTTCTCAGATCTTATTTGTCAATCCATTTTGCAAATACTTAGTGATATAACTATTTCCCCACAGGACATGCTTTGAGATTCACTTCTTTATTATATAAATAAATCTATGCTGACCCCCTTGGGATGTAAAAATGTACACTGTAAGAACCTTAGTTGTGGTCTGGGAGATCATTAAAATGGAGATTGAGAGACAGCTAATGAGAAAAGACATATCTGGACCTCATACATAAGGGCAGTTATGTAACTAAAACAGACTCTTATTTTCAAGGACTTGGTCACCATGTGTTTTTACTTAAAGTAAGCCATGCTTATGATTTGTGATATTTGATTATGAATCAACTTAAATGATGCTGCCTAAATCCTACAGTGGATAAGATAGTATGTAGAGCAATTTAATTCAACAACATGACTTCTCTGGCTGGAATAGACAAACCTTTAATACCAAGAGACAGAGGCAAGCAGATCTTTAAGTTCAAGGGGAACCTTGTACAAAGAAAGTTCCAGTTACAGAAAAGCTTAGGTTCATGTGTGGTGATACATGCTTTTAATCCCAGCCCTTGGGAGTCACTTCTGTTTGGTTAGTTGAGTTTAGTACAATAGAGCCTATCAGTTGGTTATCAGTGCACTGAGTTCAGTTGAGTTTGTTAGTGAGTAAGGATAGCAAATACAGAAGAAACCAGAGAATAAGAAGAAGCCAGAAGATTAGAACAAATTCAGAGGAATGGATACAGAAAATGTGGTACATCTACCCAGTGGAGTACTACTCAGCTATTAAAAACAATGACTTCATGAAATTCATATGCAAATGGATGGAACTAGAAAATATCCTGAGTGGGGTAACCTAATAACAAAAACAAAACAAAAACTAAACAAGCAAAATAAACAAACAAAAAACACATAGTATTCCCTCGCTGATAAGTGAATATTTGCTCAAAATCTCAACCCAAGATACAATCCACAGACCACATGAAGCTCAAGAAGAAGGAGGAACAAACTGCAGATACTTCAGTCCTTCTTAAAATGGGGAACAAAAACATTCATAGGAGATATGGAGACAAAGTTTGGAGCAGAGACTGAAGGAATGACCATTCAGAGCCTGCCCCACCTGGAGATTTAGCCCATATACATACAGCCACCAAACCCAGACAATATTGCTGATGCCAAGAAGTGCATGTTGACAGGAGCCTGATATAGCTGTCTCCTGAGAGGCTCTGCCAGAGCATGACAAATACAGAAGCGAATGCTTGCAACCAACCATTGAACTGAGAACAGGGTCCCCATTGGAGGAGTTAGAGAAAGGATTGAAGGAGCTGATGGGGTTTGCAACCCCATAAGAAGAACAACAATAACAGGGACTGCACCATCCAAAGAGTACAAACGGACAGACCCATGGCGCCAGCTGCATATGTAGCATAGGTTGGGGACTGATGGGAGAAGAAGTCCTTGGTCCTACCAAAGCTGGATCCCTCAGTGTAGGGGAATATCAGGGCGGGCAAGTGGGAAGGGGTGTGTTGTTGGGTGGGGAACACCCTCATAGAAGAAGGGGAAAGGAGGAGGGGGAGGGGGTTTATGGACGGGAAACCAGGAAAGGGGATAACATTTGAAGTGTAAGTAAAATTATTCAATTATAAAAAATTACAACAAATTGCTTTAGATAGTTTAAGGCCAAGCAGAAAAATTCAATGAGAAGCCAATTTGAATTGCTTAGCTTGGAGAGAAGTTTGAGACACAAGAGCTGAGTTGAAAACAGCTAGCCAGACTTCAGAAAGAACTAAAAAGGTAAACTTATTCAGCAGGAAGCCTCTTAAATTACAACTTGTCAGATGAATAAAAGTTAATTTTTAATAATAGAAACACACTTTCAACAGTACAAATGCTGATCCTCCTTTGTCTTGTTCTGCTCTTATGTTTCACTAATCTGTCATTTCCAGTTGCTCACATAAAACCCTCGACCTCCCGTTTTAAAACTCTTATTCTATTTTGTCTGACCATATCTCCAAAATGTGATTTTTATCCTGAAGTCTAAGTTTTAAATCCTGGTCAAAGTTGGAGAATATGAACTCCTCTTTAGTAAATTACTTTACTTAAAGTTCAATGCACTGAATATATATATAGTGAATACAATGAATATATATCACACACACACACACACACACACACACATATATATATATATATATATATATACACACACACACACATACACACATATTTGTGTAACATCCACAAGATTTTGTAAAACAAATACATCTTACCTTCACTTACCTAGTGAACATGCTATTGCCAATAAAAATAAAGAGCTATTAAGGTAATTAATATAAAGTTTGTTCATATATATATATATAAAGCTAATTATTAAATTAAATATATTAAATCTGAAAATGTGGCAAAGCCTTGTTTCTAAGGTTATCTAAAATAGTAAAAATTTAAGAATAGTAGAATTTATTGTTATTTGAACAAATCTGCAGATTCCCAACGATCAGTTATGTTTTTAAAAAATAAAATTTTATAAATTAAAATAAAATGAATATTTTCTCATTAAATACAGTAGCATATTTTTAAGTTAATTTTGTTTACTAGTGCATATTAGGTAAACAGAATAATGAATTGATTGTGACATTTTTATATTTTCAAGTAAGACCCTGATCGTATTTCCATATACTTTGCTCTACTTTTTTTCTATGTAGCTTGGGCTGCAGTGAACTTGTGATCAGCCTGCCTCAGACTCTTGAATGCTGGAATTATTGGTGTGTGCTTAAATGTCCACCACTTTAAAAAATTTCAATATATGAAAGAAAATATGTGCTATTTATTCTTTTGGTTCTGGTTTATTTGTCTTAACATTGTGTTTCTGGTTTCTTTTGCCTGTTTGTAAATGACTTGATTTCATTCTTTTCCATGACTGATAATACTTGCCTACAACCCTATAAACATTCTTTTTATTCATTCATTTGTTCTTTGATGGGTTTCTATGTTCACGTCATAAATTAAATTATTGGAATCTAGGATGAACTAGGGGCCATCTCTCCTATGTATAGCCTTTTATGCGATAGATTTTAATCTGGAAGTTCTATCTGCAGCTTTTAAAGGAACTTCTATATACGGTGTCTGAACATACACACATTCTAATTGGTAGCATCTGACATGCCTTATTTACCTATATACTGAACAACATTTATTGTATTTTATATTCTTCTTGATATCCATGTGATTGGAGGGAGAAAGATTAGCTTGCACTTTTGACATGTATGGTCCTAGTAGTTAAAATTACATGTATGATGCTGGTTGCCTACTAAATTTTAAAAATCTGCAGCATATATAATCTTAGCAGAAGTAATCTTCCTACATTATTATAGTCTTTTTTTCCCAAAGAGTATGATGTTCAACCTTATGTGTCAGTATGGAAGAATAAAGGATTAGGATACATCTGGTCAAACACGGTTTCTGTGCACATTTTTGGATATCTTTGCTAAAGAGATTGTCATTGGCAACATAAAACTTAATAAAAAAAGATTTCCTCTCCCAAGTATGGGTGGGTAGTGGACATTCCTTGAAGGCTTTACCAGAACAGAAGAGTAATGTGAGATTGAATTTAGATTCCTTCCTGAGTGCCTCTTTCTGACTTCACACTTCAGTCCCCTGGTCATCTGGACATCGCTCCAAAGCTTACACTAGCAGCATTCTACCCAACCAACGTTTCTAAACCCTTGACTTTATTCTGGAAGTTGCATCACCTGGTTTTCTGTTTCTCTAGTTTATAATTTTAGACAACTTAAATGGCTAGATTTTCATGTTCTCCAGTCCTCCGATGGCATGGAATATAATGGGCCTTCATAATTCATTACAAGAATACAGAAAGTGTTGCTATTCTGTCTAAGCTCCACCCCACAGCCACCTGGCAGTAGCCAGGTATGCCCCACCCCACAGTCATCTAGCAACAGCCAGCTGTGCCTGACTATATAAGGGGCTGCTCGCCCCCTCTTCCTTCTCTTACCCTCTCTTACTCCCCTCTTACCCTTTCTTGCTCTTGTTCTTCGCTGCTCTTTTCCCCTTCCCCATCCTCCGGCCCCTTCCACGTGCCCATGGCCGGCCTTTCCCTTCCTCTACCCCTCTTCTCTCATTAAACCTCTCCATGTGAAACCATGTTGTCTGGGTCTGTTCTGTCCGGGCACGGGCCGAGATTCAAAACCCTAACACAAAGACTTCCCTTGTTCATGGACTAACGGAATTCATATTATTTAAGTAGGTATGTTAGTGAGAACAATCAATGCATTGTACAGAATCCCCTTTTCACAACTAGAAGCACAAAATTTGAATGTTACAATTTATGTAGAAGCACAATAGATCCACAATGGCCAAAGGATTTCTCCTAAAAAAAAAAAAAAAAAAAGCCATGTTGTTTATTCAGTGTTCAATTTCAAAGAATACCATACAACTACAAAGTTTACTAACAAAACCAGAATGGTGTCAGCAAGCACACACACACACACACACACACACACGGAGAGAGAGACAGAGACACAGAGACAAAGAGACAGACAAAGAGATGAAGAGACAGACCGACACACATACATAAACACAGAGAATACAATAGGAAACCTAGAACCAAACCTGATACAAATCTACAAAAGAAAGAAAGAAAGAAAGGAAGGAAGGAAGGAAGAAAGAAAGAAAGAAAGAAAGAAAGAAAGAAAGAAAGAAAGAAAGAAAGAAAGAAAGAAAGACAGACAGACACTGGAGAAATTTCAGCCTCTTGAACAAATGCAATTTAGTATTTAACAATTTGGTCATAATTTAAAGGAACCATGTTAAAGTCAAAACTAAGTATGATTTACACTAATAAGATTAGGTAAATAAGTGTAATGAGTGACTTCTCCACAGCACTTTTCTTAACTACTAGATACTTCAATGAAAATAGATATTCTAAGAGGACAGGACTTCAAACAAATGATAGCCTGCCGCATGGTATAATTTATACCTCGTATATCTATATTGTGAGCAGATATTTTAGTATCAATAACAATGGACATTCTAAGGTGGAAGGGAGAAAATATCATGGGATCCCATCCCTAGATAAAGAACTATATAGGCAACTAATGATTGCTAGGAGAGGGAGAATTAGCCTCTCTCTGGGCTGAGTCTCTTGTTGGTTCTCCAATTCAGGGAGATAGGGTTCTCCCTGAAACCATATACACACAAACAACAAAACATAATCAGGAGAGTCTATCTATGTATTTGTGTATACACATATATAAAAGATGCTATCAATTTGAAGGGGATAAGAGGGATATTGGAGGGAGGCTGCCTGGGAGGGACTGGAAAGAAGGAAGGGGAAGAAATGATGTAATTCTGTTTCAATTAAAACATTTTTAAAAGCCTTCAAAAATGCCAACTACATAAATTATATACACATAAATAATTAGCAAAAGATTTGATCTCCTCTTTAGATTAAAGAGAGCAAAATAATCAGGTTTCTTAATCTAATGAACATCATGATTAAGATTGTAGTAAGCCAATAATGATCTCTCCAGTGATAGAGACGGTAGTTCTATTTATCTGAACAACTTTATTCTCCTAGGATTCCTTGCTATTCTCCTAAGCTTCATGTAAATTAAATTTACATTGAAAAATTAATTCTCACAAATCTTGGTGTATTGTGTACATAAGGAAGATTTATGAATAAAACTATTGTTCAGAACCTTCACAATCAAAACCCATTGTTAAACCTTAATTTAATTTAGAAGCATGTCCTTGGTGATAATAGGTCTTTCTATCAAGCAAGACAAATGCAGGTAAACTATCAGTATTTTTAAATGCAGTGGAAGCATGCCATTCCTTTACATGCATTCATGGAGTGATTAACTTATGCTTATGTCTATCAAAGAGGAATCTAGGGAACAATGTTGCTTTTTAATAATTATAGGATTCAAAGGATAGTGGAAGAAGAAAAACTGATTGTATAAATATAATACATAAGAGCAAACATGATAAAATAAAGTAAAAGCAAGGGATAGTCCCAGGAAGTGTTTGAAAATAATAGAACTCTCTTCTTTCTCTCTCTCCCTATCCCTCCCTCCTCTCCCTGTCCCTCCCCTTCCCCCTCTACCCCTCTCTCTCTTTCTTGGTTTCCTGGCATCTTGGACTTTCTGGATGCTACCTCTGGTTCTCCATCCCCCATTGCTACACATCTCTGTTAAATTTCCCCAGTCTCCATTCATACCTCATGCTGCCCCCCTTTCTCCTCACCTTCCTCTCCTTCTCCCCAGTCCCTTCCACCCTGTACCTCCTATGAGTATTTTGTTTCCCTTTCTAAAATGAACTGAAGCATCCACCCTTTGGCCTTTCTTCTTCTTGAGCATCATATGCTCTGTGAGTTGTAGTATTGGTACTCCAAGCTTTTTGCCTAATACTCACTTATCAGACTCTCTTTTGATGCTGGCATAGACGTCTGGCTCTTCTCTGGAGGGAAACAGAAGAGCAGTCACTCTGGGGGAGAGGAGAGGTTTGGGGAAAAATAGAATTGGAATCTGGGGGTGTAGTTGTGATGTATTGTATGAGAGAAAATAAGTATAAAGAAAGAGGAAAATAACTTATATTGGCTTAATGGCATAGCAGCACCTTCTAATGATTTCACTGGTGTACTGGCTGGTTTTGTGTATCAACTTGACACAAGCTGGAGTTATCACAGAGAAAGGAGCCTCAGTTGAGAAAATGCCTCGATGAGACACAGCTGTAATTTATTTTCTCAACTAGTAATCAAGGGGGAGAACCATGCCCATTGTGGGTGGTTCCATCCCTGGGCTGGTAGTCTGGGTCCATAAGAAAGCAAGCTGAACAATCAGTGGAAGCAACCCAGTAAGTAACATCTTTCCATGGCCTCTGCATCAGCTCCTGCTTCCTGACCTGTTTGACTTCCAGTCCTGAGTTCCTTTGGTGATGAACAGCAACATGGAAGTGTAAGCTGAATAAACCCTTTCCTCCTCAACTTGCTTCTTGGTCATGATATTTGTGCAGGAATAGAAATCCTGACTAAGACAACTGCATAAACTTAACTGAAATGCTCTGAGGCAAGAGTGCCACATTAACTGCAAATCTTTCTATAAGAAGTTAGGAGTATTGAAGCCAGGGACCCCTGTGGTCGTATTAGGAAAAAGCTGGAAGAAATTGAGAAGGGCAATTCCGTAGGAAGATGAACGGTCTTGACTAACCTGGACCCCTAGTTACAAGGCCCCAGCACATATCCAACAGAGGACTGCATGGTCTGACCTCAGTGAGAGAAGATGCACCTAACCCTCAAGAGACTTGAGGCCCCGAGTAGTGTGGAGGTCTAGTGGGGTGAGAATGGGGGTGGGGACATCTTCTTGGAGATTGGAGAGAATGTATGGGATGAGGAACAATCAGAGGGCTGACTGGGAGGATGATAACAACTAGACTCTAAAAAAAAGGTTAAAGAATAATAATAATAAGTAAATAAGTTCGGTCCCCAGCTCCGAAAAAAAAAAGAACCAAAAACAAAAAAAGTAAATAAATAAAAATAAAAGCAAAGACTTTATAGAATTGAAAAAAAAAAGTTAGGATGATGAAAACTTTTGAAGGTGGGTTGGTCCACCTAATTGTTCCTGTATAAAAGAAATGCAGGGACAAAAAAGGAGACAGAGACTGAAGCAAAGGCCATCCAGTGACTGGCACAACTTGAGATCTATCCCATGGTGTGGGCACTAAACCCTGACACTCTTATTAATGCTATGTTGTGTTTCTAGACAGGAGCCTACAATGGCTGTCTTTTGAAAGGCTCTACCAGGAGCTGACTGAGACATGCAGATACTCACAGACAAAGCACTAAAGTGAGGTCAGGGACCTCTATGGAAGAGTTGGAGCTGAGGGAGATAGCAACCCTATAGGAAGGGCAGCAGTGTCCAGTAGGTGTTCTCCCTCTCCCACATACAACCCCCTTACCTGGAGCATAAAAAGTCTCTATACAAATGGGCTCATCCTCTCCCACTGAGGACAAACAAGGCAGTCCTCAGCTACATATGTTCTGTGGGCGATGGACCAGCCTCTATATGATCTTTGCTTTCGTGAAAAATGTCTTCATTATTTTCAACACAATTTCAAGCTGATAAGTATTTTAAGTTATTTCTTTCTCTACTAACAACTGTATTATCAAATTCTAGTCTTTAATGACAAAAGAAAATAAACTTCAAATTATATTTTTGTAGATATATTAATATTGCAAATATTAGCATCTGCAATTTTAATCCTTTTTTAAATAAAATTTAAAATAAAATAAAATTTACTTTTATAGATAAATCCTCAATAAAAATGTACAATTTTGTTTTTGTGTTTTTTTCTTTTATTGGATATGTATCACCCTCACCTTGTTCTATAAGGGTGTTCCCCTCTCCAATCCCCTACACTGGGGGGTTCTTAGTAGGACCAAGGGCTTCTTCTTTCATTGGTACCCAATGAGGCCATCCTCTGCTACATATGCAGCTGGAACCATGGGTCAGACCATGTATAGTCTTTGGGTAGTGGTTTAGTCCTTGGCTAATGTTGGCTGCTTTTGTATTTTTAATGTGATATAGTGGTGGTTCAAATGAGAATGGCTCTATAATCTCATGCATTTGAATGTTTGGCCCTCCAGATGATGTAACTATTTGAGAAACATTAAGAGGTATGACCTTATGGGAAAAAATGAATCACTGGGTGGTAGACTTTGAGGTTTCAAACACCCACACAATTCCCAGTTATCATGTTCTCTCTCTATCTCTCTCTATCTCTATCTCTTTATATATCTCTTTATATTCTCCCTCTGTCTTCCTCTTTTATTCTTTTCTTCCTTTCTTCCTCCACCTCTCCATCCTTATCTTATGTTTATTAACCACATATAATATTTTAGGTACTGCTCCAGACCATGCCTGCCTGTCTACTGCCAAGGTCCTGAGCATGATGGTTATAGGCTCTAACCCTCTGAAACCCTGATACTACAATTAAATTCCTTTTTGTAAGTTATTTTGGTCATGGTGTTGCTTCATATAAAAATATGTAATTAAGTCAGTGTCCTGTGCTGATACATGCATTTATTTATATTTAAATCATGGATTCTTAGTTGTCAGTTAGGTGTTTTATTTTGATTTCTTGGTGTGATGGGGAAATGTTAAAGATTGCTGACTCTTTTTATAGAAAAGTAATCTCTTTTTGTGTAAATCCAGTCTAAGACTTTTGTTTTGCAAATGATGAAATCTAATTTTTTCCTTCATTGTATATTATTTTTGTTTTTGAATTAAAATCCAAGCATGTCACACTAGCACAGGCTGGATTCAAATTTCTGCCTATCCTCTTGTTTCTGCTTCTCGTGTGTTGAGAATTACAAATATAAGCATGATGGCAAGATTCCACTTTATTTTGCATAATAAAGCCCTCAAACACTTTATATTTGTATTCATATATTTAAAACATATAGTTAGTTATGCTATAAAAGCAAATTGAATTCAAGTAGTATATTAAATACTGTGGTTATTGGAAAAGGAAAATCAGAATGAAACTGGGTAAGATACAAACTTTCTTCATCATCTTAACAGTCTATAGTGTAGATAGGGATTAAAAAATGACACAGAATATTTGGAATAAAATTTTCAAATATAAATGTATGATCATACTTTTTAAAGTTAAGAGTTGACTATGCTTGCAAGTCATAATGCGCCAGAAAGAAGATCCGAATATTCAGATAGTGTTTTGTTGTCTTATAAGGAGAGGAGAGAGGAGTAATGGGCAGAGAGGGAAGATGAACAGTAGTGAGATGCAGGGCCAGGGCCAGCATGGCCTCAGAAGGGAATGTGTGACACTGTTCCAGTCCCTGGAGCAGAGCCAGTAGGGCTTGGTCCTTCTTAAGTGCTGAAGGCATAAGGCTCGTTTGTATAACAATGTATATATTTTACTTTATGTTCTTTCTTCTAGGAATGCTCTTTGCCAAGGTTAATGACTCCATAATAATCAGAAATAGCATGATCCCAGGAAATAATGATGTGCTTGGTGTTTCTCAGCAAAATGGTAACAGTGTGATCTTCAGAACAGCCCTTAAGGCTGTGGGAAAGAAGTCTGAAAACATGAATTCACAAATACATAAATCAATGCAGGTACTGTTCTTTACAAGATTTCTCTAATACACAAAAAATAAGAATGCGATATGAATTGTATGAGGGGTTTTATGGACTTAAAAAGCATAGGCAGCTGCACTAATGAGCCTGCTTTGTCAGAAAGATATTAAGGAAAAATATAAAGATATTCAGGGAGTGGTGATCACAGGCAAGGCCCTATCCAGCTAAGTTTACTGTTTGTATTTGTGGTTGAAAAAGGGATAGCTTGGACTTTTAATCAGTAATGAACTACAATCCAAAAATAGAGGGCACCCTTGTGATCCAGATCTTTTTTTTTTTTCTTTTCTTTTTTTTCGGAGCTGGGGACCGAACCCAGGACCTTGCGCTTCCTAGGCAAGCACTCTACCACTGAGCTAAATCCCCAACCCTGTGATCCAGATCTTAAGCCACAAAGGCACAAGTTTTTGATCCAGTTCTTGAGGAATAGTAGCCATTAAAAGCTTAGGCCCTGCATGGGGGTACACTTTCACCCTAGGAGACAAAAGCAGGCAGATTTCAGAGTCAAGCCAACCTGGGACAGAGAAAGTTTTAGGTGATAAAAGGCTTAGGTCTGGACATGGTGGTACACATCTTTAATTCCAGCATTCAGAAGATATCATCAAGTAGGCTCTGAGTTTGATTTCAACATATATCTACAGAACAAATTCCAGGATAGCCAAGTCTAGCCAGTGAAAGAGTTAGGAAACATAAGCCTAGTGATAATTTAGTAGAAGAACGAGGCAATGGTCTAGACCCACCAATCAGCAAACCTAGCAAGCAGCTTTGGGCATTGGCTCTGTCTTTAGAATCAAGGAGCTAAGGGTATGAAATCCTGGTTTGTGGGGTAATTGAAAAGAACCTGGGCAAATGATTGAATTGATATGCAATTCCTAAGGATGTAGCTTATGCAAACAAAAGACTGGGTTTTGGTTTGTAAGAGATAACTACCTTGAACAGATTAAAAGTTGTCAGCCTTCATATATCACTGACTACGAGTCACTCGTAAGCTGCTCCCAAAATACCCATCTTTTAGCTTGTTGTTATTAAATATTGAATATTGGCCATGCCCATGCGGAAAGAGCACAGCAAACCAACACCAACAATGTTCCACGTGGTGAGATTTAATGGGGGGGGGCGGTAATGAGACAAGGGGAAGGGGTGACAGAAAGAAGAGAAAAGAGTGATGAGAAGAGAGGAAGGTATCTGCCTTTTATTTGGAATGTGACTTAACTACTCCCAGGTAGAGTTGTGAATTGAGCCTGAAGGTCCTCTGGGAATGTATGGCCATTACCATGTCAACAGTGACCAAATGGTGTCTCTGCTGAAGGCAATTCCTGATACCAACAAAGCTGGTCCTTGGCAATGCAGAGGAAATTCAAGATTAGCCCGACAGAAGTTATCAAAGTCTGATCATCTATAATGCAAATGTCAGATGGACATTTTTATTCCTTCACCTGTGAAGTGTAGAGTGAGGACTACCCTGGAGAGGAACTTGAATTTGAATAAAACAGTTTCTTTTAACCAAATCAAATTCTAAAGTAAGTTGACCATTTAGGGTTGACTTTCTTTTTCTGTCAGCTGGGGTACCTCCTGAAGAGGTATCTGTAAGTTCATCAACATCTTTAAGTTTACCCTTTCTTCAAATAGATTTTGAAGAAATTCTCCAGATTCCTATCACTTACTTATGATCATTCTACTTTACAAAGGCAGTGACAATCTTTCCATTTTATAATAAAACACGAAGTATAAAATGTCACCAGCTATAGCTTTTAAAAAAACTTAATATTTTTTTTTTGATTATTTGAAAAATTTACAAGTTGAAACTCAATAACATTCTAATCCTCCCAGGTCCTCCCCCTTCCTTCTGAGTTTCCGCAAGACAAAAGAAGATAAACAAGAATGAAAGAAAAAAAAATACCAAGTCTAATTTATATTGTTCGTTTACTCACTAGGGCATGGTCAAAATCCAACTGGTCAGTCCCTTAAAGATGGCTGAGTTCTTCCCCCTTTCCACCCTCACAAGAATCCGTGAACTATGAAGAGCTGTAAGACACAATTCTTTTCACAAATGGCTTCCTATACCTGCTGTTTCTTTGTGGGGATTGCGGGGCAAGGATGGTAGTGAGGTTGTCACAGAAGCCTTCTATGTCTCTCATTCTCTTAACCATGACTACTTCTATATCCTATGACAGAAGGTTTGCTTCTTTGAAAAATAATTTCAAAATTTCATCAGAGAGTTCAGATTTATTGAAATAGATGCCCAACTTATTTCCATCATCTAAGTTTCAGAGATGTATTATTCTTATTAAGATTAAGACAGATGTAAAGATTATTAGTTTGAGTTATTTACTATGCTCTGATACTTTTCCCAGGAAAGTCACAAAGGATCAGATTATCTGTAATAGGACAGTGAGAATGAAAATGCGCAAAGTATAATGTAATTATAAGGATACAAACTTATGTATAATGCTAAGTCCTGTACCAGGAATTACAGCTAAAGCTCACCACATCTCATTTTGTCAGCATTCAAGACTGGATGTTTAAAAATCTCAAGATAGTACATAGCTTACATGGGGCATTTTGCTTCACAAAATGTTGTAACCAAAGTATGCATTTGATATTTTGGTTGTTGTATATGATTGGTGTATAACTGGTATATTCAGTAAGCCATCTAACCAAACCAGTTCAGTCAGTGAATGGGTTCTTCAGGGAGAAAGTGAGGATTAAAAAGAATAGACAATTAGACAACATTGTAACATGACTCCAGCCAGTTCTGTGACTGAAGCAGGTATATTTTTCCCCTGTCTGCTTTTACACCACTTTTAAGTACATGCAAATAATAAGATCAGTTCTGGGTCAGGGAACAAGCAAGGCAATAAACACAAATAATCAGGGAAAAAGTGAGGCAATAAAGAAAGCTCCTCGAAAACCATTTCTAGGGGCTAATCAGGATGACCAAGACAAAAGGAATGCCACACATTTCTCAGCTTATTCAACTCTGAGCATTGCATTAGCTCAAATGTAAATATTTTTAATCTGACCCTATTTTCTGAGTCCAAGGCCAAAGTCAGATTCCCATCTGAGTTTGCTTCTTTGTCTTAGCTCAATGTCAAATTCCTGCCAAGTTTCTAAAAGAGGCCCCAAAAGCTCTCCTAAGCGACCCTTAAGCCATAACATTAAAAGCTTTGTGATGATGATAATGATGATGATGATGGTGATGATGATGATGATGATGATGATGATCATGATGATGATCATGATCATGATGGTGGTGGTGGTAATAATAATAATGATGATAATAATAATAATAATAGTAGTAGTATTAGTAGTAATAATAATAATAATTGTTGGCATCAGGAACTGGTTTTAAAGTCAGGAACTGACTTTATGATCAAAGGTCACAAATCCAGCGATGAGAGTGACATGATCCATAGGTGACAGGTGTCCCCCCATCCCTGACCATGCATCCATTGCCATGGCAATCGCCATACACTCTCAGTGTCTACCTTGTCCACCTGTCCACCTTTACCTGCAGCCCAAACAAAAGGTAGATCTTCCCTCCCCTTTCTTTCTTCTTCTTTGTTACCCCCTTGTTTTTCCCCCCACAATAAACCTCTCTCCTATGGACTGTGCTGGCCTGGTGTGATCTGTCTGGACAAGCCAGGATTCTAACAACAACAATAATAAAATGGATGATTCTAGTATATCTCACTGAAGTTTTTACAAAGATAGTACCATTATAATATTGACAGGAAGATTGTTTTTATCCTGTTCACAAAGGCTTATTATCAAGTCAAACTGCTTCTATTTTAATTATTTGTGCCTTTCCTCCTCTTTCCTCTATCCTTCCTTATCCTCTTATTGTTTTTGTCTATATCTCTCTTTATTTCTGTTTTGTCATACTGAGGTGAAACTGAGGATACCACATGCTAGGTAAACACTCTATCACCCAGAACCTTATTACATTATTGATAAAGGAAGAAAATAGACTCCAAGAATTCTGATAGTGATTTCTTTCTCCTAATTCCCTTCCCCTGAATGTCATTCCGTCTTTACTTTTAATAAAACATTCCTTTTGTTCTATGCATTGGATTCCTAAGTTTATACGTGTTTTGTGGTCATTGGTTTTCATGCTTTAATTTTTAATCCACTGGGAGTATAGTGACATTATGACTTTTTCTTATGTTCTTTATATGTGTTTATAGCTTTGTGTTCACGTTTTTTTTTTTTTGTTCTTTGAACATTCCTCACTTTTTGGCACCATCAGATGTTACAGAATTATGGTATACATTACCCTAAGAATGTCTTACTTGATATAGTATTAGATGTATCTCAGAATATGTGATTAACTCTGAGATCTTTAAGTGAGAATTTATAGTATTTCATTAGATAGACTCTCTACATAATCATATTCACGCATAAGTTGTTTAGAAGTAAAGCCACCTATAAGGTAGGGAGATGAAGCAGAAAGAAAAATGGCCACATGCCAAGAAAATGCCAACAGTCACCAGATGCTGGATGAGGCATAGAAAATATTCCTTTGGAACTTTTCAGACAAATATGATTATGCTTACATGTACTTTTAAATTTCTGACCTCCATAACCAAGAGCTAATATACATTTTTGTTCTTTAAGTCACTGTAACTGTATTAATGGTAATTTACTAAATTATCTGCAAAAATGTTCAATATTCCAAATCTATTTAGACTATTTATATTACATGATGGTAGTGTTCAATAACCCCATGTTAAAACTATAACTACTGTCTTTTTTCTAATTGTATGCACACTATCACAAATCCTCTTTCCTTATGAAGATGAGAAGGGATGAGTTTACCTAGAAAATAGCTGCATACTATGTTAAGCTATTTTAACCAAGAAGCCATTTTTGAAATGGTGGTGACACTTACTGCTACTACTTAGTCAAAGAAAATATTTCACTGCTGTCCACCACGGTTGCCATGGTCATTGTTTAACACTGAAAGGTGAATGAGAATGAAGGCATCATTTATTTGTCTTTGAAGGACTTTATGGCTGCAGGTATCAGCTGGAACTGTGCTTGACTTGTGCAATCAAAGGCTTGGGTTTGACACTTAGCACCAAATGAACCCAAAGTGGTGTATTACCTTTCAGCAAGCCAAGAACTCATGAGCTAAAAGCAGAATGATCAGAAGTTCAAGGTAACATACGAGTTTAGGAGTTTGGGACTAGCCTAGGCTACCCAGGATTCTTGCTCAATAAAATGACTTAAAAAAGAATAAAATTTATAATTTAAAATGTTAAAAATTTACAGTATTAATTGAGAATTTTGAATAAAGATTCACATTTGTTTATTCAACTACTTTTATCAGTATAGATTCACGGTTATGTATTTTACTTTAAAATTATAACCTTAAATTACTGTTCTTATTTCTCCTACTACTTTGCTAAGGATATATCAATTTTTAACCAATAGTGACCATTTAACTTAGTGCCTTTGTTTATCTTAACTCTCATGCCATGCATCAAAATATCTTCTTTTTTCTCTCCCTCTCTCTTTCCCACTCTCCCTCTTTCAGTGAGTGTGTGTATATATGTATGTATGTGTGGGTCCTTATCTCATTCTCTTCCTTTCTTTTTCCCTTCTTTTAACTACTTCTTTCTCTTCTCCCTTTTGGTCCCTCCATCCGTCCACTCCTCCTTTCTGGAATTCTTGCAATCAATCTTTTTTTCATTTAAGACACAAGACATTTGGAGATGTTCCACCCTGTTTGTGTATATTTCCTGCCTTAGTCTACAATCACATTTTTAAAAAAATTTCTTATCACACTCAATTCTATCCCCCACTCTTCCTCAAGGCTCCCTGATCTCGGTCTGATATTTGGCTATAGGTCTCTGCATCTGCCTCCCTTCGCTGCTGGATGAAGTTTCTCGGGAGCAAGCATAGTAAAGTACCATTCATAGCGTCAGGGGTTGTCTCTCTCCCACGGGGTAGGTCTCAAGTTTAGCCAGTCATTGGGTGGCCATTCCCTCAATCTCTGTTCCATTGTTATCCCTTCACATCTTGTAAGTAGGACAAGCTTTAGGTTGAAGATTCTGTGGGTGAGTTGACGTCCCCATGACCACACTAGAAGTCCACCTGGATACAGGTGGTAGCCACTTCAGGCTCCATATTTCTTGCTGCTAGGAGTCTCAGAGTCACCCCATGATCTTCCAGGCACCTCCCCATCCCAGGTCTCAGCTTAGTTCCAGAGGTGCACCCCCACTAATTCCCATTCTCTTTCCCAATCCTCTCCTTCTGCCCCTCTCCTCACACCTGACTGAGGCTGGAGAGATGGCTCAGAGTCTCTAAGAATGTACCATAGTTTTCCACGTGATCTAATCTTTGTTTCCTGGTTGTCCAGGCAGAGTTGAATATGGGTCCTATTTTGTAGAAATTAAATGAAATTAGACATCGGATGGCTACTCACACAAGTTCTGTGTCACCATTACTCTAGCTTATCTTGCATGCAAGGTAGGTTTTACATCAAAGTTCTCATAGCTGGGTGGTGGTTACTTTTCTCATTTGGTTGAATGCGGAATATTTTCCTGCACTAAAGATACAGAGGAGGTAGAATAGTGTAAGACTCATAGGGGATGGAGGACACTAGAAGAACAAGGTATCTCAATCAACTGAGTGAGGTTCGTAAGAACTCCCAGAGATGGAGCATCAAGCACGGGTCCTCTGTGCACATGTAATAGCGTTCAGCTTAGTATTTTTCAATGATTCCTACATGTGTAAACAAGTTGGTCTCTGATTCTTAAGAATGACTTCAGAGCTCTTTTTTTTATTTCTGGTGCATTGCCTTCCTCAGCATCAATGTGATAGTTTTTCTCATTTCATTTGTCCTGTTTGGTTATCACTTAGAAGCCTTTTTTTCTAATAAAAGGAGAGGAAGTAGACATAGTTGAAAAGAGAGGTGTGGAGGAACTGGGATGAGTAGAGGGAAGGAAAATTGCAATCAGTATATGTTGAAACAGAAGATAATCTGTTTTCAATACAAGAACAAAATAAAAATAATTTTAAAACATTTACATTTTATGAAAACAAGCACAAAAAGCAAAGACAGTGTCAACCAAATTAGAACTGGTTCTTTTAGATTCTGACTGTGTAGATACAGCACTCAATTCAGTTAAAGGATACTGTATAGTATTCATTCTCATGCTGTATAATGCTCTATGAATTTTCAGCAACTCAAAAGCCCCATACTACATGAATATTTTGATAACCAAAAATATATATCAATATCTCAGTCTGTTAGATAAAATTGTAACCCTTATTTGGCAACATTGCTTTTATAGTTATTTTTGTGATCAATTAAATTCTCATGCTGCATTGTAAATTTCTTTCTCTCATCCCAGCTTATGGTTTATTGTTTGTTACTAAGTGTAATCTGCTTTAAACAAATATGTATTTACCTAGGATAGCATCATAGCATCATGCAGAGTATTCCCTTGTCCTAAAAGTCCTTTGTATTCTGCTTACTTATTCTTTCCACATAATCCCCAGAGAAAAACTGCAAGATTGCCTGTCTCTAAATACTATCTTTTCTAAAAAAATCAGATAACTGGATTGGTGCTCTTTGAAGCCTTTTCAGATGAGCAGCACTAACCAGGTTTTCTCTGTCCTTTCATGAATCAACAGCTCATTTCTTCTCAATAAATAATGTTTTATTGTTTGGATTACCAAATTTTTTTATATATTTATATAATCAAGGGATCATAGCTATTTTCAATCTTCCATAAATATAATCTAAAGCTATTACAAATACCTGTGTGCAACGTTTAAATACCTTTGAATAGATAATCAGAGTTTAATCAATAGATAATATGCTAATAATATATTTGGCCAGTATTGTTGAAATATTTTTTGCAAAATGGCTTTATTGTTTTGCTTTCTGATATGCAAAAGGTTAATGTTGATCAACTATCCTTGATAGTATTTAGGATAAATCTTGTTCTTAAATTTGTGTATCCTATTATATTTGCATTCTCTTTTAGTTGCATTTCTCTGTAAACATATGATATGGACTGTCATGCCATATCATCAATTCATGTGGTTTTTGCACTGTGTACTTGGTCTGCATAGACTTCAGATTTGTAATCAAACTGTCAAGAGGTGATTTATATAAACTATTTCTAATTCATAGCATAAATTTGAGGTCAACAACAGTCTACCTATCCCAGGTTAGGTAATAAATAGATACTAACTACTATTATTCATTATAGCAAATATATAATGTGAAATATAGAATTTTCTGTAGTTAGATTAGTGTTCTATAATTCAATTCAGCATTCAACTTTAACAAATATTTAAGTCTAAATTTCTTACTGTAATATGAGGCTGCTTATATTTTCTTCATATTTTTCTGAAGAGTAAATAAGAATACGGAATTAAGGAAAATATATTCACAAATAGAAAACTAAATATATAAGTGATAATTATTGCTAATAGTCATATCATTTACTTACTTGTTTATTTCATATTCAGAAAAAGAATTCATGTGTATTAAATTGTCCTTATGTAGGCAAAACTATGCAATAGACTTGGGAGAGGTAATTTTAGTTCAGTTCATTACAGAATCACAAAACTCACCTAAATATAAGAAATCTCTCTACCTGAAATGGAGTTAGCCAAAGGAATGCTATTACTCAAAGGGACAGTATTCACAGATAACTAAAAGAACTTGAATAAATGAGGTAGGCCACAGAAACAAATTATCAGTTTGAATGGTAAAGAGGTATAATAAGATAAAAGTTTAACTTCAGGTAAGCATTTGAGATATCACTTTACATATACCCTACTTTTACCCACTCTGCTCTACTGAGGTAAACAATCAAAAACCAGCAGAGAAAAAAAATCATCTCATTTTTCCCTTCAATATCTCACTAGAGACAAAAGTTCTTCTATGGTGCCAAGAGGAATGTTTGATAAGAATAAATGCCAAAATAAACAAACAAACAAACAAATAAGACATTCATGCATGGAATCGGCTTTTAATCAGCTGCAAAAAAGTGTGTCCTAAATTGCTCATGATATAGGAAAATTATATATGAATATAAGTGCAGATGCCCTGTTTCATTTACCAATCAATTTGTAAATTTGTAAGCATGACTCACTGTCAAAGAAGCTCTCTGAATTTAGTATGAGGTGTTTATAGCCCATGAATAGCATGATAATTCTGCACTTTTGACAGCAAACTCTCTCTGTGCTATTATAGTAATGAATTCTTCCTTCTTAGCTCCCTACTCACCAAAACTAATTGATGTTTTATTTTCTTCCGGTAAAGTATGTGAAATGGTGGAGAAAGGAAAGAAACTTTTTGGAGCCTTCCTTGGTGAAATTTTATACATTTCAGTAAGTGTTTAATAGTAGAAAGATTTTCAAAATGAAGGTTAATTCTTAACATTACAGAGAAAGAAAAGAAAGTATGTCAAAGGGAACAATAGTTTGAACTAGTAACCCTATTGGGGAGTTGGGGAGTCATGGCAATGTTGAAACATGACAGCTAATTGGCTCTGTGAATTTCTTTAATAGCTTCTGGTCAACTGTGCCAATTATACAAGTGTGAAAACAAAGAATAATGGAGAAACATAAGTACAGAAAGTTTGTTAGAGACACTAGGGAACTGGATCTGAATTAGTAGGAATATGTGGTTCAAGAGCATTGAGATTTATAATGTCAATCCCAAATAACTGACCTCTTCATCTTTCATTGAAGTTTATTTGAGGTCTCTATATGTAAATACCTTACTTTAAAATCCCGGAAGTCATAAATCATATAACTTAAGTTATAAGTTAAATAGTCCTCTCTCGACCCTCTCTCTCTGTGTCTCCATATTCTGTAACCTCAGGTTTTTTAAAGTCTATTTCTAATGATGAATTTTAAACGTTTTACCTCCCTTGTGACCCACAATCACTACCCAATTTGTTCTATAAAGCCATAGTTATACTTGTACTAGACCACACAAAGTTCCAAAAGGAAAGAGAACTTCAGACCAATTTTATTTATGAACATTGATGCAAAAATACTCAATAAAATTCTCACAAATTGAAAGCAAGAACACATCAAAATGATCATCCACTGTGATCAAGTAGGCTTCATCCCAGTAACACAAGAATGGTTCAATATACGGAAATAAATCAACGTAATCCAATATATAAAAAAATTCAAAGAAAAAACACATGATCATAGTATTAGAGGGTGAGAAATCATTTGACAAAATTCAACACCCCTTCATGGTAAAAGACATAGAAAGTTCAGGAATTCAAGGTCCAAATTTAAACATAATAAAAAAGTAATATACAGCAAACCAGTAACCAACATCAAACTAAATGGAGAAAAACTTGAAGCAATCCCACTAAAATGAGGGACTAGACAATGTTGCCCACTCTCTCCCTACCTAATCAATATAGTATTCAAAGTCATAGCTAGAGCAATTAGACAAGAAAAGGAGGTCAAAGGGATACAAATAAGGAAGAAGTCAAAATATCACTATTTGCAGATGATATGATAGTATACTTAAGTGACCCCCAAAATTCCACCAGAGAACTCCTAAACATGACAAAACCTTCAGAAAGGGGCTGGATATAAAATTAACTCAAACAAAATTAGTAGCCTCTTCTACTCAAAGGATAAACAGACTGAGAAAGAAATTAGAGAAATGACACCGTTCACTATACTCACAAATAAATAGTAGCAAGAAGCCAAGGGTTAGAACTTTTTTGATATGTTTCTTTCTATGGAGTCCCTAAAATGGAGTTCAACTACACAATGTAAGGCAGACCAATACATGTGTGTTGTTTGCAAAAAATCCATTATCATGTATCCTTTCGCATTAAAACCTTCCTCCTGTGTCTGCTTCAGCAAACTGTCCCTTCGCAAGTGTTTCTTAGCCTTTCACCTGTGTCCACCTCAGGAAAACCCTCCTTCATGTGTTTGCCCCAGTAGAATACTATCCTACACAACTGACTTTCCAAAGAACTCTTCAGTTTCCAGTTCAGTCCTTTCTTCCTTTTTCTCTCAAGTCTTCTCATTTTGCTTACTAAGATAGAGCAATAAACATAGCCACACCATAGACCACCTTATTGGTCTAGTGAGTCCTGGTAGTCAAGAAAAAAATCATCATGAGAAGGCATGTATGACTCAGAAAAGGACATGTGATACAAAATAAATAGTAGGAGATGCCCAAGATGCCTAGGGTATCAATCAAATAATAGGCAAACAGAATTAATTATTATCCTTGGTCTTTTGTTATTAGGGCAAGAATCAGATTCAAGTTTGTTATTTAGCCCATTTCTTTTCATGTAGAATTTCAATATAGTACTAGTGTGGACACTATATTAACTATACTCCACTGAAATACTTTGCCCATTCCAAGAGTTTCTGTGTGATAAGACATTTATGTCTACCACAAGTGACTCAATAACCTAGAGTACGTTAGGGATTTCCCCAATGTGTCCGATTTTCTGAAAATATGGGCACTTTATATTTAGAGATCTTCCTTATGGGAAAAGAGCATGAATTTCCATCTGAGGCTCTTGAAGATACTATCATTATTCTGGGTTTGTGCACAGTTGAGGGCAGATTTTTCTTCTCTGAGAAAAGGTTGAAAGAAATTAATTAGTTTTGATTTCAGGAGACATAAAAAAGAACACACTGAAACAAACACAGCAAGATCAGCTGCATTTCCCATAACTAATGTTATATAATGCGGTTAGCAGCAGTTGTGCAGAATCATGCTCAAAAACCAGGTAACAGCTGGCTACACATGGTTTATACAATCTTTTCAGAAACCTGTTTTTGCCAAAAGAAAGGTGCAGGGGATAACACTTAAGTAATCTGTAGGGAATGATTAACAATTGCTGGTAGGTGTACTTCAGAGATGCTGAATGGAGATTAATACCTCCATGGCAGTCTAGAGACTGCAAGATAGAAGTGAGGGGCACTGGTTCCAGGTTCTATTAGCCACTAAGTCAAAAAATTCAGACTGTTTCTGGGGCGGCTGAGAATACATAAGATGATGTTTGAACAACATAAATTACTCAGGTAGGCAGAACTAATGAAAACCTGTGTATCTCTCCAATATTTCATAAGCTATTATAGACAGATTCTTTTATTTCATTTAAAACAAAAGTAGAAACTATGTCGTACCCTCATTCTCTGCCTTGTAGAATTAGATTTGTGTTTGAGCAGTATTATATTCTCATGAAGTCTATGCCTACAGTAATCTGCCATGTGATGGTTTATTAATGTGTTCTTTTAATTACTTCTGCTTTGGAATGCTAGCACATTGTCTAGAAGGCAATCTTATCTAAAGCAATAAAAAGAGAAAGCTGGGGCTGGTACAGTCACAATGCATGTGGCTTTCCAATTGCTTTCCTGATGGGTAGGATTGTTCACATAGATAACCAGATTGAAAACAAGAAATGTGAATATGTGTTGCCTAGGTTCCTACCTTTCCATGTGTGTACAGTAAATTTCTGCTTATGATTTTCTTTTTTTTTTTTTTTCTTTTTTTCGGAGCTGGGGACCGAACCCAGGGCCTTGTGCTTGCTAGGCAAGCGCTCTACCACTGAGCTAAATCCCCAACCCCATGATTTTCTTTTTAATGAGATACTGTGGTGAAATATATTGATGAGGTAAACATATATTGTATAGTCTATTGTCTTCTTTAAATTTAAAGTCAACTTTTATTGCTGAAACATTTAGTTGGCAGTACTGAAGCTTGGGGGTGTCTACTCTTCTGGAATGTCATGCAAAGGTTTTGGATTTTCATTGATTAAAAGGGCCATGATGTCATTGAACATTAATAATGTCCTAATTTCTAGATTAAAAGGAGTATACATACATTTGAAAAATAATGGAGTCTATATTAAATATCACTCTAGACCTTAGAGCTATTATTCAGCACGTCCCACTTGTTCGACCATGACCTCCATGAATGTTTTATTATACTGAATCTTGATCACCCATTATGCAAAGCATAATTGCAACTCAGGGAAGTAAAATAATATTCATCAAGGATAACATTGCAATGGACTCTGACCCATAGGTATAAATCTAATAAATGTATAGCTTTTCCTCCATAACATAATGAGTTCTTCCTTATATCATTACTCATGGGACCAATGCGAAATCATAATAGGAATATTTAAGGCAATTAATGAGACAGATAAGAAATGATTGTATAGTTTTAATTTCCTAATCACTTTAATGTTCCAAATTAAGGTATACATCAAGATGTATCCATTAAAAGCCATCAGCTTGATTCCACTAAGATAATGTGGTGAAAGAATGAGAGTATAGGAAATCAGATAAAATTAAGTGAAGAAACTGTTAGTCTGAGCACCAGAGAAGCAATATCCAGATGATTAAGTCAGATGGATTGTGAAGCAGTCTATTAAGTGAAGAGGCCGTGAGTACCATCCTCCAAGCCTGCACTAGGCATGTCATCGAAGGGAACCTCTTTTCATTGTCTTGATTGGATATACACAGGGCATTTAACTCTCTGGTTCTAAGAAATCATATAATTTGCTTATTTCTTTTTTTCTGGGATTGTTTATAATCTCTTCAGTTGTCCAAATTCAGATCTTTGTTAACCCATGTAACTTGTCGTCAACTAACAGACGTACAAAATATCTTAATTAAAAAAATACGCTTAACTCAGATGTATCAGAGATTATGTGCAATTATCTGAAAAATGAAGCAATTGACTAGCAAGAACATGCGAACATGTGGTCTTCGGAAACACAGTCTAAATATTTTTGGATATACATTGTTTTCTATCATTGTTTTTGATGGAATTTTGGTCATTTCTTTTCTTCACATTTAATTGATTATTGAAACCTGCTTTTCAAAAATGAGTTACTGAAAAAAACAGCGAATGCAGACATTTAAGAATTTGATAATCACTGTTTCACTGAGACGCAGCCCAGATAATTAAGGGGCATGGTAAATTGTAGGTTACCTTTCATTGGATTCGATCTGATGGAAGCTGAGGAGTTCATTATATACACATGATTGCTTATATACCTGTCAGAATGAATCAAAATAAAATGTTATTTTAAATTTACAGAATCAACATATAGGAATCCAATATCCAGATATAATGTAGAAATAAAACTTATATTTGAAAATTTAGTGACTGACTTTTCTGATCACACTTTTAAACAGTTGGGTGATGTCAGCATTTTCTTCCCACTGATAACTTACAAAGCAGAACTTTTAAAATCAAGAGATAATAAAGAGCTGAAAATTTTTAGTGTTTATAATTTTTTAGTATTTATTTTACATTATCACTTTACATCCCACGTACTGTCCCCCTCCAAGTCACCCTCTTCTAGAATCCATCCCCCATCTCAATCCCCTTCTCCTCTGAGTGAGTAGGGAGTGTCTCTGGGTATCCCCACCCTGGCACTTCAAGTCTTGGTGATGCTAGGCACATCTACTCCCACTGAGGTCAGACAAGGCAGCCCAGCTAGAAGAGCATATTCATGTTACAGGCAACAGCTTTTGGGATAGGCCCCCTGCAGTTGTTTGATACTCACATGAAGACCAAGCTACACATTTGCTACATATGAGTGGGGAGGCCCAGGTCCAGCCTGTGTATGTTCTTTTGTTTGTGGTTCAGATTCGTAAAGCCCCAATGATCCAGGTTAGTTGACTCTATTGGTCTTTCTGTGAAGTTCCTATCCTCTTGAGGACCTGCAGTCCTTCCTCCTGTTCTTCCATAAGGGTCCTATTTGGCTGGGGGTGTCTGCATCTATCTGAGTCAGGTGCTGGGTGGAGCCTCTCAGAGGCCTACTTTCCATTAGCATGCATAACAGAGTATCATTAATAGTGTTTGGGATTGGTTCTTGTCCATGGGATGGGTCTCAAATTGGGCTGGTTATTGGTTGGCCATTCCCTCAGTGTCTGTTCCCACCTTGTGCCTACATTTCTTGTAGACAGTATGCTTTTTGGGTTAGAAGTTTTCTGGGAGGGCTAGTTTTCTTTTGAATAAGTGTACACTTTTAAAATAAATGCAGATAGAAACTATTGAGGGGTATTTAGGAATACATTAAAAATGTAGAGTAAATGGGGATTTCAAAAATGACTTGTGAGCTCTTTTTTTCTAACTCTATTTGAAGAATCTAGTAAATATAATGTGAACCAAGTACTGAATAAATATTATTTTTTAAAGAAAAAATAAAGCAAAAATTTTCCATGTACTTAAATCAAATTTATAGTATATCCTATAGGAGTGGAATGAAAATTTTGACATTCATTTTGTATTTGCATATTGTATTTACTGATAATGGTCTATGTAAGTAGAAAGAAGAGAGTCAAGATACTCTTGTGTAGAGATTGAAAGCCAGAGATAATATTTTACTTAAATCTATTCTTCTTAGCCTTAAGTATTCATTTTATAGATTTTTCACTCACTGCTTATATTTTAGGACTAAATTTTGAAAATATCCTAGATTTATTATCTGCTCATGGGTTTTCCAAACAGAGCATTGAGTAAATATCAGTAGACATGAAGATCTGATATTGACTTTTAATCCTATATTTAATTCCTGAAACAATCTGTACCTAATTCTTCTCTTCTAATACATATCAGTTTGGGATTTATACTATGGTGAAGATTTGGATTTCTTGAAGCATCTTTGATTTCTGCCTTTGTATTACTGATTTTGTTTTTGAAACCTAATTTTCTAACAAGATGTTTAAAGAATTTTTATAAATTATTTCATAGAGCAGTGGTTCTCAATCTGTGAATTGAGACCCCCTTTGGCAAACATCTAATTTCATCAATATTTACATAATGGTACTAAAATTACAATTATGTAGTATCAATGATAATAATTTCATGGTTGGTGATTAGTATAACATGAAGAACTGAATCAAGGCATTAGCAAGGTTAAGATCACTGCCACAGAGAAAAGAGAAAATATCCATAGATTATAGAACATTCAGAGATAATAAATATTTAGCCAGTTATGTGGACACCACTGAGAATTTTCTACTACCATATGATTTTAAGTTCTTTGGGCAGTTATAGGCATAAGGTGGCACATTTTATATATGTTTTTATGCTTATTAGAGATAAGTGTCTAAAAAGTAAAATGAAAAATAAATTCTATATCTCTTCTTTTGTCACAGAGATCTAAAATATACATTGTCAGGAAGAATAAAGAATTTTAAAACCTTAAAGAGGTTATATTTTTATGTCTACACTTACGACACAATGGCTCCCTCAAGTGTTCAACTCTTAGCATATTAATGAGTTTGAGTGGAGGTTCTAGATCTATTATATTAGATAATTGTCTATATGTATTTGGGTTACATCCCTGTTTCTTTCATCTTAAGCTAGTTCTATAAAGAAATCTTTAGGAGAGCTAAGTGAGGTAATATTTGTAGTGGGCAGGAGAATATGACATTCAAAATTTTCTTTGGCTTCATTGTAAGTTCAAGGCCAGCCTGAACTGTATAAGCTCTGTCTTAAACAAAACAGACAAATAAAAAACCAAGGAACAAAACCAAAACAACAACTAAAAACTAGAAATAAATAAATAATTAACTAAATGAATAAACAAATAAGGTAGAATCTTTTAAATATCTTACACTTTGTGAACCAGTTAGTATTAGAAATGGTGAATCCTCCTGTCCTATGTACTGCTTAGTGTAGAGGGTAGATCCTATGTGGTGGTTTGAATGAAAATGCATCACATAGGCATATACATTTTCATGCTTAGTCCCCAGTTGATGACCTTTCAAGCAAGGACTAGGAGGTGTGGCATTGTTGAAGTGTGTCACTGAGAATTGGCTTTGAGGTTTCAAATGGTCAAATCAGGACCAGTCACCTCCCCCTCTCTCTCCCTCTCCCTTTCCCTCTCCTCCCTCTTTCTCTCCCTTTCTTGTCCCCTCTCACTCTCCTCACCTCCCCTTTACACTTCTCTTTAACAACCACCCCGCCAACTGCCTGATGGTAAGATTAAAAAGCTCTCAGCCGCTTCTCCAGCACCATGCCTGCTTGAGTTCCCTCATGTTCCCCATCATGATGATAATGGATTAAGCCCACAAACAAATGCTTTCCTTTATAAGAGATACCTTGGTCACAGTGTCCTGTCACAGCAAGGGGACACTAAGACATCCTTCAACCTAGGCAGGAAGCATCTGGCCACTTCCCATAGCTAAGAGATGAAATAAAGGGAGAGGAATGAGGCTCTCAGATGGTATAAAGCATTTGAATTTTAATTTTTCTGCCAATCACTTTAGTCACGTCAACCAAGGTAGTGTTTTGTTATGCAATGGAAATCAATAGCTAGTGACATAATGATATTTGACATTTCTCTCAACTTCACTTATTTCCAAGCAAGTATTCTAAAATTTCAAATAGTTTGCAAAGCTGTGGCTTGAGATATATTTAGGTATTATGGGAGGAACTGTACAGTACATGTGACCTATCCCCCTTTCTTACCAAAATGATGATGTCCATGCTATCCTAGAACAAATGACTCAAAGTTGTATTTACTCTGACGTACTGCTCACCTTTAACAGCAGACTAAATATGGTGATTAATACACGACTGTGTGTGTAGGGTGTGTGTGTGTGTGTGTGTGTGTGTGTGTGTGTGTGTGTATGTGTGTGATATAACACCATTTAATGAAAAACAAAAGGCATGCATTTGAAAGAAATTAACAGAAGTTATGTAGTGGGTTTGTAGAAAAGAAAGGAAAAAGGAAAATTATGAAAATGTATTACAACCTCAAAATAATAAAAATGTTTTAAAAGTAATGATCACAAACTTCAGTGTTATTAGCAGGAAATGATTAATGTATACTTTGTATTAAATAATAGAGAGCTGATAGTTGTGGCAAAATTTAAACACCATGAATGTGTAAAAATCATTTGCAATTTTCTTTGAACTCATGAATAACCACGAGGAAATATAAAGCAAATATTTCAGATATAGTTATCTAAGTATACCATAAATCTAGATATTTATGTGAAATATTTCATAGTTATGAGTCAAACCCAATATATCTGAAAGTTGGTTTCAGCCTGGAATGATTTAATTTTTCAGTTCCCTTCAGAAAGGTTTAGAGTATTTTAAAGTATTCTGCTGAAAGAATTTATAATGGTGTCCAAGCTTTCACTAGATAGAGTAAGGGACATGGATTCTCCGTGAAGTTTCAATGGTTTGCAGTTTAAAATTCCATTATTTTCCAATATATATGTTCAAGCCTAGAGGCTACTGAAAACTCTACATCAATGCTTTCCTAAAATATCCCCAGCCTTGCTCTTACTTTCTCTGATACCAGATGGATCAAGTTCAATTTCAAGCTGGCAACTCCTTTCTGCACCATATTCCCCTTTAAGTTATTTCCTTTGATAATCGTTCTGTCCATCAACTGCCTTTTACAATCTGAACCCATCAAATGCAGAGTTGAACTATGGGACCAATTGTACATCCAATTTATCATTACAAATGGAAGATGAAACCCTATGTTTATTAAAACTGCAGCTAACCTATAATCAAAGGCTGAAACTGTTGTCTTAGAACCATGAAAAGCTTAGTCTTATGGTAAGAGCCAAATTGTTCACACTGATTATTACCAGTTTGTTCTGCTACAAAAGTCAATAAACTTATGGTATCTCTTTTTTAATAATGAAGGTCTGGAGGACCCAAAATAGCTATTCGTGTGCTGACCTTTGATTAATGATGTGAACTGGGAAGAATGTAAAAGTAGGTGGTGTCCTAGCATGCTTTGTGGGCCCAGCTACATCATTAGGACACTTACCACATTGAAAGTATCTTTTGTATTTCTGTTCTGGTCTTTGGAATTAAGACTTCTATCACTACACCTTGACGATTACATGTGTCGCTCACTACATTGCTTCTACTTTCACTATCCTTCACTCTAATTCATCTCTGTGAAAAAATTCACTGAGACTCTAAGACTCATATAAATCAGGCCCAACTTCTTACCATCTGAGCAATGGAAAGAGACAAAGATATACTATTTCACTTTACCTAAAATGAAGTATAGAAAACAGACATTTAAATAGATTTTTCTTTATGCTTTCTACAGATATAATGATGAGAATATCCAAACTCTATTTGAGACTTAAGACATTATAAGCCAGTTTGATTTAAAGGTCTACAGGAAAAAAGTGTATATATTCTTAGGCAATTAACAATTTTTCCTGGGCTTCCACATAGCCACATTTCTCACTACCTAAATTTAGGAGGACCTACAAAATCAACTTATAAGCAAGAACAAAATTCAAATTAGTGTCATTTCTTTCATCAGTCTATACACTGAGCATTCTTTTTGCAGGACCATCGGTATGCTCCATTCCACTTTCTCTTTCTCTTTCTCTTCCTAAGTCCTTTGCATCCTATTTCTTATGCTGTATTTCCAGGACACAGGGGAGATTGGATAAAACCCTGAAGACATCTATTTAATATATATTCACTAAGATTTAAACACAAATATTTGAAAATCATATAGTTTTATTGTGACAGAGTGATTTAATTCTGTTGTGAAGAATCCAATTATGAAATTAATTTTCTTTTGTCTTAAAAGACTAGTATAGCTTGAACTTTCCCTAATCAGGTTTCAGCATGTGTAGTCCATGAAGCTAATTGGTATTCTCCATGTATGCTATAGGTTATACCTTTCATAGCATGTGACTGTCATACTCTTCAGGAGTAAGAAAATAACTTTCACTGACCAAATAGTTCATTGAATTTCAGAATATTCTGCCACGGTCCAAGTAAGCATGAAAAACAATATTACCATCATAGAAGTATTACATGTTCTCCATAGATTCCTAGTTCCGTTGTGAATTGTGTCAATTATACAGACCTGCTCAATGAATTTTTAGTTTGCTTGTGGCTGTGCATGCTGTTAAAATTCACAGTACATTCTCTCCTAGAAATTGATTTTAATATATAAATAAGTAATGTTAATGTAACCAAGTTAATATGGCATGCAAAGCAATAAGATACATCTGCTCGGTTAGATAAAAGGGTTTTTCAAAAGTTAAATTCATGAAACCATGTATTAGCATTTTTAGGTAGAATATTCCTTTAAGGTTTGGTGCATTTTTACCATAGTGCTTTTATGGATATTGCCTTTTAATGTTTTCAAATTTAGGCATGCATGTAAATAATGAATGATTCTAGGAGATAATTCCAAGTCTTTAAATGTATGCATTATATTTCCAATGAGATGATTAGAAAGAGTGACTTTTGAATTTTCACATTGGGATTTCTAAGAACAAGCCTTGTCTTGCTCTTTAATCTGAGTGACTTCTGAAGAGGCACTTTAATTCTGGGACTTGTTAGTCAGGTGCATAATTTAAGAAATATCTAATTGAAAATCTTTAAAACTTCTAAAATGATTATCAAAAGTAACCTGGATGTGACTGTTTGCTATCCTTAGGCTAAAGCTAAAATGGATTGGAAGAGTCAAAGATGTCCAGGGTACTACACAGAGATGGTCGAATAGGATCATGTATACCTGTGCTCTAATGCCTTCTTTGCTGTTATAGGAAAATATTTCCCTTTACAGGACACGGACCTCTAAACTGTCCATGTAGTAATCCTTGGCAGGTGTACTGTGACACTTTTCATAGCCATTAATACAGTTCCAGAAATTTCCCTTCAATAGTAAACCTACTGTACTGGGCTTTTCAAATCAAAGCACCAATTTGATTCTGAGAATTTGTAACTTTAGGTTTATACACGATCAAAAAGTGATACGTGTGCCCAATTTGTGAGTTGAGGCAGAAAAAAAACATTTTTAGTTATTTATTTCTTAATTAATTAGGTATGGGCATCAAATGTCTGTGACACCTTCTAACACTGCATACACATCTTCGGTGTCCTATCTTGTAAGAATGCACTTAGAATATAAACAAATGATTTCATATGTAAAAATCCTAATGCTAGTGCTCAGAGCTCTAATGGCTAGTTTGTGTTTAAAAAAAAAAATCTTTTGACCTTACATGTGAATGTTGTTGAAGAAAGGAAGCAAAGCAGAAATTGAAATGGGCTTGCTTAGAGTGATGTCTGTAAGCACCAGATTATATGCTATTCTGGTATTAGGAATAAGTGTCATAGGATTTGAACTACGTGAACACACAGGACCCTGACAGCAAGCCAACAGAATTATTTTGCCCAGAAAAGTAAGCATATTGGTGGGTTTATTAGATGACTTACAGGACATGTGAGGGTTACTTAGAGAACCAGGAATGACTCACTAGAGAAGCCGGTGTTAGCATTGACTACTACTGGCGGAAGCACTATGTATGAACCTTTCTGTACCAACAATTGGCATCTGAGGATGTGCATGAGCCTCAGCTGTCTGGAAAATCATCTCCCTAGCTTTGTAAGCTTAAAGAGGAACAATATAAACCTAGGTGGTTTCAGGAGCTTCCTGAGTTTTATGAGTTCTGTTTATTTTCTGAGACCTTCACTTTTTGTTTGCTTTCCTGGGTTTTAATGAGCTTTCCTCTAAGAAGTTGGTCACAAAGGTGGATCCCATATGAATGGGCCAATAACCCTGAAAAAAGGAAGCTCTCTGAACCATCCAAGCATATAGTAAAACGATACCTCCAGGAAGTGGGCCCTCATGAATCTAGAATTTGCCAGTTATATTCTCTTGTTTTCTTAGCCAATACATTTACATGAAATATATTTCTGATTCTTTTATGACTTCCCTAGTCATGGTTTTTTATTATAGTAATCCAAAGAGTAAGACAAATGGACCAGCCGAATGAAACTAAGAAGTCTTAAGAATCAACTTTGGCCAAGCTTGTAAATTTAAAAAAGTTTTATAAATATTGCTTGTCTCAGTTGCCACAGAGTAGCAAATAATTTCATCTTTACACATTTTGGGACTAAAGTAGTTAATAACCTCTATTTCAGTATAAGAGTTTTTGTAGTTAATAAATGTCTTGTTTTAATTTTTTTCTAATATTGATTCAAACAATATTTCTATTCTAATTTATTATTTTAACACACAGCAAGTAATTCATATTATCCTCAAATATTGAGGAAAAATAAAGCTTCCTTGGAAATTCGGAAAGAGATGCTCAACGGGCTTTGAAGGTAAGAAAAGCCCATAAGTTATAGTGTTTGTTTATTTTGTGTCCTCAAAATACTTCTGAGTATTTAAGCACCACATTGTGCCATATTTACGTTCTATGTGACAAAAGATCTGATAAAAAACAATTTGAAAGAAGGCAGGATTTAATCTGGAACAACATTTCTGGCTGCAGTGGTTTTGAATTGTGCTTTATGGTGGGAAGTATGTACTCGACAAGGCTGCTCACCCTGTGGCTATCTGATTGCCAGTGAGGAGTGAAGAAAATAGCAGGGACAACATGTTACCTTTAACAACATGTGCCCAGTGACCCACTTCTCTCACTTAGACTCTACCTCCTAGTGTCTATAACAAAATAATGCCTAGCAACGATGACTCCTTTAAGGGATTCATTCACTTGTCAGCTAGAGCCCCCATAATCTAATCACGTCTCAAAAGTGTCTCTTTTGATCGGTTCATTGGTCATCAATCATTAAGAACATAGACATGGACCTCAAGGAGACTCATATCATGTCCCAAACATATGCTGTCAAATTATTAGAAATGATTTTATTGTAATGCTACATACTGATGGCAGGCTCTGTCCACTTAATCTTTGCATTTTCTCAAACATATTTTCAATATATAAATAATAAGCTATCAAGGGATAATAGTTTTGCCAATGGCTAAATAAATATTTTAGACTTAGTGCTGGCATTGTTCTAGACCATAACTGATTTTTAGGTTTACTTAAGAGGAAACAGCTATAGTGAGCCTACAATTTTCAACCTAACTCCAGAAATATCAGAATACGTTCTTTTTAATTTTGATGTAGAATTCTGTCATTACATGGATCATCTTCATGTGTGAAGGCAAGGAGCTTCACAAGCAGATGGAACACATTCCTTAAACCCTCATTATAAATGCTACACAGAGCATTTCCTTCCTCTTTGCTCTATTTACATTTTAAATATTTAAATCTTACGCACTAACTTGTCCTCAAGAACTGGCATGTGCTTCTCCACAGAGAAATTATAGCATTAACTATACAATCTGAAATTATACCATACCAGTCCAAAACCAATACAGTGTGAAGAGCGGACCCTGGGACAGCACTCAGTCATATATCACAAATCCCCATAATGGGAGATGTCATGTCACAGGAAGATACTGTGTTCAGAAGCCGTGATGAGAACTGGGCATATTTTTATGGCTGCTTGCAAAGTTATTTTACACTTGGCTGTGATTTGATCTGAATAATGATCTACAAATCAATATTGTACATGATAATTAATTTCTGTACTTAATACCCTAACAACTCCTTTAGAGAAGAGACTTTATTCCTAGAAAGAGCAAACTCTATTGCTGACAAATGAACACATGAAATATTTTCACATTTACACATTCTGATTTTACCATGCTTCTTAAAGTTATTTATTTTGACACATGACATTGAGATTCATGCGCATGATCAGGTTTATATATTACAAATATTGTTTTTCTGGACTAAATTAAATATAATTAGTAAATGGCTATAATCTTTGGTTACATTTTGTTCTTTGTATTAATAAAATGCACACCTATTTCCATTATCTGCTGAATTATATATTCCAGAGCTATTTCATGTATCTCTCAAAGATCTTTGTACTAAATACTAAACTAATGTGGTAATCAAAATTCATGAGAAAGAAGCTGTGGTATAAAGGCACAGGAGACGAAAAGGTGATAGAAAAACCAACCTGTAATACAGTTAGGAAGATCTCAAAGTGAGATGGAGAATGACCACATTTCCCTTAATGCAGTATTAATATATTGGTGTGGGATAATGATTACTGAAAATAAGACTATAAAGATTTATTAGGCTGTGGGAGACTTTGCCAAGAAATTGGTTATAAATTAAGCTACGGCACAGTCCTTAGAGAAAAATGTTCTTGGCAACAGTTGGAACTCAGTGAACTTATTTATTTCTTTATTTATTTTGGATATGTTCATAGATGAAAGTGTGATTCAAAAGGTCTAAGGAAGAGTATTTATATTTTTTCACAATATAGGTTTTTAAAAATAATTTTCTATTTTATGAGTATTAATGCTATGCCTTAATGCATGTTTGAAAACCATGTCATGCCTAGTATCCAGGGAGGAGAAAAAAAAAGGGCATCAGATTCCCTGAAACTGGACGTACAGATGATTATGAGCTGCCACATGGGTACTGGGAAGTGACTGTCCATCATCTTTAAGAGCATCAAATGCTCTTAATAGCTGACTCATCTCTCTAGCCTCTCCAAGTAGCACAAAAAAATATTAAAATGTTAACTTTGAACCTTTTCTGAGAAGCCATTACAGAGTTTATTTATACAAGTATGCTGAATTATTTGGGTGTGCATACTACAAAACTTCTCCAATAAGTATTTTACAAATAAGATAGCTCCGTTTTTTCTCTAGTGTTAATAATCTAAGATTGGCATATATTTTTTGTTGTGTTAACAAAGTATTTAGATGAATACATAAAGAATAAATTTTCTATATTTATATTTTATTTATTTTTTATATTTTAATATACTACTGTTTAGAAAGTATTTTACTTGAGTATGATTAACACGTCTTACAATTTGTTTAGTTTCTCTTATTTATTTTGTTATGATTATTTTTATTTGGGTGTGACAGAGCACGTTAAGGGTCAGAGGAAAACCTGTGGTAATCTCTTCTCTTTTTCTGACTTGTGGGTGTGAGGGAATGGAACTCGAGTTGTCAGGCTTAATGGTTTACCCAATATGACAACTTGCCAGTCCAGGTTTTTACTTCTAATGCGACAACAAGGTCAATAAAACACTCAATTGTTGTGAGGTCTACATGAAGACCAGGCTGCACATCTGTTATATGTATGCGTGTAGGAAGATATGTTCAGTCCATGCATGCTTTTGGTTGGTGGTTCAGTTTCTGTGATACCTCATGAGCCCAGGCTAAATGGCTCTTGTAGTGTCCTTGACTCCCACACTTCCCCAACTCTTCTTCCAGACTCCCAGAGCTCTCGCTGATGTTTGCCTGCATCCGTTGCCATCAGCTTCTGGATGAAGCCTCAGAAGACAATTGTGCTTTGTTCCTGTCTGCAAGCAAGGATATCATTAATAATGTCCAGGGTTGGCTCTCTCTCATGGGGTGGGTCTCATATTGGACCACTCAGTGGATGGCCATTCCCTTAATACCTGTCTCATCTTTATTTCTACATATCTTACAGACAGGAAAATTTGGGTTGAAGCTTTTGTGGGTGGTTTGACATCCATTTTCCTCTACTGGAAGTCCTGCTTGCCTGCTGGAGGTGTTCATTTCAGACGTCTTATCTCTTGCTGCCAAGCATCTCAGGTGTGATAACCCCATATCTTTCCATGCCTTGAGGAGGCACTTGTGTGCCTTTTTTGCCAACAGCCACTGTAAGGTGTTTGAAAAAGATACTCTCTTAAAATTAGGTAAGAACCTCTGGATAAAATTGTTTAAAATATCTTTAAAAGTGTGGAACTTCTAAACATTCTGTATCAAACCAAGTCATGTAACTATAATAAACATTACTGTTTTTATACAGGAAAAAATGTTCACGGAAGAAATTGATTCACAAAATAATGGTTATTCTCTGCACATAGTAACAGTTCTGTAGCTCAGACCTCATATACGACTTTTTTATTTTTAATCTTTAATCTTTTTTTTACAGTCCAGTCATTTTCTCCCTCCTATTCTGCCCTCTGACCCTTCCTCATTCCATTCTTCCTCATGTCTCCAAGAGTATGTACTCATACCTCCATTTCCCCCTCACCCTACAGGGCCTCCCCCTTCCCTGGGGCCTCAAGTCTCTCAAGGTTTAGGTGTATCTTCTCTCATTGAGGTCAGACAAGCAGTCCTCTGCTGCATACCCCTAGTGTATGCTGCCTGTTTGCTGGCTCGGTGTCTGAGAGATCTCAGAGGTCTGGGTTTGCTAAGACTGTTGGTCTTCTGATGAAGTTGCCCTCCTCCTCAACTCCTTTCAGCCTTTCCCTAACTTAACCACAGAGGTCTCCTACTTCTGTCCATTAGTTGGGTGTAAATAATCTCATTCTGTCTCAGTCAGCTAATGGTAGGACCTCTCGGAGGGCAGCCATGCCACACTCTGAAGTACACCACAGCTTCAGTAACAGTGTCAGGTCTTGGAGCCTTCTCTTGAGATGGGTCCCAATTTGGGCTGGTCATTTCCTCCTTTCCCTCAGTCTCTTCTCCATATTTGCCCCTGAAGTTATTTTACACAGAAACAATCCTGTCTCAAAGTTTTTGACTGTGGGGTGGCGACCCTACCTTTGGATCACTTTCCCCTTACTGAGCTGCCTCATCTAGCTTCAATAGCAGAAGATGCACCTATTCTTATCTTATTGATATGCTAAGACTGGTTGATACCCATAGGAAATTTCCCCACTGCTGCAGAAAAAGAGAGGAGGAGAAGGGAAGTGAGATGGAGGAATTGGGAGGAAAGGAGAGAGGGGAAGCTGCAATTTGGATGTAAGGTAAATAAATAATAACAAATTATGGTGCCCATTTTGACAAACTTTATGCAGAGAATTCTGGAAACAATGACATTATTACTGAATCAGTTATATTCCCACACAGATTAAACATGTGTATGTGTGTGTATGTGTGTGTGTGTGTGTGTGTGTTTGTGTGTGTGTGTGTGTGTTTGTGTGTGTGTGTGTCTGTGTATATATTGGGTATGGTATCTTCCTATATCAAACTATCTTATGAAATATATTTATAAATTATAGAGATACAATATTTCCCTTCCAATTATAGACAGGTATATAATCAAACAATTCATCAAAAATTATATCAAGATTTATATCTGAAATTGAAAGTAGAAATCATAGATAGAATTGCTTATGACTTGCATATTAGTGCATTACTAGAAAACACCCACCATTTTAGTAAATCTGCTTATATAAGCACTATTAATACAACTTACAATCTAGTCCAAAGTGTGTACTGTACAAAAATACGTGAATGTGTATATTTTATTTCTCTGAAGTCTCCCTAGTTTGACTTTGCAGTGTTATTTATGAACACCAGTCCCGTTCTGCTGGGCCTCCAGGGAGTTTGCTGTCAGTGATTACAACGTACCCTTAGCCAGTACCTCTATATCCTTCCTGGTGACTTTATATGTAAGTGCTTGACCTACAGTCAGGTTTACCTCACAAATAAAATTTGTTCATACAGCAGACCTCATAGCACATGCTTAACCTGTGTCTGATTTGTTCCTCCCATGTAATGAATTCTTCAGGAAAGATCTGATTGGTGGTGTAGGTCAGAAAGGTAAGACACACAGAAGGCAGTTCAAAAAAATGTGTGCAATACAGAAGCGTTTTATTACACACACACATTCCATAAAATACATAGCAGAACATCTCAGAAGGGTAATAGAAAATGACCACATATACATCAACCCAAGTCTGTGATTCAAAACAAAAACATGAAAAGAAGCAAAGGAGATAACTAACAGAATATACAGTTATGGAAATAATAAGGATGGGAGCTGGCTTAGGAGGTAGGCTGTTTACCTTGCAAGCATGAAGATATGAATTAGGACTCAGAACCCCTTTACCTGCTGTGCATAAGTGTAAAAGCAGTGTTAGGAGAGCATAGACTATATGCTCATACTTTGAGCTCACTTGCTACTAAGCCAGCCTTGCCCAACTGGAAAGTTTTAAGTTAGTGGGAGAGTCTATCATAAACAAATACCTGTAATATGTGTAGTAATGGAAGATACACAACGAGAACTATGGGCTTCCACATGCAAGGGCACTTGTACATGCATGGGCACTGGAATTACATGTTGCACATAGAACCACATACACAGGTATATACAAGCAATAAAGTAGATAGTTAAATAGAGGAAGACATGAAATATCAAACTCTGCCCTCCACATGCACCCCACACATGTGGCACTAAACATTCCCATGTGCATTACTCATGTAAACAGTCACAAAATCTCATTATACAGGTGAAATAGCATAACAACCTCAATGCAATTTATGTTTAGAAGTAAGAACTATGAAATACTCGACAGAACAAGAGGCACAGAGAAAATGAGCTGCAACTTCTAATATCTCAGGGATGATGCAGAACACATTTTGATTTGACATATCTCATTGAAATAAAAGTTTTTAGGTAAGTACAAAACAAAGTATATTTTAAATATACTTTCTTTATGTACATATGTATACTACATGGGCATGTACAAATACCAGCAGAAACATTGAAGACAACATTGAGACATTGAAGGCCACCTGAACTGAAAATGGTTAAAAACTGCTCGATGTAGGCACTGGGTACTGGCTAAGGTCCTCAGCAAAACAGAATGAATTTTTAACTACCAAGTTATCTTTTCATCCCAGCATATTGTTTTTACAATATTGAAGTATAAAACATAAATACAACAGTTTTCATCTGAAAATTCATAAAAATCTTCCAAAGGAGTGATAGAAAAAAATCTGTTTAAAAAGTAGGACAAAAAGGCAGCCTGCAAATTGGGAAAATACCTTTACCACCCCTACATTTGATAGAGGGCTAATCTCCAAAATATTCAAAGAACTAAAGAAGTTAGACTCCAGAGAATCAAATAACCTTATTAAAAATGAGAACAGAGCTAAACTAAGAATTCCCAACTGAGAAATTTCAATGGCTGAGAAGCACATAAAGAAGTGTCCAACATCCTTAGTCATCAGAGAAATGCAAATCATAGTGATCCTGAGATTCCACCTTACACCAGTCAGAATGGCTAAGATCAAAAACTCAGGTGACAGCAGATACTGGCGAGGATGGGGAGAAAGAGGAACACTCCTCCGTTGCTGGTGAAACTGCAAACTGGTAGAACCACTCTAAAATTCAGTCTGGCAGTCCCTCAGAAAATTGGAAATCATTCTACCTGAGGATCCAGCTATACCACTCTTGGGCATATACCCCAAAGATGCTTTAGTATATAACAAGGACACATGCTCCATTATGTTCATAACAGCCTTATTTATAATAGCCACAAGCTGGAAAGAACCCAGATGTACCTCAACAGAGGAATGGATACAGAAAATGTTGTACATTTACACAATGGAGTACTACTCAGCTATTAAAAAGAATGACTCACATAATTCACTGGAAAATGAATAGAATTAGAAAATATTATCCTGAGTGGGGTAACCAGATACAAAAAATACACAAAGTATGTACTCATTGATAAGTAGGTATTAGCCCAAAAAAGCTCAGAATACCCAGAATATAACTCACAGACCATATAAAACCCAAGAAGAACGAAGACCAAAATATGGATGCTTCAGTCTATTCAGAAGAGGAAAGAAAATAATCTCAGGTGATATAGCAAGGAAGGGATCTGGGTGGGAAAGAAGAGGGGAAGAGGAAAACGGGGCAGGATCAGTTGGGGTAGGAGACAGGACAGAAGTACACAGGATTTGAAAGGAGGTGTGTGGCAGTGGGACATGGGGAATTGGGGGTACTAACTAGAAATTTCCAGATGCCAGGGACTCAAGGGATTCCTAGGACTTAACAGGGATGATATTATCAGAAATGCCTGGCAAAGAGGAGGTCGAACCTATTGAGACCATATCCGGTGGATAGGCATGACCCCCAGTTAAGAGATGGGGACACCCTCTAATCTCAAAAATATTAATCCACAATTGCTCCTGTCAAAAGGAAATGCAGGGACAAAGAGTGGAACAAAGACTGAAAGAAAGGCCACCTAGTGACTGGTCCAACTAGGGATCGATCCCACCTGCTGACACCAGACCCAGACACTAATGCCGAGGCCAAGGAATGCTTGTTGACAGGAACCTGGTGCCTGGTATAGTTGTCTCCGGAGGGGGCTCTGTAGAGCCTGACCAATACAGATATGGATGCAAGCAGCCACCCATTGAACTAAGTGCATGCACGGGGTGGGGGTGGGGTGGGGATGGCGGACCCAATGGAGGAGTTAAGGACTGAAGTAGCTGAAGGAATTTGCAACCCCATAGGAAGAACAACGATATCAACCAACCAGATCCCCCAAAGCTTCCAGGGACTAAACCACCAACCAAAGACAACACATGAAGGGAGCCATGACTTAACTGCATGGAGCAGAGGGTTGCCTTATCTGGTATCAATGGGAGGGAAGTTCCTTGGGCCTGTGGAGTCTCGATGACTCAGTGTAGAGAAATGCTAGGGTGGTGAGGTGTGGGGGAGCACCCTCATAGAGGCAAAGAGTGGCAGGGATAGGGGGGTTGTGGTGGGGAAACCTGGAAGGATAACATTTGAAATGTAAATAAATACAATGACAAATAAAATTAGATATTAAATGACCTATCACTTGAAGGGGCTTGAGACCCCATATGAACAACAATGCCAACCAACCAGAGCTTCCAGGGACTAAGCCACTACCCATGGACTGACCCTGGGCTCCAACCTCATAGGTAGCAATGAAAAGCCTAGTAAGAGCACCAGTGGAAGGGGAAGCCCTTGGTCCTGCTAAGACTGAACACCTAGTGAACGTGATTGTTGGGGGGAGGGTGGTAATAGGGGGTGGATGGGGAGAGGAAGCCAATATAGAAGGGGAGTGGGAAGGGGTTAGGGGGATGTTGGCCCGGAAACCGGGAAGGGGAATAATAATCGAAATGCAAATAAGAAATACTCAAGTTAATAAAGATAAAAAAAAAGAAAGTTGAGGCCACAAAAAAATAAAATAAAATAAAATAAATGACCTATCAAATGTTTCACAACACTAAAATAGTTAAATCACCAGGAATATGTAGCATGTTAACCCAGGTAATCCTGAAACAAAATACCTAATTACAATGTGAAATATGGAAATTTATAAAGCGATCTGTATTTGCCCAATAACTGATAGAACAACAAGGTATACATATTTATATCCTAACAAAATTGATACAAATACAATTTCATCAATATGGCCCATTAACTCCACCCATAAACTACAGACTATACATCATCGCTAAGGGGTTTTTGTGACAAAAAAATAATATTTTTCACAAATCAAACCCCATTTGAAAAATTTAATAATTTTGAAGGTAACCGTCAAGCAAAATTCTATTAAACAAAAAATTAGAAATAAGACCTAGTATATATGTGTAAATATATAACATTTTAAATTACTTACTGTCCATGTAATTAAAAAGGAAACAATAATAATTCACTTTAGGATAGATTTTGAACTGTAGAAGTATTACAGAAAACACAAGAGAGTGCACAAATATTTAGATGGCATTATATGAATGAAACATGAAGAATTTTTCATTTTTCTCTGGATTGCAAATTTAAAAAGTTAAAAATATAAATGGAAATAAATATATAGTTCTCTGTTAAACAACTGTAGCTCCATAAGCATGTCATTAAAATTTCTAGCACCCCCTCTTCTCAGCTATGACTGTCAGGAATTTAAAGACTTCCATAGAGTTGTAGACTGTGCTCATGGTTACTTAGTCAGGCAAGCATGGCCAAATCCAATGTCATGATGCATTTCCATGTGTGCATTTGCTCTTTGTTTAGATATATTCATTGTATTTTTATGTGTAGAATGTTTCACTTGAATGCATGTGTTTGCATCATGTATGTGCCTGGTGCCTACAGAAGTCAGAAGAGGGCATCAGGTTCCTTGGAACTATAGTTACAAATGGTTATGAGCCATCATGAGGGCACTGGATAAAGAACATGGGTTTCTCAAAAAACAAAGGCTCTTAACTACCAAGCTTTCTCTCTATCCTTCTCTGTCCTGGAACTCCCGACATAGACAGGCCTCAAACTCAGAAATTCACATGTCTTTTTCTCCCCATTGCTGATATGAAAGGTGTGTACACTACCCTAGTACTCCTTATGCTTTATTCTAAGACCTTTGTAGGTTTCACTATGAACCATGTTATATTCTTTGCTTTCTTCATTCTTTATTTAAACAGTATGTCAGCTGGTAACTTAAATAGAATGTCATTTTTACAAAATTTCAAATTTAACCACAGCTTTTCTGTGGAACAAATAAACAAAAACTTTTTCCTATGTTTTTCAGAAGATGCTTATAAAACCCAGGTGAAGATTGACAATGAACATGTTTACTTAAACATCTCGTACTCTGATAGTCACATAAGTGCTCCTTAGTGTCTTAAAATTTAGAGAAATTGCATGGCATGGGTAGGGTTGGAACCAGACTGTGCCTTTGGAAACCTGCTATTGCAAATCCTGACCCGCTGGTGTTGAAGGAGCTGTCCTTTGTTCAACTCCAAGAAAGAGAATATCTCTGCCCTGAGACAAGGATCTGCAATTGATCAGTTTAGGCTGTAGCTTTGGCATTCTGAAAATTCACTCAGTCAAATTTGGTTTTCTCAGTGTATTCTGGTTTTAATGTCATTGTTTCTATACATTCTTTTTCTCTGTCTAGCTATAAATATTTTTATTACATGTATTCTTTTAAGCTAAATCAAATCTTATGTGCCTAACATGTGTACATGTGCAATAAATATATGATGAAAAAGATAAACCAAACTAAAAAAAATACCCCAAAAAATAGCAAGAAGAAAGTGACAAAATTAAACAATGAGCTTCACGCTAATGTGTAAGGACAATGTAACTACCGTGAACACCAGTGCTGCTGGTTAGAGCTGCATTCAACCTTTACCTACTTAAAGGTCTCTGTATTCACACATGTAATAACAGCTTGAACTTCAGTGTGAATATCGAGGTCTAATGAGGATTTACAGGATACAATAATTAGAATAACTTCAAGTTGTATAGAAAAATATTGGCTCTGTTAAATATTTTCTAATAACAGCTTTGTGATGTCAGTGCAAATTTCTAAAACAAACTCTATGCTGGTGTGGAGAATTGGACGGGTGGCTTTTGGCTTTGTTTTCCTCTAAAGTTTTCTCTTATTCATTTTTAGTTTGTTTATATATATATATTTTGTTTTATTTGGGGGGTTGGGTAGTTTGAAAGGAAGAGGAAAATAGGAAGAAAGAACATGGAGTTGGGAGGGGAGGAAAATCAGAAGGATGTTGAAAGAGTTTGAAGGAGATGGAAACATGAGCTAAATACATTGTAGGAATTATATACAATGATTAAATTTAAAAAATAAAATAAAATATTATGCATATACACACATAAGCTTACAAAACCCATTAAAACAGTATCATAGGTAAAATTACTAGCCAACAGTGAGAAACAGGATGTTATCTGGTTTCAAGTAATCTATTTGCTATTATTTTTCAATTTATATGTGGAATTTTTACTTCATATTATAGATAATGGCTGGAAAATACAATATATTTAAAACTGCATATATTTATGGTGTAGCCAACATGATAGATGTTAGAAAATTTTGTGGACATGTACTATATTATATAAAAATATACTTGTTAAAATTCAGCACACATGTTTTGGTCAAAATAAAAAGCATAAGTTTTACTAAAAATGGCACTAAAAAGAAACTTCCTTAATTTGAGAAGAAAATTTCAAGGACATGTTTCAGAAAAAAAATCACCATTTCTGAAGAAATCACTGATGAATTTCTCTGTGTTTGGGAAATGAACCATGCATCTGATCCTTTAGTTGTCAGCAGTGACGGGTGACTGGTTAGCTAAGGCAAAAATGAAGTAGAAACATGGAGTCCTGGAAGGACTGGGAAGGGAACAAACTGCCACTGTGTGCAGATAGTTTGAGTGCAGACGGGGGCTTTGAAGTGTTTTCCAGGTATGTGGTAGCACTAAGAGGCAGCCTTTGTGAGTGTCTGACTTGATCTTTAATGTTAGGCATTCACAATGGAACTGAGCCGTTCCCCCATTCCTTTCCAAGCATCACTGCACCTCTCCAGTTGACTCTGACTCTGTCTGACTCTTGCTTCTGTTCCTCCTCCCATTTTGTTCCCTGCTTTGTTGATTCTATGGTAAGTACCTCCAAGGTGAGAGCCATGGTATAGGAGAGCTTCCCGAAAAGAGATTCTCAAGACAACTTCCCTTCTGACTGGGAAGACTGTGTTTTCCAGCACACGTCTTTCCTTTTAGATTGTTTCCTAGGAAATACTGGCCAGTCTATGTCCCCGATAACAAACTCACTGGACTACGGATTCCAGTCTTCCCGTGATGCTTTCTTCCAGGTCTTCTAACTCATGGAATGGGAGATGTTCAGTGAGCTTTACAAAAGAAAAGATAAACATCAGATCTCTATCCCACGGCAGGAAAATTCTCAGACAGGCTTCTTAATGGATGTCTCCCTTAAATGTGAGTGGTAGACAAATGGCAGGATTTATTAGGTCGTCCCATCTTTGTAACTCTTTTGTAGAACTTTTTACGGCATGATGGTCATTGGATTTATACAAATAAATTTGAATATCTAAGGGGAACAGGCAAGATGGAAAGGCTGAAATTTTAATAACTCATTGGAAACTTGTTAGGCAAACTGGACAAGGACAGCGTTCTGAAGTTTACTGAGATGAATCATTAGTGTTCATCCACTTGCACTCCATGACAATGCCTTATACATATCCAGAGCTCAGACTTCTTTGAACAAAGATTAAATTATGCATCCCCTTTATAATGTTCTGTATAAGAGTAAAATGTGCTACATATCAATTTTTCTCTCTTATAGAGGTAAAAGCTAAAGATTTCAACTTTGTTTAAAGGAAACACTTTTGTCATTTCCCAACCTGATTAGACCTCATTTTTATACATGCAAACTTGCATCACTGTTTTTCCTATTAGAACAAGTAATGCCTGTGTCTGGAACGCTCTGTTTCCTTCTTGCTATTTCTTAATGGAACATTTTGATGAGTCAAAATCATTTTAGTGAAGTGTTCATTATAGCTAAAAGTAAGAAAATGGGGTTTCTTGTTCCATTCAAGGACCTGCTGTACTTTTTTATTGTCCAGAACTAAAATATGCTGACTTTTCAGCTGAATATATGTCCTTATAATTATATCCTGCACCAGACACAGTTGCAAATTATATCCCAAGGACAGGTCAAATTCAATAAAAAACACAATAATACCCTGCCCATACAGAATTTTCAACTGGGCATGATGCTACATGCAGGCCTATAATTCCAAAACTAAGGCCACTGGGGCAGGATGAATTAGAGCTTGAAGCTGTCCTGGTCTCAGAAGAGAAATTAAAAGGAGTACAATCTGCATTTAGATAATATTAGTGCAATGTTGGGTGTCACAATTTGTAGCTAAATAAACTGAAAAGAAACAGAAATAAAAGGAGCACAGACTTACTATAGTTTGAAATATTTTAAAAATTATCTTTAATCTTATTTTACAGTTCAGTCATTAACTCCTCCAGGTCTGTCCTCTGACCTGGATCTCATCCCATTCCTCCTCCCCATCTCCAAGACTTTGTCCTTACCCACCCACCTGCATCCCACTCCCTCAGCCCATCCGGCCAGGCTTCCCCTCTCCCAGGGGCTTCAGATCTCTCAAGGGTTGGGTGCATCTTCTCTCAATGAGGCCCAAAAGGCAGTCTTTTGCTGTACATGTTTCAGGGGGCTCATATAGCCTAGTGTATGTTGCCTGGGTGGTGATTGAATGTTTAGGAGATCTCAGAGGTCCAGGTTAATTGAGACTGCTGATCTTCTTGTGGGGTTGCCCTCTTCCTCAACTTCTTCCCGTTTTCCCTAATTTAACCACAGGGGTCCCTGACTTTAGTCCATTAATTGGGTATGAGAATCTGTTTCTGTTTCAGTCAGCTGCTTGTTGGGCCACTGGGAGGGCAGCCATGCTAGGCTCCTGTCTTTAAGCACATCATAATATCAGCTATAGTGTCAGGCCTTGGAGCCTCCCATTGAAATAGATCCCAGATTGGGCCTGTCATTCGACCTCCTTTCCCTCAGTCTCTTTTCCATTTTTGTCCCTGAAGTTCTTTTAGACAGAAACAATTCTGGGTCAGAGTTTTAGACTGTGCCATAGCAACGCCATACCTCTGCTTCATATCCTGTCTTTCTAGTGGAGGTGCACTCTACAAGTTCCTTCTACCCACCATTGGGCACTTAATTTAAGGTCCCTCCCTTTGAGTCCTGAGAGTCTCCCGCCTCCCAGATTTATAGTATATTCTAGAGGGCTCTCCTAATTCCTACTTCCAAAGGTGCCTGTTTCTATTCATTCTGCCTCACTCCTGTACCCGCTCCCAGTACCTGATCACGTTCCTCCTTTCCAATCCCTTTCCCCTCTTCCATCCAGATCCCTTCCTGCTCCTTCTGCCTCCTGTAATTTCTTTCTTCTCCCTCCCTAGTGGGATTTTACTTTTTATTTACTTTTAATTTTTGTTGGATATTTTTATTTACATTTCAAATGCTATTCTCTTTCCCAGTTTCCAGTCCATAAGCCACCTATAGCATCTCCTCCACCTTCTATAAAGGTGTTCCCCCCTCCCCAATCACCTCCCCCTTCCTGCCTCCCACCCTGACATTCCTCTACACATGCATGTGGATGGATATTCAAACACACACACACACACACACACACACACACACACACAAACACACACAATAAATAAATACATTTTAAGAGAAAGAAAAAATAGCAACAGCCATAACATAAGTGATTGGAGGAAAATTAGATTTTTTTTAGCAGATCAAATAAAACATGAAAGGATTGTTTTAAAATTGAATGGGAATAGTTCTAAATACATATTTCAAACTGTAAGGCAACATATTAAGAAGTATAACTCATTTTTGATGAGAAAATGGAATCGTGTAAATTGTTCAATTAAAGAGTAGAAGAAAAGGAAAAAAAATCACAGGTGTGAACAATAGTAAGCTCTAATGAGCAAAACATTTATTAATCACAATATAGCAATGACACTTTTAATGTTGATAATATAATGCACCAATAAATCATACTGTCAGTGTGGATTAAAAGCTAGCCTCACAAACTATAAGAAATCCATCTGGGATTGTGTTCTTCTAGTTGGAAGGTTTTAAAGTTGTTTTGTGTTATGTATGGGTCTGTTTAACTTGTTGATCTGTTCTTGGTTAGTTTATATGGAATTATGTTGATAATGCTGAACTATCTAACAAAAGTGTCA